>NC_134690.1:152656352-152963852 GCF_050947455.1 Rhinoderma darwinii
GGTTATAAAAGTTACGATATTTATGTGTTATGATGTGATCAGATTTCATGTGTTTTGATAATTCAGATGTATTAAACTACAGATACTGTGAGACACGGGGGGGTTTTGAAAATGTATGTGCCCCCACCGTTATACTGTTTATTGGGTTGCAGTAATTAATGTTATCAGAGATAATATTTTCTGTTTTATTGAATAACTAACTACAATTGTTTTGTTTTTGATTTCATACATGAGTTATGTCATTGTAAAGATCAAATGTTTGTCAGGAAAAAGTCATTTTTGTTTCAGGCTGTTGTACATTACAGAGGGTTAAATTAGTGTTATGTTGAGATGTAGTTTTGAACTCTGCTACATCACTCTCGCAGAGTCCACAAAGGGGGGAAGGGTGAAGGAACTGATTAGGTACAATTTTGGTTTATGTGTAAGAGACCATCCCCCTCCAGCAAAGTTACACAGGAGGTGATGTGACATCACTCGCACGAGTTTTTATGGATTTAGATGAGGGAGAAGGCAAAACAAAACTTGTATATTACTGCTATTCTAACTCAAGTACAACCTAAGCATTTGTCCACTGCAAGACATTTGAGATTAACCTGTGCTCTTCTTCTTCCTGAGCAGGTTACTTTACACCGCTGTACTACATTGAACCCAGCTACCTTACTGCCTTTGGAGCAAGGGGGAGAAGACGTAGGTAAAGTATGGTCACAATTTTTGTCTGAAACTGATGAACATGATTGTATGGCCCTTATGGCCCAGGAAACAGTGGGCTTTGCACATATGAAAGATACCCCACTCCAAAACCCAGACCTAATACTCTTTGTGGATGGTTCAAGGTATTGTGTAGAAGGATCTTTTCTTACAGGATATGCAGTAACCACCGAAGATGTAGTCCTAGAAGCAGCCTCCTTACCAGCGTCCCGCTCAGCACAAGAAGCGGAGCTTAAGGCCCTGGCAGCAGCATGCCAACATGCAGAAGGAAAGACAGCAAATATATACACTGACTCTCGATATGCTTTTGGGATTGCACACGATTATGGCCCCATATGGAGGCTAGACAGTTTTTGACCTCTGCAGGTACACCTGTAAAGAATGCAGACTTTGTAAAATACTTGATGGAGACCCTGATGTTACCCACAGAAGTAGCAGTAGTAAACATTAAAAGCTCACACTAAGGTGAGTTCACCAGAGACAAAAGGGGAAATGCCCGGCAGACGAAGCGGCAAAGCAAGCAGCACAGAAGCTACCCGTGTTAGCAGCCGTATGTCAGATAAACGATCCAGAGGAAACAAGACCAGCTGTAAGCCCGGAACTACTGCAAAAACTTCAAGGACAAGCAACAAAAGAAGAAAAAGACAAGTGGACGGCCCAAGGAGCAACACTACGAAAAGATGGCCTCTGGCAATGCAAGAATAAACTGTGCCTGCCTAAGACAATGTTCCCAATGATGGCCCAAATAACACATGGAGCGACTCACCAATCAAAAACGGCAATGATGGACTTGGTAAACAAGGTGTGGTATGCTCCAGGGTTTAGTGTGATGGCCAGCAGTTTTACACAAGGATGCATGATCTGTGCAACACATAATATTGGAAGAACTGTAAAAGTACCACAGAAGCACACACCCAGACCTATATATCCGTTCCAGAGACTGCAGATAGACTATATTCAACTACCCAAAGTTGGTACCTATGAGTATGTGCTTGTTTGTATTGATCTCTTTTCAGGATGGCCAGAAGCTTTTCCAGTAACCAAAGCTACAGCCGTAGCCCAGCAAAGAAACTGATCAACGAGGTGGTGTGCAGATATGGAGTTCCAGAGGTGATCGAGAGCGACAGAGGAACTCATTTTACGGGTGAAATCATGAACTATGTGTTGTCAGCTCTAGGCATAAGTCAAGCCCTACATACACCATACCATCCACAAAGCAGTGGGAAGGTTGAGAGACTAAATGGGACTCTCAAATTGAAAATTCAAAAAGTAATGGTAGAAACCGGGAAACCATTGACCGAGTGTCTACCATTAGCCTTGTTCTCAGTAAGATACACGCCCACAAAAAGAACAGGTCTCAGCCCATATGAGATCTTATTTGGGTCGGCTCCCAGATTAGGATGTTATTTTCCACAGGTGCTCCAAATGCAGTATGGTAGACTAACAGATTATGTATAAACGCTGAACAAACAATTGACCAAGGTGTATGCACAAGTCTTTGCTTCCATTCCAGGTCCTGATTCAGTTGACGTATAAGCTAGAACCAGGAGATTGGGTCGTTGTCAAAAGACACGTGAGGAAGAGCCTTGAGCCAAGGTTTGATGGTCCTTTTCAAGTCCTACTCGTTACAAGCACCTCAGTGAAGCTACAAGGAAAGGCAAGCTGGATTCACGCCAGTCATTGTAAAAAGGTTCTTCAGCCAGAAGAATGAAGATCTTTGCGGTTGTTGCGGCGGTTGTTGCGTGTGCTCTTATACAAAAAGGCAGAACTGCTACTCCTGTACACGTAATCAGTACAGAATCACTGGAACAGTTCAGGACAGGGTGGGCGAATGCCACAGTGGATAGAAAGCAGGGTAACTACACCTGTAAGGCCAATGACCCGTGTTATACTACAAATGTGACTACAACCGAAGGGACTTGGAGAAAAGGACCACATGGAGGGACTGTGTACCTTCACATAGACAAAACAGCCAACATTAGCATACAAGAAGAGACGGCTGTTGTTTTGTTGTTATGAACCAGATTTACAGTATCGACAGAAATATACAACCAGTAAAAATAGAAATGAAATGATAAATAAGATTTATGAAAGATGCAACAAGGAGAGGCTCAACTCTACGATTGTAATAAAAGAAACTGATGGGATGATATTATGTATGAATAATAGCCAAATAAGAAATAGAAGATATTTTGTATTCTTGATAACAATTTTAAGAGATAGTTTTAAGCCACATATAACAGTACAAAGTCTGGAAAGAATCCCACACACTTGTAAGAGCGCTGTAACCCAACAGCAGAAAAAGAATGTACACTTCAATATTTCCTTCCCTGAATCCCCCAGCTGTCATAGACAAAAAAGAGAATGGTATGACCCGCTATTAGGAGGGGCAGGAACGGGATTAGGAGTATTGAATGGTATACAGTTAGAAACAGTTATGAACAAATTAAACTCAGTGGGAGACGACACATCTACTGCATTAAGGATAGGTGCCTCATGGTTACCTACTACCTTTGCCATACAACAGAAAGGGTTAGCTATAGATGAACTGTTTCTAAATGTTTTTAATGAAAGTATGCTAACCGAATATAGAACATTACAGAATGTATCAACTTTTGTAAATTGGACAGTATGTACGCTTAAAACGATGTGGCAACAAGAACAGATGAATAATTTTAAGAATAAATTGTTTAGTAGTCATGTTAGGCAATGGACAGACATTCTGCCCATAGGAGAGAGAAATGATACGTGGTTATTGTTCCAGCCTGAGTATACTGAGTGTACACCTAAATGGTGCGCAGGAAGACTAATAGCATTTCATGTGAAAAATCCTACTCTATTATGCAAATTTATTGTTATGCCAATGGTAATGATTGATCCGGTGACATTATTAGGACAATATTGGATGCCAGAAATGAAAGGAACACACATAGATTCTCAAAATAAGACAAGGAATATAGATTTGTGCCAATTAACAGAGCAAGGATATGTATGTAATGAACAGTCAGGGATATATGAACCCTGTCTAATGCAGCACCAGGATAATGTATGCGCACTCACTATAATCCCAGAAGCTAACCTACAGGTTTATATTGAAGTAGGTCCACAGCATGTATGTTTAATAACGAACAACAAGCAGACCCTTAGCCAGTTTAATCTCATAGGACCATTTTCAGGATGTCTATACAATGTGACGCATTTGACTTGGGGGAACCAAACTATAGTGTTCCTGCCTACTTTAGAAGAAATAATGTCCACTGTATGGGTACCTGAACCTTTGCCCTATGGAAATTTTAGTTTGCCACTGGAAGAGTTAAAACAAGTGTTACAAAAGTCTAAAGACGTAAAGAAATTGATAGCAGCCCATAATGTAACTCTAAGTAAAGTGAAAGTATTGGCTACAATAGCAGCTAGGGAAGTAATAAATTTATCGTCAGCAATAAAAGATGCCAGTGCCCATCACTAGTATGACGTTTTTACAGGATTTTCCCCCACTGCCACTAAGATACTGCATGTGTTATTCCAACCCTTGATATGTTTCATAATATTGTTTATATTGCTTACATGTTTCAATTGTTATACATTTTGCAAAATAAGGGAAGCATTCAAACAGAGGCCTATACATTATGATGAAAGAGTGTTGTGAGATTACCCCACCTACATACCTGTGTGAATCAAGTGAAGAAATGGATCGAAGCCTTGCTATCAGGAGATAGAAGTAGCATTGGAATTTAGGTGTTGGTAAAATCACAAAAGGAGGGATTGTTATGGAATAAATATATGTATAATGTATCTGGGGCCCCAAGGAGTGAAATGTTATAGAGGAGAACATGTGTTACAATAGAATGGGTATTTTAGAAAGGGTAAGAGAGGAAATAGTTTGCAGCTGCTCTGCTGTCTCTCTTGAAATTGCGAACAGATGGCGGTCAATCACTTGACCAACCCCCCTAAGCATAAAAGGGAATACCTTGTGTTCCACCAATGGGTTTTATTGAATATACAGATGACTCATATGTTATGGAGTGTTTTTGTGTGATGCTATAAAAGCGACCACTACGGTTAAATAAAGTCAGAAGTATTTTGCCTTGAGAAACGTCTCAGTGTATCTGTTACTTCTCCGAGCAGCTCGCCCCCCCCCCCACCTGATTTGAACCTGCATGGAGATCAAGGCGTAACGTGACTCAAATTGCGATCACAGGACCGTCGCCTAGTTGTACCCCATCGCCTAGGGCGGGTCATTGCAAGTAGGCAGGGACTGAGTGGCGGGTAGATTAGGGCTCACTTGTCTGTCTCCCTACCCCGACATTACAGTATAAGATTACTTATGATTAAACCAAAAAAACAGCAAAAGAACCCCTATCCCAAATGCAAATGCAAAAGAGTATCGTATGGTAATCATATGAGATGGTCCAATAATTAAATATCATATGCATCAAAAGAGCACATACCAAACCTACAAAGAGATTGATGCAACAACAAAAGGTAGAAAGAATGAAAAAATCGTTATTGAGATAAACACGATAAAAATCTGAATACAGAACAATTAAAACAAAGAATCCAGAACCTACAGATAGAAACAGGTCTGGTCACTGAGTGACACATGAAATGCAAATACCCATAGATACATAGACTACAACGTGGTAAGTGAATATAAATATATGTAAATATATGACAGACCAAATAGGAGTGGACGCTCTGTGGTGTTACTTCAAACAAATCGTAATATGGGTATATTATGTCACTTGTTATTGTTCTGACTTCTGTTTTTGTTACCCTATGTTTACATTGATTTCAACAAGAGGTGTTTTACGTTTCTGAAACAACCATACTATTTGGTTTGACTTATATATTTACATATATTAATATTCACTTACCTTTTCATTCTTTCTACCTTTTGTTGTTGCATAAATCTCTTTGTAAGTTTAGTATAAAATTACTGTCTGCTGGTGCCCAGTATCTAAGCCTAACATATGGTGCATGTGGTAGGCTTTGATACAGGGCCCATCAGACAGGACCCCACATGGGCCATGTATCTACGCCTACCATGTGATAGGCTTAGATACAAGGCCCAGCAGACAGTAATGTTTTACTTACCCTCCTCTTCAGCTCCGGGGGCAGCGGAGGTCCTGACGCCATCCAGAGTAATGACGTCATGCCGCAAAGAGACCCCAGGACCACCGCTGCACTCAGGAACGAGGAAGCTAAGTATATTGTTATGACTATAGTAACATGGGCCCGTGTATTTTATTACATAGGCCCCAGTTACTATAGTAACTTTTTATAGATGTGGGGCCCCTGGGCTTCAGGGCCCGGTCGCAATTGTGACTGCTGCGACCCCTATAGCTACGCCACTGATACAATTGTAATAGGCAGTGTATGGAGCTGTAATACGGCATGAGCTCTAAAGGCCATTTTACATAGGCCAATTATTTGGCAAACGAGCGCTTATATGAATGCTCGTTCCCGATCATTGTCGTATAAACAGGGCAGCAATCAGCCAACAAAGGAGCAAACGGTTATTTATTTGATTAGATCCAAAAAATGGTCACTTGTCCGCAGAACATCTTCCAGTGCAAATAGGAGATATGCTGCCGACAAGATGCGAAATGTAAAGGGATGGACGATCATATTATAGATCGTTCATCCCCATACATTCCGAACAGCACACCATTTCAATGGAACAAATGAGCACGAATCGGCATGCTGTATTGTCAGGGAAATATGCCCGAGTAAGGAATACATTGTTACAGTCATCTCATCGCTTATCATTCATACATTTATATAATTTAGAAAATGCCTGCACAACTAAAACATTAAGTTAACAAAATACAATATGACAACATATAGTCACAAAAGCCACGGTCATGAAATCCTTAATCATTTTGACAAGGTTGCTAGTTTACTGTAAGCTGTCATTCAGGGTTTGTGTGAATTGAATGTCCCCTCAGAGTTGATGATAATCTCTATCTCTGCTCTGCATGAGGAATTGATCTTCTCTTTTGAATTTTAACCTGCTCGATCTCAGAACATGTTATTTGGAATTTTCTGAAAAACTGGTTTGCTGTTGCTCGTCTACCTTGTAACCACACAGCATACTTCCTTGTGCCTAGAGAGATTTCATTCATCTGTAAGTTGTAAATTCCTGTCCTAATAACTTCGTTCTTCTGAGCTGTGCAAGTGAATGACTTTTATGTAAGTTTATACAAAAAGAGGATTATAGAGGGTGGAACTAATGATTGGAGAATTCCAAATTAAATGTGTGATTGAAAAAGTGGATGTATCATTCTTAATGGGAATTTTTCATCCCATACACTATTCAGCCACAACATCAAAACTATTGACAGGTGAAGTGAATAACATCTCGTTACAATGGCGCCTGTCAAGGGGTGGGATATATGAGGCAGAAAGTGAACAGTCGCTTCTTGAAGTTGATGTGTTGGAAGCAGGAAAAATTGGAAAACATAAGAATCTGTGTGAATTTGACAAGGGCCAATTTGTGATGGCAAGAAGACATGGTCAGAGTATCTATCAAAAGTGGTCCAAGAAAGAATTACTGTCTATGTACCATGGTGGTCAAATGTTTTCTTTAGATCCATTTTAGCCTACCTTTGCAGACTATATACAATGCATTATATTGAGGTATAGATGTTATTGCCATCAGCACACTCAGTTACCTCTTATCTGTGTGGAGTCCTTTTATCATTCCTATTTTTATGCTATTGTTGTATGTATTTTCAACTATATCTCAATAAAAACTATTTTATTTAAAATGTTTGGTCGTATTGCACCATCTGCTCGTATTGGTGTCTAGTTATGATTTTGGTGTTTGACCATTTATCTATCAGGGCATATATCCCTTAGTGGTCCAAGGAAGGGCAACCAGTAAACCAGTGGCAGGGTCATGGGTGCCCAAAGCTTATTGATGCATGTGGGGATTGAAGTCTAGCCCATCTGGTCCGATCCCACAGAAGAGCTACTATACCACAAATTGTAGAAAAAGTTAATGCAGACTATGATAGAAAGGTGTCAGGACATTCACAGTGCATCGCAGCTTGCTCCATTTGCTGGAGACCTGTCAAAATGCCTATGCTTACTTCTATCCAACGCCGAAAGCGTCTACAATGGGCTGGGTGCGTGTACCTGAGGAAGAGTTGGCTCGAGGATGCACTATGGGAAGAAATCTTGGGGCCTGGCAATTATGTCGGTGTTACTATGACACGTACCACCTACCTAAACAGTGTTGTAGACCAGGTACACCCCATCACAGCAACGATATTACCTAATAGCAGTGGTCTCTTTCAGCAGGATTATGTGGCCTGCCACACCACTAAAACTTGTACAGCAATGGTTTAATGAACATGGCAAAGAATTTAAGACGTTGACTTATCCTCCAAATTCCCCAGATCTCAATCCGATCGAGTATCTGTAGGAAGTGCTGGAAAAACAAGTAATATCCATGGGGGCCACACCCCGCAACTTACAGGACTAAATGATCTGCTGCTAATGTCTTAGCGCCAAAATACCACAGGACACCTTCAGAGGTCTTGTAGAATCCATGCTTTGATGGGTCAGAGCTGTTTTGGTGGCTGGAGGGGTACCTAGACAATAGTAGGCAGGTGGTTTTAATGTTATGGCTGCTTTTAATAGCCATTGATTACTTGATAAAGCATCTGCATCTCTAAATACTACCCTCTAGCTAGCACATTCAAGAATATACTGAATGTAAGCTTACATTGCTGTTTAACAGAAAAATATATATGCATCTATATGTGTACAATATATACAAACACCATGTGTTCTGCCAAATTCATGTGCAAGCAGTAATCCCATATATCAGACATAAATTGTGTAATAAATTGCGGTAAAACAGTGCCATAGTGGTCAATGAGGCCATAATCACATCAAAAGGAGATCAGCTCTGTGCAATTAGCTATGAATTATATTTACAGCAGGATAGTACTCACCACCTGATGGACGCGTCTCTACACGACTACTGCGCATGCGCGCGTGTGGTATATACTGAGAGAGTTAGACGCACGTAGTCCGCATGCGTTGTCTAAGGGCGTATGGCATGTTTAACAGTCCAGCAAAGGGGAGGAAAACAAGGTGAGTCAGAGGAGCATAGATGCGTACCAGATCAGGGCAATATGAGACAGCAGACGCCATCTTAAGGGAGGGAAATAGCAATAGCTATAAATGATGTACGTATAGGACGTGGGTAGTATTCCAAGCGCCATCTAGGGATATAATGTGGAACAACACAAATGGTAGCAACCAAACACAATATATTTAGAGGGATAAACCTACAAGTACCACTCATAGACCCCAGGAACTACTCATTAGAGGAAAAAGGGGTAATGGCATACAAATATGTGACGTGCCATGAATAAACATGGCAGTTACGGCATAACCATGTAGATATTTAAGAGATAAAGTCAGTGTACCAATAAAGTACCTAAAAGTACCTAAAACCCAAAACCAAAGGGTATCACCCGGTGCAGGGATCGAACGTAATGGGGAGCACAGCCTCGGGTATATTAAGCAGGGGGAGAAGTCACTCGTCTCTGCGTGTGAAAATTTCACACCCAGGGGGGGCGTGGCTTGGACATGGCGCTGACCAGATGTGCTGCTTGAGAGCTCCGTTCCTGCACTTCCCTAACCCGATCATAAGCACATTAATCAGCAATATTCTACTTACCTGATGGTCAGGAAATCCAAGGCCTCCACGGGGACTCCTTATTGCACACGGCAGATGTCTTCAGCCGGCTCCATCCAGCGATTCCTTACCGACGCTGCTGCTGGAACATCTTCTAAGATGGCGCCGCTGGAGGGGAGACGAGATGGAACCGGGACTTCACTTCCAGAGGGGCTGTCATCTGCGGCCGGCGCTGCTGCATCAGGTACCGACTGTACCTTCTCCTCGGTCTCGGGTTCTCCGGGGCAGTTTCCCTCCCTGCTGGCGGGGGTAGAGCCGAGCTCTTCTGGGGCTGTGATGTCGCTGCCTGCTCGGGACTGCTCGCCACGTGGTGCCTGTCATGGCGGCCAGGTCTCTCCTTCTTCCTCCCTTCATGTGCTGGGGCCTGCATTGCTGCCTTCTAACTCTCCCAGAGATTTGGCTCATATAGGTGGTTCTGCTGTCCTAGGGGATGATTTACAGGGCCTGAGACAACAGTTATCAGCATTGCCCACTAAACAGGACATGGAGCGTTATGTAAACCATCTGGAGACGACATACAAATCAGAGATACACTCTCTTACCACTAATCTCTCTCAATTGTCCGATCAAGTGCAGCGGAAGGAAAGCAATGTTTCCGCTGTTACACAGCAGCAAGTTTCTCATGCCGACCGATTGGATCAACACTCCCATCAGATTCACGCGCTATTTAACCTTGCTGAGGATCATGAGAATCGGAATCGCCATAATAATATTCAGCTTCGGGGCATCCCTGAGGATATCTCTCCGGGTCAACTCATTCCTGCTTTACAGTCTGTTTAATTCATTACTAGGGCGCCCTGTTGATGATCCTCTGGAGCTGGATAGAGCTCACAGGAAAAATGTGGGGGAATGCAGGATGTTTCAGGCGAACGGCATCCTTTTTTAATAGATGCGTCTCTTGAACACAGAGGACGTCACAGGAGAGTCTAAGGGCTTCTTTCCACATAGTAGAGCGTTTATATGGGTTATTCAAGCCATTAACGTTAATGGAAGCAAATTTAAGCGCCATGACTATGTAAGGTGTGCTGTTGCCTGCGGACACATGAAAATAACCGTGTATCGAATTGGCCGATCAGGAGTACATACCAATGCATTTCAGATATCATCAAGGAAAAGACATTATGGAAAAACATATAGCTACCTCGGCAGGTCTGCAGATATATGTGGCAAAACAGGACAAACCAAAACAAAAGAAAAATGTACATTAAAGGAAATGTGTCTGAACACCGGCTGTGTTCAGGACAATAATGGGGGAAAACAGTCATCTTGAAGACCGGTACAGTGAACGGCAGTGCATCCTAGCAAGCAAGCCACCTCAATGCCATGGACGATTGCGTGAACGAACCATGTGCCATTTCTCCGCAACAGGAGGGGGAGCAGCTTTCGGCGTATTCTCCATCAATATGACCCGAATATTCCACAGATGAAGAAGAGAGATGCCATCTTGTACGGATTTGATGACGTGTAAGGAGTCGTTCTTGCGGACGAGCAGGCGTACAGGAAATCCCCATCTGTAGAGAATTTTATCATCTCTGAGTGCAGAGGTGATGGGCGCAAATTGCCGCCGTAGTTGCAGAGTGGCCGCCGAAAGATCTGCATAGACGGAGACCATCCGGTATTGCGCGGGGGACGCTTCTTTCTTCCTAGATGCAGACATGAACGAGTCCTTAATGTGGTAGAAATTAAAGCGGGCTAGCACGTCCCGCGGTACATTGTCGGACAAGTGCTTCGGCTTTGGAAGCCTATGTGCTCTATCAATGATAAGGTCCCTGGGGGAGCAATCGGGAAGTAGAGCTTTTATGAAATCCTTTATATAAGGGGTTATATCTTTGGTAGCAACGTCCTCAGGAACCCCTCTGAATTTAACGTTGTTCCGACGTGATCTATCCTCCAAATCAGCTACCTTAGCTTGTAAATGAGAGAGATCTGTTTCATGATCAATAGTGAGCATCAATGAGCTCGTTATGGGATGTAGTGAGCACCCCCATCTTCGATTCCACATGTTGAACTCTGTCTTCTACTGCCTGCAGTGAGTCAGATAGAGGTTTAAGCAGCTGGGCCAACCCAGAATGCATGGAGTGCTGTAGGGCCTGCAACATGCTTTTGAGCTTGTGCTCAGTGATAGGGTCAGTGGAGGAGGGTGCATTAGCAAGTGTGTCTCCTGGTGCTGGAGGGTCAGGTGTCACAGTGCTAGTAAGCCCTACCTGGTCCTTGACGAGGAGAGGAGGAGATCGGCACAGAGCCCATGTTACAGGGCGTCTTGGAGTTGCAAGGAGAGGAGGGCTGTGAGGAGGTGCCCCGTGTAGCTGTGCCAAGATGGCGACTCCGGAGCTCCGGCGCGGAGATGTCCGCCTGTGCAAGCTGTGTCGGGCTCTGCGGGCTTGTTGCTGCTCCTGTCAGTGGCAGAGCAGGGACCGAGCTACTGCGTCGAGGAGGAGCAGAGGTGAGGGAGGATGGTGAGCCCGGGTCGGACGTCAGTGATCCTGCGCGTGGGCTCCCTCCAGCGCCATCTTGATCTACTGGGCGGCTGTGGGGGAGATAGAAGTCCGGGATTTTGGCCGGTTTGGCCGCCGATGTTTGTTTCCTAGGCATCCTGGATGTAGTGGGATACGATCAGGGGCACAGGTAGGTGCCAGTAGGGTGTTTGGCGGTGGTATGTCGCTGTGGGCCGCTGATGCAGCGAGGAGCCGAGCTCTCAAGCAGCCATTCACTCCGGCAGCCAAGCCACGCGACTGCAAATTTAATTTTAATACGTCATGGGAAATTTAAGGTCTAAGTTCGTAGTGATATATTATAAATCCACTCTTTTGATACATATAATTTTGCTTTCGATTGTTTTTTTTAAAAGTGATGGAGCAAAATAACAATTCTTTTCAGTAACTGTAAAGCATGTGTAAATATAGAGGGAATAAATATACTAGTTGATTTTGTCTTATTGTTTGTTTAGATGTTTCTAGATGTTTTACATTAATAACCGTAGTACATAGTAATATGTCTTGCTTTTTGGATGGTAGCTGATATATCCCTGAAGTGACTGTAAACCTGTAATGACAGGGGTGGGGAGACAGACAAGTGAGCCCTAATCTACCCGCCACTCTGTCCCTGCCTACTTGCAACGACCCGACCTAGGCGACGGGGTACAACTGGGTGACGGTCCCTACGCTCAATAAGTGCATGACAGACAAACAGACAAGGGTACACAGAGCTAGGGGAAGCAAGGGGCAGTTGCCGACGGCAACACCGTGAGCAACAAGAGGAGAGAACAAGCCGAGTCAAACCAGGAGTGTACGAGGTACCAAACGCAGAGCAGGAGAGTAGTCAGCAAGCCGGGGTCATTATGAAGCAAGGACAATAGTACAAGAAGCTGAGCAGGGCCAGGAAACCAAACGAGAAGAATCACAAGCAAAGGAGGAACAGGAAAGGCAGGTATAAATAGACAGAGGGCGGGAGCTAGCTCCGTCTGGCCAGGCTGTGATAGGTTCTCCCACTCCTAGGCCTGCCACCCTGAGTAGTGGAAGATGGAGTCAGTCTCACAGACATAGAAGCAGGTGCAGACTGATTATCTATGGGCGTTAACCCCGAAGCTGTGCCTGGCAGATCCTTTACAGTACCCCCCCTTTTATGAGGGGCCACCGGACCCTTTCTAAGTGGACCTGGTTTACTGGGGAAAAGAAGGTGAAACCTCCTGACCAATATCCCAGCGTGAACATCCCGAGCGGGTACCCAAGTCCTCTCCTCAGGCCCGTATCCTCTCCAATGGACCAGGTACTGGAGGGAGCCTTGGACCATCCTGCTGTCCACAATCTTGGCCACCTCGAATTCTGCCCCCTCAGGGGTGAGAACAGGGACCGGAGGTTTCCTCGAGGGAGCCAAGGATGGGGAGCAGCGTTTAAGGAGGGAGGCATGAAACACGTCGTGTACTCGAAAAGATGGGGGCAACGCCAGTCGGAAGGAGACAGGATTGAGGACTTCAATGACCTTGTACGGCCCTATAAACCGGGGAGAAAACTTCTTGGACGGGACCTTAAGGCGCAAATTCTTAGACGATAGCCACACCAGATCCCCGACCATAAACAAGGGGTTAGCAGAACGTTTTCATATTTACGGGAAATACCTGTGCGCCCAAGTGACCTCCCCGATGATCACTTAGGCGCGGAAGTTCTCCGGCTGCATTCTTACGCTTAGGACAGTTGTTCACTTGATGCTTGACATCCCCACAGTAGAAGCAGAGACCATTCTTCCTGCGGAAATCTCTACGTTGTTGGGGGGACACGGAGGCTCCGAGTTGCATAGGTATCTCCGAGTCTTCCGGGAAGGAACGAAGAAACGGAACCTCGGGAGGCATCATGGGGGAGTCAGAGGAGAAAACATCAAGACGTTCAAGTCGTCGTTCCCTGAGACGTCGGTCAAGTCGTACCGCTAAAGCCATAACCTGGTCTAGGGAGTCAGAAGAGGGATAACTAACTAGCAGATCTTTCAGGGCGTTCGACAGACCCAACCTAAACTGGCACCTTAAGGCAGGGTCATTCCACCGAGAAGCTACGCACCACTTCCTAAAGTCAGAGCAATACTCCTCAACAGGTCTCTTACCCTGACGTAAGGTCACCAGCTGACTCTCGGCAAAAGCAGTCTTGTCAGTCTCGTCATAGATGAGTCCGAGAGCAGAAAAGAAAAGATCAACGGAGGAAAGTTCAGGGGCGTCAGGAGCCAAGGAGAAGGCCCATTCTTCGGGCCCTTCCTGGAGCCGGGACATAATTATACCCACCCGCTGGCTCTCAGAACCTGAGGAGTGGGGCTTTAAACGAAAATAGAGCCTACAACTCTCCCGAAAGGAGAGAAAAGTCTTCCGGTCCCCTGAGAACCGGTCGGGCAACTTGAGGTGGGGTTCAAGAGGTGAGGTGAGGGGGACTACCATGGTAGCATCAGGCTGGTTGACCCTCTGAGCCAGGGCCTGGACCTGTAGGGAGAGACCCTGCATTTGCTGAGCCAGGGTCTCAAGGGGGTCCATAGTGGTGTCAGGGACCAGGGTAGACTAGGTATCGGCTTGTGATTATGTAACGACGGGGGTGGGGAGACAGACAAGTGAGCCCTAATCTACCCGCCACTCAGTCCCTGCCTACTTGCAACGACCCGCCCTAGGCGACGGGGTACAACTGGGCGACGGTCCCTACGCTCAATAAGTGCACGACAGACAAACAGACAAGGGTACACAGAGCTAGTGGGAGCAAGGGTCAGTTGCCCACGGCAACACTGTGAGCAACAAGAGAAGAGAACAAGCCGAGTCAAACCAGGAGTGTACGAGGTACTAAACGTCGGGCAGGAGAGTAGTCAGCAAGCCGGGGTCAATATGAAGCAAGGACAATAGTACAAGAAGCTGAGCAGGGCCAGGAAACCAAACGAGAAGAATCACAAGCAAAGGAGGAACAGGAAAGGCAGGTATAAATAGACAGAGGGCGGGAGCTAGCTCCGTCTGGCCAGGCTGTGATAGATTCTCCCACTCCTAAGCCTGCCACCCTGAGTGGTGGAAGAGGGAGTCAGTCTCACAGACATAGAAGCAGGTGCAGACTGATTATCTATGGGCGTTAACCTCGAAGCTGTGCCTGGCAGATCCTTTACAAAACCGTTATTAATTGCATACAAATGCATCGGGGAAAAAAGTGTATGAAGATTGTATGGGAAACTACTGTAATTATCAAAATTTTATAATGAAACATCAGTTCTTTCTTAAGGTTAAGACCGAGTGGAAAGCGGGTTTCTAAATTATAGATCCAGAACGCCTCTCTGGTTAAGAGAAGGTGTCTGAGATCTCCCCCTCTAGTTGTTCCCCTAATTTTCTCTATTGCATAAGTGCAAAAAGAATTGATGCACCTGTTGTGGCAGGAGATAAAGTGTCTAGCTGCATTAGAAATGTTTGTAATATTGGGATTTCTTATGTAGCCTAGATGCTCCAAAATGCGAACTTTGAACTTTCTCGTGGTACATCCCACATATTTTAAATTGCAGCTTGTGCATTCAATGATGTAAACCACATGGTTGCTGTTGCAGTTAATGTAAGATTTGATTGGAAAATTTATAATCCCTGTAGAATTTGAAAATTGTTTTATGACCTTGGAGAAATTACATACTTTGCAAGGCTGTGTGCCACATTTGAAGTAACCTTTATGGGTTAACCAGGTTGGTTTAGGATTATTTGATGTTAAAAGTGAAGGGGACAACATATTACCAAGGGTAGGTGCTCTCCGTGACACCACCCTGCAGCCGTTCTCCAGAACCTTTTCTAATTTTGTATCCTCGTAGAGGAGAGGGATGTATTTGAGAACCATATTTTTGATCGTATTAAATTGGTTGCTAAATTGCAATACCAAAGTGGGTATATTAGAATCCATTGGGTTAGACTTGGTGACTTCAACACTATCTTCGGTGGACAGAAGGGAATCCCTGCTTTTAGTACTGACTATAGTTTTAGCCCTTTCTAGTGTCCACTTTTTATTTCCCAGTGCCCTCAACCTGTGACATACATTAGATTCTTCTTTGATATACCCTATCTCTGTACTGCAGTTCCTCTTTGCTCGTGTTAACTCGCCTACCGGTATTGCGGAAATTGTATGTCTCGGGTGACAGCTAGCAGCATGCAGGATGGTATTACCCGATATGGGTTTGTGGTAAATTTCTGAGCAGATATTAAATCCAATTTTAGATGTAAGTTTTATGTCCAAAAAATTGATAGTCGTCATCCAAAAAGGTTAGAAAGGATGGTATGGCAGACACATCGCCCTCCCAAATGAATAGGAGGTCGTCGATGTATCTGCCATACCAATGTATATATTCTGCATGGAAATTGGAGGTGGAGAATAGGAAATGCTCCTCCCACCAGGCCATAACTAGATTGGCTAAGGATGGGGAAAACTTAGCTCCCATGGACACCCCTCTTTGTTGGAGATAAAAGGTACCTGCGAAATTGAAATAGTTATGCATCATTAGAAAGTTGGTCACTTCTACCATGAAGGTTTGTAATGCTTGATCATGCATGCTATATTTGGAGAGATGATGAGTGAGGGCTTTAATAGCAACTGAGTGGGGAATACTGGTGTATAAGGAGACTACATCGCAGCTCAGCCACGTGTAGTTGTGATTCCAGACTTTATTATAAAAAATCGACAGGACATCTTTTGTATTCCTCAAATGACCAGGAACTCTGGAGACAAGTGGCTGTAGGAAAGAATCCAGCCATTCCGATGTTCTCTCAGTTAGGGAGCCTATACCCGAAACTATAGGTGGCATCGGGCGGGGGGAGGATTAATACACTTATGTGTCTTGGGTAGAGCATGCAGTATGGGTACTACCGGAAATTCTACCCGTGAGTAGTCATACTGCTTTTTAGTAAGCAAGCCCCCATTCAGACCCCTATCCAATAGGTTTTTTAATGCGGTAGAAAAATCATTTGTGGGATTATGGCGTAATTTAGTATAAGTATTTGTATCATCCAACAATTTATTGATTTAGTCAATGTACATGTCCTTGTCCATAACTGTAATGGAGCCTCCTTTATCCGCCATTCGTATCACAAGATCTTCGTTTTCACGTAAGGATTTGATTGCTTGTTTTTCTGTTAGGGTTAGATTGTGAGTAGGTTTACACTTTCCCATCTGGTCCTTGATCCTGTGTAGCTCCCTTTCCATAACCTGTTGAAATTTGTCCATAAACTCAGTGCGGGACTGTAGAGGGTAGTAGCTTGGGTTTTTAGTTACGAACTTAGATGTTTGATTGGTAATAGAGCATTTGGGATGTTCTTCAGCTAAATCTTCCAGACAGAGCATTGTCCTCTGTTCTTGGAACATGAGCATTCTGTAGATGTTATTAGTTGCAGGTATAATTGGTGTTTCCACTGAAAATGCGGCGTTTTCTGCCTCAGGTGTAAGAAAGTGCCGTAAGGTTACGAACAAACTTATTTATATCCAGGAGAGTGTTAAAGATATCAAAGTCCTGGTTGGGCACAAAATTCAGTCCTAATGTAAGGACCTTGGTTTGTATAGGGGAAAGAGATACTGTGGATAGGTTAACCACGTCCAAGTTGTTCATTGTCTGTGGTTCCTTAATCTCCGGGGTTGGATGGTGTCCATTTGGCTTGTGCTTCCTGCCCCCCCCCCCTCTTCCCCCGTTTTTTGAAAAGTCGCGCTTAGTATTGTAATTGGACCTAGATTTGCGTGCACTTTGAGGTACATCCTGATCAGATTCTTCCTCTGCTCCATCTGTAGTTTCTAACTCAGTGGAGTTGAAACTAACTCCATGTGGACTGGGGTTGTATCTGTGTGAATTGTTGCGATTCCTGAGGATGGATTTGGTTCCACGTCTGTTATAATTTCCTCTATTCCAGGTATAGACTTCGTTATTGCTGTAGTCTTGGCTGTCTCGTAGAAATTTAGATTTTTTTATATCTGCAATGGACTTCTCCAGTTGTTCCAGATGTTCATCAGTTCTCCTTTGTAGAACCGGGAAGTCAGGAGAGCTGGCAGATAGGTTAATTTCCTCCCTTATCTTATTGATGTCTGTTTGAAGTTGTGTAAACTTGATCTCTTCATGTTTGGTAATCAGTACCATAAGATTAATTGAACATTCAGATAGTAACTTGTTCCAATCCGTTGTAAACTCCTCCGAGTATTTGTTAGTTGGTACTTTACGTAACCTTAGACCTCTTGGAATCATCTTCTTTGAAATGTAGTTGCGCAGAGTAGTGAGATCCCACCATACTCTGGTTTCATTTGATGATAACTTTTCCAGGTCTCTGAATTTACTTTGCAGAGTGGAGTTAGACAAGTCCATATGACTAGCTTCACCAAACACCATGGCAGCCATTTCGGCTCTTGAGCATTGAGGGGTTGGAAGCATCGGCATCCTGAGATTTTGGATCTCTTATTAGCAAACAAACAACTCTGGTGAAGTGAATAACTCTAGTCATGTAGTGGTTAAAAACAAACCATTATTGGTACCTATGTTTGGTAAATAGATGCATGTAGTATATAAACACCTTGAGAATAAATTGCGTTAAATTGGAGTTGTAACATAACACTAAAATGCTGGTTAGATGAACTCCTCTGAGTGTCTTTACAATACTGTGTATAGTGCACTCCAATTATGCATGAATATCCGGCGGGCACGGAGGGAATGCCACACTTGAGTATAGTAGAAAAGGGAGGAAACCTCCAGCTCACCGTTTTTTTTGCGTCTCCAGACACTTCACTCGGATCCCCGCGACGGCCAGCGGTAAACGATACAGAAAAAGGAAAGGATGATCTAGCGCTGTGTCAGGTTTTAAAAAGGAAATACCATTCCCACTTTTATTTCAGAAATTCAATTAAAAGATGAAAAGGAGACGCAGTCTCAAGATGAAGAGTAGTAACGGGCTGTTGCCCGAGCCTACGCGTTTCGAGCACGTACGGTGCTCTTAGTCATGGCAGAAAATGTGAGAGCCCTTTGTGTTTTTGTTTTTTTTTAAAGTGATGGAGCAAAATAACAATTCTTTTCAGTAACTGTAAAGCATGTGTAAATATAGAGGGAATAAATATAATAGTTGATTTTGTCTTATTGTTTGTTTAGATGTTTCCAGATGTTTTACATTAATAACCGTAGTACATAGTAGTATGTCTAGCTTGTTGGATGGTAGCTGATATATCCCTGAAGTGACTATAAACCGTTATTAATTGCATACAAATGCATCGGGGAAAAAAGTGTATGAAGATTGTATCGGAAACTACTGTAATTATCAAAATTTTATAATGAAACATCAGTTCTTTCTTAACCCCTTGCGTACCTTCACCATAATAGTACGTCGCTGGCTGCTTATTCCAGCGTACCTTCGAGGTACTATTATGGCGCAGGAATAAACTGTCACTAAGTGAAATCACATAGTGACAGAACAGCGGCGGCAGCTGTCATTGACAGCTAACCGTCTCTGCTACCGGCCTGGGGACCAATTAGCAGTCCCCAATGCCGGCGATTGCTGTGATTGGTCAGTCTCTGAAGACTGACCAATCACAGCCGTCTGTGACGTCGTCTGCAGGAGAAAGCTCCTGTCACTTTCTCTGATCGCCTCACTTCTGTAAGATACGTGAGGAGATCAGAGAAAGCGGTGTAAAAAAAAAACACACTATTTTTATTAACCCCTTCCCGAAAATGGGCGTATAGTAACGCCCTGAGGATGAAGCGGGCACAGGAGCTGTGCTCGCTCCATCTTCATCGTATGTCGGCTGTAATATACAGCCGACATCCCACTGCAACTACAGCGATCACTGTCCTCTCCGATCGCTGTAGTTTAACCCCTTAAATGCCGCTGTCAATAGCGACAGCGGCATTTAAGTGATTGATACAGAGGGAGGGGGCTCCCTCTGCACCCCATTGCCCCCCCCCCCCCCCGCGAAAAATCGCGGGGTTCTGATGGTTGCAATGGCAACCAGGAAGCCTAGCAACGGCTTCCTGGTTGCCAGGTACGGGAGCCTATTAGGTCCTGCCCAAGGCAGGACGTAATAGGCTCAACTGTCAGTTGTAAAGTGACAGTTACAATACACCGCACTACATCAGTACATACAGAAGTAGTGCAGTGTATTGTGCAGGGGATCAGAAGATCAGATCTTCCAGTCCCCTAGTAAGTGTAAAATAAAAAGTAAAAAAAAAGTTTTCGATAAATAAATAAATACAAGTTTTACGTAATAAAAACAATAATCGCCTTGTTTCCCTGATCAAGCCCTTTATAATTAGAAAAAAAATGAAAAAAAATACAAAAACTAGACATAATAGGTATCGGCGCGTTCGTATTGGCCTGACCTAAAAAAATATCATATTATTTATCCCGCACGGTGAACACCGTAAAAAAAATACCATAAAAAACAATGGCAGAATTTCCTTTTTTGGTCACGTTGTTTCCAAAAAAATGGAATAAAAAGTGATCAAAAAGTTGCGCGTAGCCAAACATGGTACCAATAAAAACTACAGTGTGTCACGCAAAAAACAAGCCCTCACAAAGCTCCGTCGACAAAAAAATAAAAAAGTTATGGCTCTCAGGAGATGGTGACACTAAAACATTTTATTTAGAAAAAAGTTTTGTTTTTTTTGTAAAAGTAGTAAAACATATAGAAACTATATACATTTGGTATTGCCATAATCGTATCAAACCGCAGAATAAAGTAAACATGTTGTTTATACTGCACAGAGAACGCCGGTAAAAAATTATAAAAAAAATAATGAAAGAATTTCTGGTATTTGGTCTCCTCACCTCAGAAAAAATGGAATAAAAACTGATCAAATTATCGCATGTACCCCAAAATGATACTAATAAAAACGACAGCTCGTTCCATGAAAATCAAGCCTTCACACAGCTCGTCAACGGAAAAATAAAAAGTTCTGACTCTTGGAACGCAATAATGCAAAACGACGGCCCAGACTAATTTATATGTGCAGCAGTTCTTCACCTAAAACCCCACGTCATCATTTGCAGCCCCCATTGGTAGACCCTGTAAATCCAGCGAAAACGATGACGTTTTGGGGTCTGTGCTACATATAGGGCTAGTGAAGAAGTCAAAGATTAGGCAATACTGGAGTGCGGATATTTTGTACAATACCACGGACACCCTTTAGAAGTGCAACTCCTGCACCAAATAATCCGGCCTGTGCATGAAGGATTGGTTCAAAGCGTACGTCACTATCCAGGGATAATTAATTTTATTATTCATTCTCCCCATTATTACATCATCCTATTATGACCTGTTGCACTCCGCCCAGCTTACATATACCCTGATGTACTCCGCCCAGCTTACATATGCCCTGATGTACTCCGCCCAGCTTACAAATGCCCTGATGTACTCCGCCCAGCTTACATATACCCTGATGTACTCTGCACAGCTTACATATACCCTGATGTACTCCGCGCATCTTACATATACCCTGATGTACTCCGCCCAGCTTACATATACCCTGATGTACTCCGCCCAGCTTACATATACCCTGATGTACTCCGCACAGCTTACATATACCCTGATACACTCCGCCCAACTTACATACAACCTGATGTACTCCGCACAGATTACATATGCCCCCACATTATAAACTGAAACACCAGTAAAACACTAAACAAAACTACTACCAAGCAAAATCTGCGCTCCAAAAGCCAAATGGCGCTCCTTCTGGGCCTGGCAGTGTGCCCAAACAGCGGTTTATGACCACATATGGGGTATTACCGTACTCTGGAGAACCGCTTAACAATTTATGGGGCGTATGTCTCCAGTGGTACAAGCTGGGCCCAACGCATTGGGCACTGAAATAGCATATATGTGGAAAATGTCAATTTTCAATCTGCAACATCCACTGTGCACTAATTTCTGCAAAACCTTTGGGGGTCAAAATGCTCACTACACTTCTAGATGAATTCCTTGAGGGGTGTAGTTTCCTAAATGGGGTCACTTCTCGGGAGTTTTCACTGTACTGGTACCTCAGCGCAATGCAACATGGCGTCAAAAACAAATTTTGTAAAATCTCCACTCCAAAAACGAAATTGCACTTTTTCCGTTTAGACCCTTGCCGTATGTCCAAATAGCCGTTTACAACCACATATGGGGTATTTCCGTAATCAGGAGAAATTGTGTAACACATTTTGGGGTGTCTTTTCTCCTGTATTCCTTGTGGAAATAAAAAATTCTGAGCTAAAGCTACAGGTTATTGGAAAAAATAAATGTTTTCATTTTCACGGACCAATTCTAATAAAATCTATAAAACACCTGAGGACTCAAAATGCTCACTACACCTCTAATTTAATTCTTTCAGGGGTATAGTCTCCAAATTGGGATCACATCTGGGGAATTTCTACTGTACTGGTACTTCAGGGACTCTGCAAATGCGACATGGCCCCCAGAAACCAATTCAGCAAAATCTGAGCTGCAAAATCCAAATGGTGCTCCGTCCCTTCTGAGCCCTGCCGTGGGTCCAAACAGCAGTTTATTACCACATAATGGGGTATTTCCGTAATCAGGAGAAATTGCTTTACAAATGTTGAGGTGCTTTTTCTCCTTTATTCCTTATAAAAATTAGAAAATTCTGTGTTTTTTCCAAAAGAAAGTCTCTTTTCTTCTTCACAGACTAATTCCAATAAATTCAGCAAAAAACCTGTGGGGTCAAAATGCTAACTATACCACTAGAAAAATTCCTTGAGGGGTATAGTTTCCAAAATGGGGTAACTTTTGGGGGGATTCCACTGTTTAAGTCCCTCCAGGGCGTTGCAAACGTGACACGGCACTGAAAACCATTCCAGTAAAATCAGAGCTCCAAAATCCAAATGGGGGTCCTTCCCTTCTGAGCCCTGCTGTGGGTCCAAACAGCAGTTTATTACCACATATGGGGTATTTCCGTAATCGCGAGAAATTGCTTTACAAATGTTGGGGTGCTTTCTCTCCTTTATTTCTTGCAAAAATTAGAAATTTTTACGTTTTTCCAGAAAAAAAGTAGATTTTCATTTTCACAGACTAACTCCAGAAAATATAGCAAAATACCTGTGGGGTCAAAATGCTAACTATACCCCTAGATAAATTCCCTGAGGGGTGTAGTTTAAAAAATGGGGGTCACTTTTGGGGGTTTCCACTGTTTTAGCACCACAAGACCTCTTCAAACCTGACATGGTGCCTAAAATATATTCTGAAAAAAGGAGGCCCCAAAATCCAAGAGGTGCTCCTTTGCTTCTGAGGCCTGTGTTTCAGTCCATTAGCACACTAGGGCCACATGTGGGATATTTCTAAAAAGTGCAGAGTCTGGGCAATAAATATTGAGTTGCGTTTCTCAGGTAAAACCTTCTGTGGTACAGAAGAAAATGTATTACATATGAATTTTGTAAAAAAAAATGAAATTTGAAAATTTCAGCTCTACTTTCCTTCAATTCCTGTAAAACGCCTAAAGGGTTGAAACACTTTCTGAATGGTGTTTTGGATACTTTGAGGGGTGCAGTTTTCAAAATGGGGTGTTTTATGGGGGTTTCTAATATATAGGGCACTCAAAACCACTTCAGAACTGAACTCGTCCCTGAAAAAATCGCTTTTTGAAATTTTCTTAAAAATATGAGAAATTGCTGCTAAAGTTCTAAGCCTTGTGAGGTCATAGAAAAATAAAAGGATGTTCAAAAAACGATGCAAACATAAAGTAGACATATGGGAGATGTTAATTGGTAACTATTTTGTGTGGTATTACCATCTGTTTTACAAGCAAATACATTTAAAATTGGAAAAATCATAATTTCTTCATATTTTTGCTAAATGTTGGTGTTTTTCACAAATAAGCAATGAATTTATCGACCAAATTTTTGCACTAAACTAAAGTACAATATGTCATGAGAAAACAATCTCAGAATCAATTGGATAGGTAAAAGCATTCCGGAGTTATTATCACATAAAGTGATACATGTCAGATTTGAAAAAATGGGTCTGGTCCTCAAGGCCAAAATGAGCTGGGTACTCAAGGGGTTAAGGTTAAGACCGAGTGGAAAGCAGGTTTCTAAATTATAGATCCAGAACGCCTCTCTGGTTAAGAGAAGGTGTCTGAGATCTCGCCCCTCTAGTTGTTCCCCTAATTTTCTTAATTGCATAAGTGCAAAAAGAATTGATGCACCTGTTGTGGCAGGAGATAAAGTGTCTAGCTGCATTAGAAATGTTTGTAATATTGGGATTACTTATGTAGCCTAGATGCTCCAAAATGCGAACTTTGAACTTTCTCGTGGTACGTCCCACATATTTTAGATTGCAGCTTGTGCATTCAATGATGTAAACCACATGGTTGCTGTTGCAGTTAATGTAAGATTTGATTGGAAAATTTATAATCCCTGTAGAATTTGAAAATTGTTTTATGACCTTGGAGAAATTACATACTTTGCAAGGCTGTGTGCCACATTTGAAGTAACCTTTATGGGTTAACCAGGTTGGTTTAGGATTATTTGATGTTAAAAGTGAAGGGGACAACATATTACCAAGGGTAGGTGCTCTCCGTGACACCACCCTGCAGCCGTTCTCCAGAACCTTTTCTAATTTTGTATCCTCGTAGAGGAGAGGGATGTATTTGAGAACCATATTTTTGATCGTATTAAATTGGTTGCTAAATTGCAATACCAAAGTGGGTATATTAGAATCCATTGGGTTAGACTTGGTGACTTCAACACTATCTTCGGTGGACAGAAGGGAATCCCTGCTTTTAGTACTGACTATAGTTTTAGCCCTTTCTAGTGTCCACTTTTTATATCCCCGTGCCCTCAACCTGTGACATACATTAGATTCTTCTTTGATATACCCTATCTCTGTACTGCAGTTCCTCTTTGCTCGTGTTAACTCGCCTACCGGTATTGCGGAAATTGTATGTCTCGGGTGACAGCAGCATGTAGGATGGTATTACCCGATATGGGTTTGTGGTAAATTTCTGAGAAGATATTAAATTCAATTTTAGATGTACGTTTTATGTCCAAAAAATTGATAGTCGTATCATTGTGGCTATGTGTGAATCTGAGGTTTAAATCGTTGTCATCCAAAAAGGTTAGAAAGGATGGTATGGCAGACACATCGCCCTCCCAAATGAATAGGAGGTCGTCGATGTATCTGCCATACCAATGTATATATTCTGCATGGAAATTGGAGGTGGAGAATAGGAAATGCTCCTCCCACCAGGCCATAACTAGATTGGCTAAGGATGGGGAAAACTTAGCTCCCATGGACACCCCTCTTTGTTGGAGATAAAAGGTACCTGCGAAATTGAAATAGTTATGCATCATTAGAAAGTTGGTCACTTCTACCATGAAGGTTTGTAATGCTTGATCATACATGCTATATTTGGAGAGATGATGAGTGAGGGCTTTAATAGCAACTGAGTGGGGAATACTGGTGTATAAGGAGACTACATCGCAGCTCAGCCACGTGTAGTTGTGATTCCAGACTTTATTATAAAAAATCGACAGGACATCTCTTGTATCCCTCAAATGACCGGGTACTCTGGAGACAAGTGGCTGTAGGAAAGAATCCAGCTATTCCGATGTTCTCTCGGTTAGGGACCCTTTCCCTGAAACTATAGGTCGCATCTGGGGGGATTAATACCCTTATGTGTCTTGGGTAGAGCATGCAGTATGGGTACTACCAGAAATTCTACCCGTAAGTAGTCATACTGCTTTTTGGTAAGCAAGCCCCCATTCAGACCCCTATCCAATAGGTTTTTTAATGCGGTAGAAAAACAATTTGTGGGATTATGGCGTAATTTAGTATAAGTATTTGTATCATCCAACAATTTATTGATTTGGTCAATGTACATGTCCTTGTCCATAACTGTAATGGAGCCTCCTTTATCCGCCATTCGTATCACAAGATCTTCGTTTTCACGTAAGGATTTGATTGCTTGTTTTTCTGTTAGGGTTAGATTGTGAGTAGGTTTACACTTTCCCATCTGGTCCTTGATCCTGTGTAGCTCGCTTTCCATAACCTGTTGAAATTTGTCCATAGACTCAGTGCGGGACTGTAGAAGGTAGTAGCTTGAGTTTTTAGTTACGAACTTAGATGTTTGATTGGTAATAGAGCATTTGGGATGTTCTTCAGCTAAATCTTCCAGACAGAGCATTGTCCTCTGTTCTTGGAACATGAGCGTTCTGTAGATGTTATTAGTTGCAGGTATATATGGTGTTTCCACTGAAAATGCGGCGTTTTCTGCCTCAGGTGTAAGAAAGTGCCTTTTAACCGTAAGGATACGAACAAACTTATTTATATTCAGGAGAGTGTTAAAGATATCAAAGTCCTGGTTGGGCACAAAATTCAGTCCTAATGTAAGGACCTTGGTTTGTATAGGGGAAAGAGATACTGTGGATAGGTTAACCACGTCCAAGTTGTTCGTTGTCTGTGGTTCCTTAATCTCCGGGGTTGGATGGTGTCCATTTGGCTTGTGCTTCCTGCCCCCCCTCTTCCCCCGTTTTTTGAAAAGTCGCGCTTAGTATTGTAATTGGACCTAGATTTGCGTGCACTTTGAGGTACATCCTGATCAGATTCTTCCTCTTCTCCATCTGTAGTTTCTAACTCAGTGGAGTTGAAACTAACTCTATGTGGACTGGGGTTGTATCTGTGTGAATTGTTGCGATTCCTGAGGATGGATTTGGTTCCACGTCTATTATAATTTCCTCTATTCCAGGTATAGACTTCGTTATTGCTGTAGTCTTGGCTGTCTCGTAGAAATTTAGATTTTTTTATATCTGCAATGGACTTCTCCAGTTGTTCCAGATGTTCATCAGTTCTCCTTTGTAGAACCGGGAAGTCAGGTGAGCTGGCAGATAGGTTAATTTCCTCCCTTACCTTAGTGATGTCTGTTTGAAGTTGTGTAAACTTGATCTCTTCATGTTTGGTAATCAGTACCATAAGATTGATTGAACATTCAGATAGTAACTTGTTCCAATCCGTTGTAAAGTCCTCCGAGTATTTGTTAGTTGGTACTTTATGTAACCTTAGACCTCTTGGAATCATCTTCTTTAAAATGTAGTTGCGCAGAGTAGTGAGATCCCACCATACTCTGGTTTCATTTGATAATAACTTTTCCAGGTCTCTGAATTTACGTTGCAGAGTGGAGTTAGACAAGTCCATATGACTAGCTTCACCAAACACCATGGCAGCCATTTTGGCTCTTGAGCGTTGAGGGGTTGGAAGCATCGGCATCCTGAGATTTTGGATCTCTTATTAGCAAACGAACAACTCTGGTGAAGTGAATAACTCTAGTCATGTAGTGGTTAAAAACAAACCATTATTGGTATCTATGTTTGGTAAATAGATGCATGTAGTATATAAACACCTTGAGAATAAATTGCGTTAAATTGGAGTTGTAACATAACACTAAAATGCTGGTTAGATGAACTCCTCTGAGTGTCTTTACAATACTGTGTATAGTGCACTCCAATTATGCATGAATATCCAGCGGGCACGGAGGGAATGCCGTACACTTGAGTATAGTAGAAAAGGGAGGAAACCTCCAGCTCACCGTTTTTTTTGCGTCTCCAGACACTTCACTCGGATCCCCGCGACGGCCAGCGGTAAACGATACAGAAAAAGGAAAGGATGATCTAGCGCTGTGTCAGGTTTTAAAAAGGAAATACCATTCCCACTTTTATTTCAGAAATTCAATTAAAAGATGAAAAGGAGACGAAATCTCAAGATGAAGAGTAGTAACGGGCTGTTGCCCGAGCCTACGCGTTTCGAGCACGTACGGTGCTCTTAGTCATGGCAGAAAATGTGAGAGCCCTTTGTGTTTTGCCTACTTAATATGCATCGCTGGTAATTAAGAGGTGTTGGTGATTGGACATCACTAATTGGTAAGTATCACTGCAGGTGGAGTTGTCCTATAGTGAATTGGGCGTGAGTAAACTTTGTCAGAACTATGCCGTCTGTAGAGATTTCTGAACGTGTCAGTTTGTCAAAAATTCGTATTAATTTATTTTGGTATGTGCATTAGGATGTCCATAAAGCCATCATTTATATAACACATTAGATGTTTATTGGATGTTCAATCGTATATTATTGAACCAGCGAGCCATAGACAAAACAATAGGGCATGTAAACAACAAAACACTCTTGATATACAACAAACAATAACAATAGACTAGAAAACATAGAAGTGAAAACAATGCAAGTTGAAATACAATAATCTAATCTAAATACATCCAAAGTGAATTTAACCCCTTCCCGACATGCGCCGTACATGTACGGCGCTGTCGGGAGGTGCTTCCCGCAAAGCGCCGTACATGTACGGCGCAGTGATTGTGCGGGCTCAGAAGCAGAGCCGGCACCATCACCGCTGGGTGACAGCTGTATTATACAGCTGGCACCCTCCTGTAACTGCCAGGACCGGAGCTACTCTCCGATCCGGCAGATTAACCCCTCAGATGCTGCGCTCAATAGAGCGCAGCATCTGATAGGTTTTCACCCGATCGGCAACCCAGTGATGCAATCGCTGGGTTGCTGTGGCAATCGGACGCCAGAAAATGGCGTCCGAGTCTGCCTTGTACGGGAGCCGATGAGGACCCGCCTTCGGCGAGTCCTCATAGGCTTGCTGTCAGTGAATAACTGACAGCGCTAATACACTGCACTACGTATGTAGTGCAGTGTATTAGAGTAGCGATCGGGGCATGAGGCCCTCATGTCCCCTAGTGGGACAAGTCAGAAAAGTAAAAAAAAGTTAATAAAAATGTGGTAAAACAATAAAAACACACACATTTCAAATAAAAATAAAGCTAAACTGACTTTTTTCCCATAGTAAGTCTTTTATTATGGGAAAAACCGTAAAAATCAAAAAAACTATACATAATTGGTATCGCCGCGTCCGTGACGACCCAAACTACAAAATTATTATGTAATTTATCCCGCACGGTGAACGCCGTAAAAAAAAAACATGAAAAACAACGCCAGAATCTTTGTTTTTAGGTCACGTCTCCTTCCAAAAAATGCTATAAAAAGTGATCAAAAAGTCACATTTACTCCAAAATTGTACCAATAAAAACGGCAATCCGTGCCGCAAAAAATAATCCCTGACACCGCTTTGTGCACGCAAAAATAATAACGTTATGTGTCTTAGAATATGGCGACACAGAAAACAAATGATTTTATAAAAAAAGTGATTTTATTGTGCAAAAGCCGCAATACATAAAAAAAAACTATATAAATTTGGTATCGCCGTAATCGTATCGACCCGCAGAATAAAGCGAACATGTAATTTAGGGCGCACTGTGGATGCCGATAAAAAAACCCAATAAAAAACGATTCCAGAATTGCTTGTTTTTGGTAATTTCCTTTACCAAAAAATGAAATAAAAAGTGATCAAAAAGTCGTATGTGTTCCAAAATTATACCAATGAAATCTACAGCCCGTCTCGCAAAAAACAAGCCCGCACACCGCTCAATCAACTGAAAAACAAAAAAGTTACGGCACTAGTAATGCGGTGATGAAAAAACATCTCAGTGCGCAGGCCGGAGGGGAACATTCCTTCAGTTTCAGGTCCCTAGTATTTAGGAACTAGGAAAGGGAAGGGACATCGCACATCCGCTGGAAGCGAGGGCGCCCGTATTATACCAGCGCAAAACTTTCCCAGCAATATTTCCCAAACTACGAAGGAGAAAAAGTCCCCAAAAGGTGCAGAGCGTTACAAAGGAGGGATAAGAAAGAAAACCGTTTATCAGTGTGACGCCGGCCTGCGCATAACGGATCGCTTCACAGCGTAACACACATCTATGGATAATTGTATTATTTACCCCATTATTATACCCTCTTATTATGCCCTGATGTACTCCGCACAGATTACATATGCCACCACATTATAAACGGAAATACCAGCAAAACTCAAACAAAACTACCAAGCAAAATCCATGCTCAAAATGGCGGTCTATTCCTTCTTAGCCCTACAGTGTGCCCAAACAGCAATTTATGGCCACAAGTAAGGCATTACCATACCCGGGAGAACCCGCTTAACAATTTATGGGGTAACATTCTCCAGGGGCACAACATCTTGTGTGGTGAATGGGCAGATCAGTGGAAAAATTGCAATTTTCACTTTGCACCATCCACTGCGTATTCATTTCTGAAAAACACCTGTGGAGTCTAAATTCTCATTACATACCTTGATAAATGCCTTTAGGGGTGTAGTTTCTAAAACGGGGTCACTTTTGTTTGGTACATCAGGGGTTTTGCAAATGCAACATGGCGTCCGCAAACCATTCCAGCAAAATCTACGCTCCAAAAGATAAATACCGCTCCTTTTCTTCTGAATGCTCCCATATATGTCAACAGCTGATTATAACCACATATGGGGTGTTACTGTACTCGGGAGAAATTACTTTACAAATGTTGGGGTGCTTTTTCTTCTCTATTCCTTGTAAAAATGAAAAATGTTGATCTAAAACGACATCTTGTTGGAAAAAAAAATTATTTTTCATTTTCATGGCTTAATTCTAATTAATTCAGCAAAAAACCTTTGGGATCAAAATTTTCACTATACCCCTAGATGATTCCTCAGGGGGTGCAGTTTCCCAAATGGAGTCACTTTTGGCGTGTTTCCACTGTACTAGTACTACAGGGGCTCAGCAAATGTGACATGGCGCCCAGACACTATCCAAAATCCAAATGGTGCTAGTTCCATTCTGAGCCCTACCGTGTGTCCAAACAGCCGTTTATGACCACATGTGGGGTATTGTTTTACTCGGGAGAAGTTGCTTTACAAATGTTACGGTGCTTTTTCTCCTTCAGTCCTTGTGGAAATGAAAAAAAAAACCTAAACCTACATTTTATTTCAAAAAATGTAGATTTTCATTTTTACGGCCTACTTCCAATAAGTTCTGTAAAACACCTGTGGGGTCAAACTGCTCACTGTACTCCTAGATAATTTCCTCATGGGGTGTAGTTTCCAAAATGGGGTCACTTGTTGGGGGTTTCCACTGTTTTGTCCCCTCAGGGGCTTTGTAAATGTGACAAGGCCTCCGCAAACCATTCCTGCTAAATTTGAGTTCCAAAAGCCAAATGGCGCTCTTTCCCTTCTCAGCCTCGCCGTGTGTCCAAACAGCCTTTTATTACTACATGTGGGGTACTGTTTTACTCGGGAGAAATTTCTTTACAAATTTTATGGTGCTTTTTCTCCTTTAGTCCTTGTGGAAATGAAAAAAAATTTGCTAAACCTACATTTTATTTGAAAAAATGTAGATTTTCATTTTCACAGCCTACTTCCAAAAATTTCTGCAAAAAACCTGTGGGGTCAAAATGCTCACTATACCCCTAGATAATTTCCTCAAGGGGTATAGTTTCCAAAATGGGGTCACTTGTTGGGGGTTTCCACTGTTTTGTCCCCTAGGGGGCTTTGCAAATGCGACATGGCCTCCGCAAACCATTCCTGCTAAATTTGAGCTCCAAGAGCCAAATGGCGCTCTTTCCCTTCTAAGCCCTGCCATGTGTCCAAACAACCGTTTATTACCACATGTGGGGTATTGTTTTACTCGGGAGAAATTTCTTTACAAATCTGATGGTGCTTTTTCTCCTTTAGTCCTTGTGGAAATGAAAAAAAATTAGCTAAACCTACATTTTATTTGAAAAAATGTAGATTTTCATTTTCATGGCCTAGTTCCAAAAATTTTTGCAAAAAAACTGGCCGGTCAAAATGCTTGCTACACCCCTAGATAAATTCCTCGAGGGGTATAGTTTCCAAAATGGGGTCACTTGTTGGGGGTTTCCACTGTTTTGTCCCCTAGGGGGCTTTGCAAATGCGACATGGCCTCCGCAAACCATTCCTGCTAAATTTGAGCTCCAAGAGCCAAATGGCGCTCTTTCCATTCTAAGCCCTGCCGTGTGTCCAAATAACCGTTTATTACGACATGTGGGGTATTGTTTTACTCGGGAGAAATTGCTCTACAAATGTTGTGGTGCTTTTTCTACTTTAGTTCTTTTGGAAATGAAAAAAAATTAGCTAAACCTAAATTTTATTTGAAAAAATTTAGATTTTCATTTTCATGGCCTAGTTCCAAACATTTTTGCAAAAAAACTGGCCGGTCAAAATGCTTGCTACACCCCTATATAAATTCCTCGAGGGGTGTAGTTTCCCAAATGGGGTCACTTTTGGGGGGTTTCCACTGTTTTAGTTCCACAAGACCTGTTCAAAGCTGACATGGTGCCTAAAATATATTCTAATAAAAAGGAGACCCAAAATCCACCAGGTGCTCCTTTGCTTCTGAGGCCGGTGCTTCAGTCCAGTAGCACGCTAGAGCCACATGTGGGATATTTCCTAAAACTGCAGAACCTGGGCAATAAATATTGAGTTGCATTTCTTGGGTAAAACATTCTGTGGTACAAAAAAAATGGATTCAAAATGAATTTCTGGAAAAAAATAATGAACTTTGTAAATTTCACCTCTACGTTGCCTTAATTCCTGCGCAATGTCTAAAGGGTTAAGAAACTTTCTAAATGCTGTTTTGAATACTTTGAGGGGTGCATTTTTTAAAATGGGGTGACTTATTGGGTTTTTCTAATATCTAAGGACCTCAAACCCACTTCACAACTGAACTGGTCGCTGTAAAAATAGCATTTTGAAATTTTCTTGAAAATGTGAGAAATTGCTGCTAAAGTTCTAAGCCTTGTAACGTCCTTGAAAAATAAAATGATGTTCAAAAAACGATGCCAATCTAAAGTAGACATATGGGGGATGTTAGTTAGCAACATTTTTGTGTGATATAACTGCCTGTCTTACAAGCAGATACATTTAAATTGAGAAAAATGAAAATTATTTCAATTTTTCGCTGAATTTTGGTGTTTTTCACAATTAAATACTGAATGTATCGGGCAAATTTTGCCAGTAACATAAAGTCCAATGTGTCACGAGAAAACAATCTCAGAATCACTTGGATAGGTAAAAGCATCTCGGAGTTATTACCACATAAAGTGAAACATGTCAGATTTGAAAAATGAGGCTCTGTCAGGAAGGTCAAAAGCGGCCAAAGAGGGAAGGGGTTAAAGGAGTATATGATGAATTTATTATTGTATGACACTAAGATAAAAATGCATTAGTTTATGGGTTAAAAATTGGAAAGAAAAGTACTTTCCAGTATGACAGAGAATGCACGGGACCAGAGAATCTCTATATTGTATGAATATTATATATCATATTATATATTAGATATTAGTATATTTTATTTGGAGAAACACTTTATTTTAACCCCTACCCGCACCAGGACGTAACTGTCCGTCGTTGCGGGAGGTTACTTCCCGCACGAGGACGTACAGTTACTGAGTTTTTCCCGGTGCACACTGTCGGCAACAGTGTGCACCGGGAGGTCAGCTGTCACCGACAGCTGACACTCCACTCTTGCCGGCCAGCGGTTCTTTGCCGCTGATTTCGGCAAATTAACCCCTTAAATTCGGCGATCAGGTGCAATCGCCGAATTTTGGGGGTTTCAAACATATCGGCAGACCCCGGTCCGAAATCGCGAGGTTTGCCGATAGTTACTATGGCAAACGGAAGCCAAACAATGGCTTCTGGGTCTGCCATGGACGGTAGCCCATCAGGACCAACCTTCGGCTGGTCCTGATAGGCTTCCTGTCAGAGTGACAGGAAGTCACTGTGTCGTTCCCGATGGCACACTGTCGGCGACAGTGTGCATCGGGAACTTGGAGATCAGCTGTCCCCGACAGCTGACACTCCAGTGTTGCCGATCAGCGGCTCATCGCCGCTGATTTCGGCAATTAACTTGTTACATGCGGGGCTCGATTGCGATCTCCGCATGTAGCGGGTTTGTAGCGCATCAGCAGCCCCCATGCAATCGTGGGGGCTTCTGATGCTTGTGATGGCACCCGGGAGCCAGACAACGGCCCCCAAGTCTGCCATGTATGTCAGCCTATGAGGATCAGCCTCTGCTGATCCTTGTTGACCAACTGTCAGAGTGACTGTGACGTCACACTGACAGTTGGAATACGTTACACTACCTAGGTAGTGTAATGTATTCTAGCAGCGATCAGAGCTGCAGATCAAAAAATGAAAGTGTAAAAAGTAAAAGAAAAGTTAATAAACAAAAATATAAAGTGTAAAAAGTAAAAAAAAGTTAATAAAAATGTTTTATAAAAGTGTAAAAATAAAAGGTTTTGTTTTCCTATAATAAGTCATTTATTATAGGGAAAAAATGAAAAAGTTAAAAAAAAGTACACATATTTGGTATCACTGTGTTCGTAACGACCCAAACTATGAAACTATAATATTAATTTTTCCGCACGGTGAACGCTGCAAACAAAATAAACGGAAAACTGTCAGCATCGCTATTTTTTGGTCACCACCCCTCCCAAGATATAGAATAAAAAGTGATCAAAAGTCGCATTTACCCCAAAATGGTACCAATAAAAACTACAACCCGTCCCGCAAAAAACAAGACCTCCCACAGCTTTTTTGACGAAAAAATAAATAAGTTACGGCTCAGAATAGCGTGTCTCTGAAAATAAATAATTTTATAGAAACGTAATTTTATTGTGCAAACGCTGCAAAACGTAAAAAACTATACACATATGGTATCGCCGTAATCGTACCGACCGGCAGAATAAATTAAAACGTAATTTATTGCGCACGGTGAAAGCTGTAATAAATATAGAATTTAAAGCGCCAAAATCGCTGTTTTTTGGTCACCTTTGCTCTAAAAAAGATCCTGTGGGGCCAAAATGCTCACTATACCCCTAGAAAAATTCCTTGAGGGGTGTAGATTCCAATATAGGGTCACTTTTGGGGGGTTTCTACTGTTTTGGTCCCTCCGGGGCGTTGCAAACCCGACATGGCACTGAAAACCAATCCAGCAAAATCTGCGCTCCAAAATCCAAAGGGCCTCGTTCCCTCCTGAGCCCTGCTGTGGGTCCAAACATCAGTTTACGACCACATATGGGGTATTGCCGTAATCTGGAGAAATTGCTTTACAAATGTTGGGCGGCTTTTTCTCCTTTATTCCTTGTAAAAATGAAAAAATTCTATGTTTCCACAGAAAAATTGGTGATTTTCATCTTCACAGACTAATTCCACTAAATTCTGCAAAAAAACTGTGGGGTCAAAATGCTAAGTATACCCCTAGAAAAATGCCTTGAGGGGTGTAGTTTTCAAAATGGGGTCACTTTGGGGGAGTTTCGACTGTTTAGGTACCACAAGACCTCCTCAAACCTGACATGGTGCCAAAAATATATTCCTAAAAAAAGGAGGCCCCAAAATCCTCTAGGTGCTCCTTTGCTTCTGCGGACTGTGTTTCAGTCCATTAGGACACTAGGGCCACATGTTGGATATTTCTAAAATCTGCAGAGTCTGGGCAATAAATATTGAGTTGCATTTCCCTGGTAAAACCTTCTGTGTTACAGATTTTTTTTTATTACAAATGAATTTTGGCAAAAAAAATGAAATTTATAAATTTCACCTCTACTTTGCCTTAATTCCTGTGAAACGCCTAAAGGGTTAAAATACCTTCTGAATGTGGTTTTGAATACCTTGAGGGGTGCAGTTTTCAAAATGGGGTGATTTATGGGGACTTTCTAATATATAAGGCCCTCAAAGCCACTTCAGAACTGAACTGGTCTGTGAAAAAATGGCCTATTGAAATTTTATTGAAAATATGAGAAATTGCTGCTAAAGTTCTAAGCCTCGTAACGTCCTAGAAAAATAAAAGTAAGTGAAAAAAAAATTATGCAAACATAAAGTAGACATATGGGGGATGTTAACTAGTAACTATTTTGTGTGGTATTACTATCTGTTTTACAAGCAAATACATTTAAATTTAGAAAAATGCAAATTTTTGCAAATTTTTGCTAAAATTTGAAGTTTTCCACAAATAAATATTGAATTTATCGACCACATTTTTTCACTAACCTAAAGTACAATATGTCACGAGAAAACAATCTCAGAATCGCTTGGATAGGTAAAAGCGTTCCGGAGTTATTACCACATAAAGTGACACATGTCAGATTTGAAAAAATCATCTGTATCCACAAGGCCAAAACAGGCTGTGTCCTAAAGGGGTTAACCCCTTCCCGACATTTGCCGTACATGTACGTCATGGAAAGCATTGACTTCCCGCATCTTGCCGTACATGTACGCCGAATGTTTGGGACCGGCTCAGAAGCTGAGCCGGTGCCATCATCACCGGATCTCAGCTGTATCTTACAGCTGACATCCGGCTGTAACAGCGGGGACCGAAATTAGCTTCGATCCCCGCCATTAACCCCTTAAGTGCAGCGCTCAAACGCGATCGCTGCACTTAAGGTGTTTGCAGCTCATCGGAACCCCAGTAATGAAATTGCCGGGGTTCCGGTGGCTGCAATGGCAACCGGAGGCCTAATACTGGCCTCCCGGTCTGCCTAGCACCGAAGCCGGTCAAGATCCGCCCGGCGGCGGAGCCTGATCGGCTTCCGTAGCTGCCGGCAAGATGGCGCCGGGTCAGGAGCTGATCCGGCGTCATCAGCGGTGGAAGTCAGCTGTACTGTACAGCTGACATCCACCTGTAACGGCAGGAACCGGAGCTAGCTCCGATCCCTCCATTAACCCCTTCGATGCAGCAATCGAAAGCGATTGCTGCATCGTAGCGGTTACTAGCAGATCGCCAGCCCTGACAGGCAATCAGGACTGGCGACTGCTGTTATGGCAACAGGAGACACAATGGTCTCCTGCTCTGCCATTACGGAAGCCGATTTAGGCCCCGCCGGGAGGCGAAGCCTAATCGGCTTGCTGTCAGTGAAAGACTGACAGATTTAATACATTGCACTACATAGGTAGTGCAATGTATTAGAAAAAAAAAATCTGACCGTTGGACCTTCAAGTCCCCTAGTGGGACTTGAGAAAAAGTGTAAAAAAAGTATAAAAAAGTGTAAAAAAAAGTGCAAATAATAAAAGTTTGAAAACAATAAAAGTTTCAAGTAATCAAATAAAACACAATCCCCCTTTTACTCTTATCAAGTCCTTTATTATTGAAAAATAATAATAAACCATATGTATTTGGTATCGCCGCGACCGTAATGACCTGAGGTATCAAAATATTATATTATTTATTGCACGTGGTGAACAGCGTAAAAAAAACCGTAAAAAACGTTACTAGAGTTTCTGTTTTTTAGTCACTTTGCCCTACAAATGTTAGAATAAAAAGTGATCAAAAAGTCGCACGTATCCAAAAATGACACCTATAAGTTCTCACAACTTGGCAACAGAAAAAATACATTCTTTTTACAAAAGTAATTTTATTGTGCAAAAAGTTGTAAAACATAAAAAAGTGCTACAAATTAGGTATCGCCGGAATCGTACTGACCCGCAGAATAAAGTTAACATGTAGTTTATAATGCGTGGTGAACGCTGTATAAAAAAAAATGAAAAAAGCTGTGCCAGAATTGCGTTTTTTTGTTTACCTGGCATCCCAAAAAATAGGATAAAAGGTGATCAAAAAGTCACATGTACCCCAAAATGGTACCAATAATAACTACAGCTCGTCCCGCAACAAACCAGCCCTCATACCGCTACGTCTAGGAAAAATAAAATTAGTTATGGCTCCAATAAGTCAGGAAATAAAAAAATATGCAGTTGTGCCCGAGGGGAACATTTCTTCTGTTTCAAGAGGCGATTTATCAAGGACCTAAAATTAGGGAACCAGGAAAGGGAGGGCCCAAACATATCCGCTGGAAGTGACGGTGCCCGTATTATACCAGGACAACACTTCCTAGCAAAATTCCCCAAACTACAAAGGCGCGGAGTGTGGATCAAAAGGGGATAATAAAGGACGCCATATATCAGAGCGACACCGGCCTGTGCAGAAAGGATTGCTTCACAGCGTAACACACATCTATGGATTATTTTATTGTTTTTTTTTACCCCATTATTATACCACCTGACTATGCCCCTTATATACTCCGCCCGGCTTACATATGCCCTACATTATAAACGGAAACACCAGTAAGACTCCAAACAAAACTACTACCAAGCAAAATCGACGCTCCAAAAGCCAAATGGCATTTCCTCCCATCTGAGCCCTACAGCGTGCCCAAACAGCAGTTTCCTTCCACATATATGGCACCGTCATACCCGGGAGAACCCTTTTAGCAATTTTTGGGGTGTGTATCTCCAGTGGCATAAGCTGGGCACGACATATTTGCCACTGAATGGCATATCTAGGGAAAAATATAAATTTTTAATTTGCACCATCCACAGCGCATTCATTTATGGAAAAGACCTGTGGGGTGAAAATGCTCACTACACCCCTTAATAAATGCCTTGAGGGGTGCAGTTTCCATAATGGGGTCACTTCTCAGGGGTTTATTTTTATTATTTCACATCAGAGCCTCTGCAGTTGTGAACCAATACTTTGTAAATAGCCAAATTAGGCCTCAATTGTACATGGTACGCTTTCACTCCTGAGCCTGGTCGACTGTCCAGGCAAGAGATTAGGGCCACATGTAGGGTGTTTCTAAAACTAGGAAACCCAGCATAATAATTAGAGAGCTGTCTTGTTATGGTGGCACAAGCCGGGCACCACATATTGTCCACATATCTGTGGAAAAAAATCCCATTTTCACTCTGCAACATCGAGTTCACACTAATTTCTACAAAACACCTGCAGGGTTAACATGCTCACTACACCCCTAGGTAAATGCATTGAGGGGTGTAGTTTCCAAAATTGGGTCACTTCTGCGGGGTTTCCACTGTTTTGGGCCCACAGGCGCCCAGAAACCAATCCAGCAACATCTGCACTCCAAATGGCGGTCCTTCCCTTCTGAGCCCTGCCGTGTGCCCAAACAGCAGTTTATGACCACATATGGGGTATTGCCGTACTCGGTAGAAATTGCTTTACAAATGTTGGGTTCTTTTTTTTCCTTTATTTGTTGCGAAAATGAAAAAATTTGCGCTGAAGCTACGTCTTATTGAAGAAAAAGGATTGTTTTTATTTTCACTGCCAAATTCTAATAAATTCTATGAAACATCTGTGGGGTCAAAATGCTCACTACGCCCCTAGATGAATTCCTCAAGAGGTGTAGTTTCCTAAATGGTGTCACTTTTTGGGCGTTTTCATTGTTTTTTCCCCTCAGGGGCTTTGCAAATGTGACCTGGCCTCCGCAAATCATTCCTGCTAAATGTGATCTCAAAAAGCCAAATAGCGCTCTTTCCCTTCTAAGCCAAGCCGTGTCTCCAAACAGCCGTTTATTACCACATGTGGGGCACTGTTTTACTCGGGAGAAATTGCTTTACAAATTTTGTGGTGCTTTTTCGCCTTCAGTCCTTGTGGAAATGAGTAAAAATAAGCTAAACCTACATTTTCTTTGAAAAAATGTTAATTTTTTATTTTCAGGGCCTACTTCCAATAATTTCTGCAAAAAACCTGTGGGGTCAAATCGCTCACTATACCCCTAGATAATTTCCTCAATGGGTGTAGTCTCCAAAATGGGGTCACTTGTGGGGGGTTTCCACTGTTTTGTCTCCTCAGGGACTTCGTAAATGTGACATGGCCTCCGCAAACCATTCCTGCTAAACTTGAGCTCCAAAAGCCAAATAGCGCTCTTTCCCTTCTCAGCCCTGCCGTGTCTCCAAACAACCGTTTATTACCACATGTGGGGTATTGTTTTACTCGGGAGAGATTGGTTTACAAATTTTACGGTGCTTTTTCTCCTTCAGTCCTTGTGGAAATGAGAAAAAATTAGCTAAACCTACATTTTCTTTGAAAAAATGTAGATTGTCATTTTCAGGGCCTATTTCCAATAATTTATGCAAAAAACCTGTTGGGTCAAAACGCTCACTATACCCCTAGATAATTTCCTCAATGGGTTTAGTTTCCAAAATGGGGTCACTTGTGGGGGGTTTCCACTGTTTTGTCCCCTCAGGGGCTTTGTAAATGTGACATGGCCTCCGCAAACCATTCCTGCTAAACTTGAGCTCCAAAAGCCAAATAGCGCTCTTTCCCTTCTTAGCCCTGCCGTGTCTCCAAACAACCGTTTATTACCACATGTGGGGTATTGTTTTACTCGGGAGAAATTGCTTTATAAATTTTATGGTGCTTTTTCTCCTTTAGTCCTTGTGGAAATGAGAAAAAAAATCGCTAAACCTACATTTTCTTTGAAGAAATGTTGATTTTAATTTTCACGGCCTACTTCCAATAATTTCTGTAAAAAACCTATGCGGTCAAAATGCTCACTGTACCCCTAGATAATTTCCTTGAGGTGTTTAGTTTCCCAGATGGGGTCACTTTTGGGGTATTTTGACTGTTTTGGCACCGCAAGAGCCCTTCAAACTTGACGTGGTGCCTAAAATTTATTCTAACAAAAATAAGGCCCCAAAATCCACTAGGTGTTCCTTTGTTTCTGAGGCCGGTGCTTCAGTCCAGTAGAAGGCTACGGCCACATGTGGGATATTTTCTAAAACTGCAGAAACTGGGCAACAAATATTGAGTTGCATTTCTCTGGTAAAACCTTCTGTGTTATAAAAAAAATTGTACTAAATATTTATTTCTGCAAAAAAATATGAAATTTGTAAATTTCACCTCTACTTTGCTTTAATTCCTGTGACATGTGTAAAGGGTTAAGACATTTTCTAAATGCTGTTTTGAATACTTTGAGGGGTGAAGTTTTTAAAATGGGGTGACTTTTTGGGGGTTTCTAATATATAAGGCCCTCAAAGCCACCTCACAACTGAACTGGCCCCTGTAAAAATGGCCTTTTGAAATTTTCTTGAAAATGTGATAAATTGCTGCTAAAGTTCTAAGCCTTGTAACGTCATAGAAAAATAAAAGGATGTTCAAAAAACGATGCCAATCTAAAGTAGACATATGGGGGATGTTAATTAGCAACAATTTTGTGTGGTATAACTGCCTGTCTTACAAGCAGATACATTTAAATTGAGAAAAATGCTAATTTTTGCAATTTTTCGCAAAATTTTGGTGTTTTTCACAATTAAAGAGGCTCTGTAACCAGATTTTGCAACCCCTATCTGCTATTGCAGCAGATAGGCGCTGCAATGTAGATTACAGTAACGTTTTTATTTTTAAAAAACGAGCATTTTTGGCCAAGTTATGACCATTTTTGTCTGCTGCAGAATCAACTGTAGCCTCTGGTGCCGATGTGGCCGACACGATGCAGGACCTGTGAGTGACGTCACAGCGTGATCTCTCGAGAACACGCTGTGTGTCTGTGCACTGCCAGAAGCTGGGCGTTCTGAAGAGAAGTGGATGATACTTCTCGTCAGAACGCCCAGCTAGTAAAAGTAGTAAAAACACCCCGATGTACGCACATAATACACGCCCACTTGGACTTTTACTTTTAAACACACCCACTTGGACTTTTGCAAGCCTCATTTGCATAACTACAAAAATGGTCATAACTTGGCCAAAAATGCTCGTTTTTAAAAAATAAAAACGTTACTGTAATCTACATTGCAGCGCCGATCTGCTGCAATAGCAGATAGGGGTTGCAAAATATGGTGACAGAGCCTCTTTAAATACTGAACATATCGAGCAAATTTTGCCAGTAACTTAAAGTCCAATGTGTCACGAGAAAACAATCTCAGAATCTCTTGGATAGGTGAAAGCATTCCGGAGTTATTACCACATAAAGTGACACATGTCAGATTTGAAAAATGAGGCTCGGTCAGGAAGGTCAAAAGTGGCTAAAGAGGGAAGGGGTTAACATTGTATCTTTGGTATGTGAATATCAGTATGTTATGTTATGTCCCTGTGAAGGGAAAGAGAAAATTAGTTTGTGTACACAGAAATTTTCTTCAAAAGACCGAATCCATGTGGCGGATACTTGCTAGAGATCAAATTTGTTTCTTATAAATATTATTTATTATTATTTATATGTTAATTCGTTCCTTGTTGTGAAAGTATTCAAAAAAGAACCCCGCCAGGGGAAAAAAAGCAAAAGAAAAAAACCCCAAGGAAGCTCCGCTATCTCAGAAAACAGACCGACAAACGCCACGTCTACATGGTGAGTTACACACAGTTGCATTTTACCTTCCATTTTGTGAATATTTCCAATAATTGAGCAGTATCAAATAAGTGGTAAAATATCTGTGTGTGTATATATATACATACAGTGAAGGAAATAAGTATTTGATCCCTTGCTGATTTTGTAAGTTTGCCCACTGTCAAAGTCATGAACAGTCTAGAATTTTTAGGCTAGGTTAATTTTACCAGTGAGAGATAGATTATATTAAATAAAAAACAGAAAATCACATTGTCAAAATTATATATATTTATTTTCATTGTGCACAGAGAAATAAGTATTTGATCCCTTTGGCAAACAAGACTTAATACTTGGTGGCAAAACCCTTGTTGGCAAGCACAGCAGTCAGACGTTTTTTGTAGTTGATGATGAGGTTTGAACACATGTTAGATGGAATTTTGGCCCACTCCTCTTTGCAGATCATCTGTAAATCATTACGATTTCGAGGCTGTCGCTTGGCAACTCGGATCTTCAGCTTCCTCTATAAGTTTTCGATGGGATTAAGGTCTGGGGACTGGCTAGGCCACTCCATGACCTTAATGTGCTTCTTTTTCAGTCACTCCTTTGTTGCCTTGGCTGTATGTTTTTGGTCATTGTCGTGCTGGAAGACCCAGCCACGAGCTATTTTTAATGTCCTGGTGGAGGGAAGGAGGTTGTCACTCAGGATTTGACGGTACATGGCTCCATCCATTCTCCCATTGATGCGGTGAAGTAGTCCTGTGCCCTTAGCAGAGAAACACCCCCAAAACATAATGTTTCCACCTCCATGCTTGACAGTGGGGACGGTGTTCTTTGGGTCATAGGCAGCATTTCTCTTCCTCCAAACACGGCGAGTTGAGTTAATGCCAAAGAGCTCAATTTTAGTCTCATCTGACCACAGCACCTTCTCCCAATCATCCAGATGTTCATTTGCAAACTTCAGACGGGCCTGTACATGTGCCTTCTTGAGCAGGGGGACCTTGCGGGCACTGCAGGATTTTAATCCATTACGGCGTAATGTGTTACCAATGGTTTTCTTGGTGACTGTGGTCCCAGCTGCCTTGAGATCATTAACAAGTTCCCCCCGTGTAGTTTTCGGCTGAGCTCTCACCTTCCTCAGGATCAAGGATACCCCACGAGGTGAGATTTTGCATGGAGCCCCAGATCGATGTCGATTGACAGTCATTTTGTATGTCTTCCATTTTCTTACTATTGCACCAACAGTTGTCTCCTTCTCACCCAGCGTCTTACTTATGGTTTTGTAGCCCATTCCAGCCTTGTGCAGGTCTATGATCTTGTCCCTGACATCCTTAGAAAGCTCTTTGGTCTTGCCAATGTTGTAGAGGTTAGAGTCAGACTGATCATTGAGTCTGTGGACAGGAGTCTTTTATACAGGTGACCATGTAAGAGCTGTCTATAATGCAGGCACCAAGTTGATTTGGAGCGTGTAACTGGTCTGGAGGAGGCTGAACTCTTAATGGTTGGTCGGGGATCAAATACTTATTTCTCTGTGCACAATGCAAATAAATATATATAATTTTGACAATGTGATTTTCTTATTATTTTTTTATATAATCTATCTCTCACTGGTAAAATTAACCTAGCCTAAAAATTCTAGACTGTTCATGACTTTGACAGTGGGCAAACTTACAAAATCAGCAAGGGATCAAATACTTATTTCCTTCACTGTACGTATTTGTCCCTATGAGAAATGTTTGCAAATTTAATTTTAATACGTCATGGGAAATTTAAGGTCTAAGTTCGTAGTAATATATTATAAATCCACTCTTTTGATACATATAATTTTGCTTTCGATTGGTTTTTTTAATAGTGATGGAGCAAAATAACAATTCTTTTCAGTAATTGTAAAGCATGTGTAAATATAGAGGGAATAAATATAATAGTTCATTTTGTCTTATTGTTTGTTTAGATGTTACCAGATGTTTTACATTAATAACCGTAGTACATAGCAGTATGTCTAGCTTGTTGGATGGTAGCTGATATATTCCTGAAGTGACTATAAACCGTTATTAATTGCATGCAAATGCATCGGGGAAAAAAGTGTATGAAGATTGTATGATTATAAAAAACAATCGAAAGCAAAATTATATGTATCAAAAGAGTGGATTTATAATATATCACTACGAACTTTGACCTTAAATTTCCCATGACGTATTAAAATTAAATTTGCAGGGGCGTGGCTTGGCTGCCGGAGTGAATGGCTGCTTGAGAGCTCGGCTCCTCGCTGCATCAGCGGCCCACAGCGACATACCACCGCCAAACACCCTACTGGCACCTACCTGTGCCCCTGATCGTATCCCACTACATCCAGGATGCCTAGGAAGCAAAAATCGGCGGCCAAACCGGCCAAAATCCCGGACTTCTATCTCCCCCACAGCCGCCCAGTGGATCAAGATGGCGCTGGAGGGAGCCCGCGCGCAGGATCCCTGACGTCCGACCCGGGCTCACCATCCTCCCTCACCTCTGCTCCTCCTCGACGCAGTAGCTCGGTCCCTGCTCTGCCACTGACGGGAGCAGCAACAAGCCCGCAGAGCCCGACACAGCTTACACAGGCGGACATCTCCGCGCCGGACCTCCGGAGTCGCCATCCTGGCACAGCTACACGGGGCACCTCCTCACAGCCCGTCAGGGTAAGAGACCTGTTGAGGAGTATTGCTCTGACTTTAGGAAGTGGTGCGTAGCTTCTCGGTGGAATGACCCTGCCTTAAGGTGCCAGTTTAGGTTGGGTCTGTCGAACGCCCTGAAAGATCTGCTAGTTAGTTATCCCTCTTCTGACTCCCTAGACCAGGTTATGGCTTTAGCGGTACGACTTGACCGACGTCTCAGGGAACGACGACTTGAACGTCTTGATGTTTTCTCCTCTGACTCCCCCATGATGCCTCCCGAGGTTCCGTTGCTTCGTTCCTTCCCGGAAGACTCGGAGATACCTATGCAACTCGGGGCCTCCGTGTCCCCCCAACAACGTAGAGATTTCCGCAGGAAGAATGGCCTCTGCTTCTACTGTGGGGATGACAAGCATCAAGTGAACAACTGTCCTAAGTGTAAGAATGCAGCCGGAGAACTTCCGCGCCTAAGTGATCATCGGGGAGGTCACTTGGGCGCACAGGTATTTCCCGTAAATATGAAAACGTTCTGCTAACCCCTTGTTTATGGTCGGGGATCCGGTGTGGCTATCGTCTAAGAATTGCGCCTTAAGGTCCCGTCCAAGAAGTTTTCTCCCCGGTTTATAGGGCCGTACAAGGTCATTGAAGTCCTCAATCCTGTCTCCTTCCGACTGGAGTTGCCCCCGTCTTTTCGAGTACACGACGTGTTTCATGCCTCCCTCCTTAAACGCTGCTCCCCGTCCTTGGCTCCCTCGAGGAAACCTTCGGTCCCTGTTCTCACCCCTGAGGGGGCAGAATTCGAGGTGGCCAAGATTGTGGACAGCAGGATGGTCCAAGGCTCCCTCCAGTACCTGGTCCATTGGAGAGGATACGGGCCTGAGGAGAGGACTTGGGTACCCGCTCGGGATGTTCACGCTGGGATATTGGTCAGGAGGTTTCACCTTCGTTTCCCCAGTAAACCAGGTCCACTTAGAAAGGGTCCGGTGGCCCCTCATAAAAGGGGGGGTACTGTAAAGGATCTGCCAGCCACAGCTTCGGGGTTAACGCCCATAGATAATCAGTCTGCACCTGCTTCTATGTCTGTGAGACTGACTCCATCTTCCACCACTCAGGGTGGCAGGCGTAGGAGTGGGAGAGCCTATCACAGCCGGGCCAGACGGAGCTAGCTCCCGCCCTCTGTCTATTTATACCTGCCTTTCCTGTTCCTCCTTTGCTTGTGATTCTTCTCGTTTGGTTTCCTGGCCCTGCTCAGCTTCTTGTACTATTGTCCTTGCTTCATATTGACCCCGGCTTGCTGACTACTCTCCTGCTCTGCGTTTGGTACCTCGTACACTCCTGGTTTGACTCGGCTTGTTCTCTCCTCTTGTTGCTCACGGTGTTGCCGTGGGCAACTGCCCCTTGCTCCCCCTAGCTCTGTCTACCCTTGTCTGTTTGTCTTTCGTGCACTTATTGAGCGTAGGGACCGTCGCCCAGTTGTACCCCGTCGCCTAGGGCGGGTCGTTGCAAGTAGGCAGGGACTGAGTGGCGGGTAGATTAGGGCTCACTTGTCTGTCTCCCCACCCCTGTCATTACAGGTTTATAGTCACTTCAGGGATATATCAGCTACCATCCAACAAGCTAGACATACTACTATGTACTACGGTTATTAATGTAAAACATCTAGAAACATCTAAACAAACAATAAGACAAAATCAACTATTATATTTATTCCCTCTATATTTACACATGCTTTACAGTTACTGAAAAGAATTGTTATTTTGCTCCATCACTTTTAAAAAAAACAATCGAAAGCAAAATTATATGTATCAAAAGAGTGGATTTATAATATATCACTACGAACTTAGACCTTAAATTTTCCATGACGTATTAAAATTAAATTTGCAGTCGCGTGGCTTGGCTGCCGGAGTGAATGGCTGCTTGAGAGCTCGGCTCCTCGTTGCATCAGCGGCCCACAGCGACATACCACCGCCAAACACCCTACTGGCACCTACCTGTGCCCCTGATCGTATCCCACTACATCCAGGATGCCTAGGAAACAAAAATCGGCGGCCTAACCGGCCAAAATCCCGGACTTCTATCTCCCCCACAGCTGCCCAGTAGATCAAGATGGCGCTGGAGGGAGCCTGCGCGCAGGATCCCTGACGTCCGACCCGGGCTCACCATCCTCCCTCACCTCTGCTCCTCCTCGACGCAGTAGCTCGGTCCCTGCTCTGCCACTGACGGGAGCAGCAACAAGCCCGCAGAGCCCGACACAGCTTGCACAGGCGGACATCTCCGCGCCGGAGCTCCGGAGTCGCCATCTTGGCACAGCTACATGGGGCACCTCCTCACAGCCCTCCTCTCCTTGCAGCTCCAGACGCCCTGTAACATAGGCTCTGTGCCGATCTCCTCCTCTCCTCGTCAAGGACCAGGTAGGGCTTACTAGCACTGTGACACCTGACCCTCCAGCACCAGGAGACACACTTGCTAATGCACCCTCCTCCACTGACCCTATCACTGAGCACACGCTCAAAAGCATGTTGCAGGCCCTACAGCACTCCATGCATTCTGGGTTTGCCCAGCTGCTTAAACCCCTATCTGACTCACTGCAGGCAGTAGAAGACAGAGTCCAACATGTGGAATCGAAGATGGGGGTGCTCACTACATCCCATAACGAGCTCATTGATGCTCACTATTGATCTTGAAACAGATCTCTCTCATTTACAAGCTAAGGTAGCTGATTTGGAGGATAGATCACGTCGGAACAACGTTAAATTCAGAGGGGTTCCTGAGGACGTTGCTACCAAAGATTTAACCCCTTATATAAAGGATTTCATAAAAGCTCTACTTCCCGATTGCTCCCCCAGGGACCTTATCATTGATAGAGCACATAGGCTTCCAAAGCCGAAGCACTTGTCCGACAATGTACCGCGGGACGTGCTAGCCCGCTTTCATTTCTACCACATTAAGGACTCGTTCATGTCTGCATCTAGGAAGAAAGAAGCGTCCCCCGCGCAATACCGGATGGTCTCCGTCTATGCAGATCTTTCGGCGGCCACTCTGCAACTACGGCGGCAATTTGCGCCCATCACCTCTGCACTCAGAGATGATAAAATTCTCTACAGATGGGGATTTCCTGTACGCCTGCTCGTCCGCAAGAACGACTCCTTACACGTCATCAAATCCGTACAAGATGGCATCTCTCTTCTTCATCTGTGGAATATTCGGGTCATATTGATGGAGAATACGCCGAAAGCTGCTCCCCCTCCTGTTGCGGAGAAATGGCACATGGTTCGTTCACGCAATCGTCCATGGCATTGAGGTGGCTTGCTTACTAGGATGCACTGCCGTTCACTGTACCGGTCTTCAAGATGACTGTTTTCCCCCATTATTGTCCTGAACACAGCCGGTGTTCAGACACATTTCCTTTAATGTACATTTTTCTTTTGTTTTGGTTTGTCCTGTTTTGCCACATATATCTGCAGACCTGCCGAGGTAGCTATATGTTTTTCCATAATGTCTTTTCCTTGATGATATCTGAAATGCATTGGTATGTACTCCTGATCGGCCAATTCGATACACGGTTATTTTCATGTGTCCGCAGGCAACAGCACACCTTACATAGTCATGGCGCTTAAATTTGCTTCCATTAACGTTAATGGCTTGAATAACCCATATAAACGCTCTACTATGTGGAAAGAAGCCCTTAGACTCTCCTGTGACGTCCTCTGTGTTCAAGAGACGCATCTATTAAAAAAGGATGCCGTTCGCCTGAAACATCCTGCATTCCCCCACATTTTTCAATCTCATCACTCAACCAAAACTAGGGGTGTGCTGTTGGCTGTGAAAAATGCGGTCGCTTTCCAAATGTCTGAATTATTAACTGATCCCAATGGCCGATATATTATTTTGCGGTGTTCTATTAATAACGTCCAATATACCATAGTTACAATATACACCCCTAACCGTCACCAATTGAAGTTCTTACACAAGATGACACGCCTAATTTCTAAACACAAACAGGGTAGATTGATCTTGTGTGGGGACTTCAATTCTATAATGGACGCGGAGCTGGACTCCACCTCACAATCCCGTCATTCACATGCTGTCATAGGTGATTTGTTCTGGAAGGAAGAAATACACGACATTTGGCGCATGCAACACAGCTCGGAGAGGGATTTCACTCATCACTCTCATGTGCATAATAGCTATGCCAGATTAGACATGTTCCTAGTAGACAAGGAGTCTATCTTCCTAGTTGAGTCCACGACTATTGGTGACGTCTGCTGGTCAGACCACGCTCCTCTCACCCTGACTCTCAAAGAAGCACACAATGCCCCGCCTACATACCTGTGGAGGGCTAGCCCCTTTCTCCTCTCCCATCCCACACATAGAAAGACCGTGGGGACCGAACTGGCGGAGTATTTTGCAAATAATGACACACCAGACGTCGGAATTGCAGCCCTATGGAACGCTCACAAGGCCTATATTAGAGGCACCTTTATCAGATTGGGTCATATGGATAAAAAACAGAGGGTAGCGGAGATCTTGGGCCTGACGGAGGAAAACCGATGCTTAGACGCAAAAAACAAATCTGCTCCCACAGACGCCCAAGCTTCTCAGCTCCTACTTCTAAGACAACGTCTCAGATTGTGTCTGCTTTCAGAGTATGAAAAATCACTTAGAAAAACGAAGGCGAAATATTATTCCCAAAATAATAAGGCAGGGAAACTATTAGCGGCGCGCCTCAAACTCCAACAACAGAAATCCAGAATACCGTACCTCCTGAACCCTCAGTCTCAAGCTAAAATTGTAGATCCTAGGGACATAGCTGAACAGTTCCGTAAATACTACTCCTCCTTGTATAATATTAGAGATGACCCTTTTGTCGCGCGGCCAATCCCCTCTGATATACAGGGCTTCCTCCAATCTGCCTCTCTACCCAGTCTCTCTCCAGCGCAACTTCAGAAATTAAACGCCCCTATCACCGAACCGGAAATTTTAAAAATTATACAATCCCTTCCACAGGGGAAAGCCCCTGGTCCTGACGAACTCACTACCTTATATTATAAAAACTTTGCTACCCAACTGGTTCCATACTTGAGTAGATTTTTCCAACAAGCCATGGCCTGTGGTTCATTCCCTAGGGAAAATCAAGCGGCACTAATTGTTACACTACCCAAACCAGGGAAAGCCACTGACGCACCTCAAAACTTCCGGCCTATCTCATTGCTTAATGCCGATCTTAAACTCTACGCAAAGTTGATAGTCAATAGACTCACTCCTATGTTAGCCACCCTGATAAGCAGTGACCAAGTCGGTTTCATCAAAGGCAGACAAGCATCCGACAACACCCGTCGTGTCTTGAACCTATTACACCATCTTGAAACATCTAAAGAGCCGGCGACACTTTTAGCACTGGACGCGGAAAAGGCGTTTGACCGTATTAATTTGGCATATGCTTTTTCGACCTTACAAACAATGGGGTTGGATGGTGGCATCTTGACTGCTATTCAGGCTCTGTACTCTGCCCCGTCGGTCAGAGTGTACACCAATGGTGTCCTCTCTCGGGATTTTGATATCTCTAATGGCTCTCGTCAGGGCTGTCCCCTGTCCCCAATAATATTCATCCTCTCTATGGAACCCCTGGCTCAGCACATCAAAAAACATAGCTTAATTCATGGTATAATAGTAGTGCATACCATCTCACTGTATGCGGATGATATTATCTTGTCCCTTTCTCAGCCTGTTAGTTCACTTGAATCAGTTATGGATGTTATTAAATCCTTTGGTAAACTCTCCTATTATAAGCTGAACACCCAGAAATCCCAGATGCTACCCCTACACTTAGACTCCGATACATTGTACTTTCTGAAATCAAAATACCCATTTGACTAGAGAGTAGATGGTATTCAATACTTAGGCATTACCATCTCACCCTCCTTCCCCGACCTATACAAAGTCAACTATGAACCTCTACTTCAATCCATACATGCAGAATCTGACAGACTTCTCCAACACGACACGTCATGGATAGCATGCATAGCGGCGTATAAAATGCTTCTTTTACCTAGACTATTATACCTATTTTGCACCCTCCCAATCAGCTTGCCCTCCAAGTTCTTCGTGGCGGCACAAAAAACACTATCCCGCTTTGTTTGGTCTGGATGTAAACCCAGAACCTCCCGACACATCTTGTCTCGTGACAAAAAGTTAGGTGGACTGAGTGTCCCAAACATACATAGCTACTATACTGCCACCCTAGTGGCACAGATTATGGATTGGTGGCATGATGATCAAGATATCCATTGGCTCCAAATTGAATCATCATACATATCTCCGATAAGCTTAAAAACCGCCTTGTTTTTGACCTTCTGGGATATTCCGTCAATTCACTCAATATCTCCACTAACTCAGGCGACTCCACAGTGTTGGTCCTACTTGCACCGCACATCTACTGAACAAATCCCACTATTAAAGTCGTACATCCCCATTGATATTTTTTCACTGATTGTTCCCAACTTACCACTGTCTTCATGGTCCCTGAAAGGCATTACTACTGTATCTCACTTGTTTAAAGATAATTGCTTCGTGAGCTTTGAACATCTCGTGTCTCTATACGCTATTCCTGTCTCAGATTTCTTTAAATACCTCCAGATTAGAGATTGTGCTACGACTTATAATAATTTTGATGCTGTATGTCTTTTTAAAATGTTTGGGTATCTTTCTAAACGTAGCAAGGGCCTGAGATTTGTGTATAACTTACTACACTCACACTCACTCTTCCCCAAAACACATCCCATGCGGTCCTGGGAGAGAGAATTGAACTGCTCTTTTTCAGAAGAAGCCTGGGTGTCTGCGTTTAAATTAATTTACAAAGCATTACCCTGTATCTAACACATAGAAGCTGCTATGAAGACCTCACTACGGTGGTATTACACCCCTGATAGACTACACAAAATGTTCCCTGAGTCATCACCTTTATGTTGGAGAAGCTGTGGCCACATTGGCACTCTTTATCATACGCTGTGGGCATGCCCTACACTTATTCCGTATTGGTCTCAGGTTTTTGACCTTGTGTCCACAGTCTCCAAATGTCATATTACACAGTCCCCCCAGATGGCCCTGTTATTTATAGATATGGATTCAATACCTGTAGCGCTACGATGCTTGATTTGCAAAATCTTGGTCATGGCCAAACTGGTGGTGACTCGCCATTGGAAGGAGATCGCTGCCCCGCTATTAGGAGAACTGATTACACTTATCAATACGACATATGCATATGAAAAAATCATCTCCTTGGGTAACTCCTCGTTCCACAAATTCTCAACAATATGGAATCCATGGTCAACTAGTGTGTACTACAACGCATAACACGATTGTTCATTTGGCCTCGAGGTCACTTTCTCTCCCCAGTACGGGGTATCGAGATCTACCAAGATGATATATGTGGCTTACATGTTCTTCTTTGCCTGTTTATTCTTTTTCTGTTCTTTTTCATGTTATGATGCAATGACATCTCTCCAGTCACGACTGCCTGAACTCTTGCTCTCTTTGTAGAGATGATTGATTGTACCGATGATATCGCAATGTTTAAATGCGAAAATGTTGTTCTGTTTTCTTGCAAAAACGAATAAAAAACGATTGAAACTAAAATTTAATTTGCAAACATTTCTCATAGGGACAAATACGTATGTATATATACAGTGAAGGAAATAAGTATTTGATCCCTTGCTGATTTTGTAAGTTTGCCCACTGTCAAAGTCATGAACAGTCTAGAATGTTTAGGCTAGGTTAATTTTACCAGTGAGAGATAGATTATATTTAAAAAAAAACAGAAAATCACATAGTCAAAATTATATATATTTATTTGCATTTTGCACAGAGAAATAAGTATTTGATCCCCTACCAACCATTAAGAGTTCAGCCTCCTCCAGACCAGTTACACGCTCCAAATCAACTTGGTGCCTGCATTAAAGACAGCTGTCTTAAATGGTCACCTGTAAAAGACTCCTGTCCACAGACTCAATTAATCAGTCTGACTCTAACCTCTACAAAATGGGCAAGACCAAAGATCTTTCTTAGGCCTCATTTACACGAACGTATTATACGCGCGTGCGACGCGCGTGCTTTGCACGCATGTCGTACGCACCTATATTAGTCAATGGGGCTGTTTAGACGATGCGTGAATTGCGCTCATTGCGTGTGCGCAGAAAAAAACTCACGACATGTTCTATAATCGTGCGTTTTTCGCGCACTCACGCACCCATTGAAGTCAATGGGTGCGTGAAAACCACGCATGCCGCACGGAAGCACTTCCGTGCGAACTGCGTGATTCGCGCAAGAGCTGTCAAACTCCTGAATGTAAACAGAAAAGCACCACGTGCTTTTCTGTTTACAAACATCCAAACGGAGTGTCAAATTCGAGATGAGCGCCCCGAACTTCACCGGGTTCTGACAAACTCGTTTTGACCGAAACCGGTAAAAAATGTTCGGGTACGCGACGTCAGGAGACAGTCACTGTCCACGGTGCTGAAAGCGTTAAACTGGTTCAGCACCATGGACAGTGACTTCCGCTCCGAAAATCCATGAACCTGTAAAAAAAAAAAGACGTTCTGACTTACCGATAACTCCGGTCCGACCTCCCGGGATGACAGTTCAGTCAAAGTGACAGCTGCAGCCAATCACAGGCCAAGCACAGGCTGCAGCCAATCACAGGCTGCAGCGGTCTCATGGACTGCGGCGTCATCCTGGGAGGTGGGGCCGGATGACAAGAGAGGGACGCGTCACCAAGGCAACGGCCGGGAGCCCGGACTGGGGGAAGCAGGAAGTTCTTGGTAAGTATGAAAGTCTTTTTTTATTCACAGGTTGGTGTATATTGTGTTCGGCATTCACTGTCGAGGGTGCTGAAAGAGTTACTGCCGATCAGTTAACTCTTTCAGCACCTTGGACAGTGACGGGCGTCGACTAGCCTCATCAATATGATGGCGGCTGCGCGAAAATCACGCAGCCGCGCATCATACACGGATGACACACGGAGCTGCCAAGTGCCTTTTGCGCGCGCAAAACGCAGCGTTTTTTGCGCGCGCAAAACGCACACGCTCGTGTAAATGAGGCCTAAGGGTATGTTCACACGGCCTATTTACGGACGTAATTCGGCCGTTTTTGCCCCGAATTACGCCCGAAAATAGCGCCTCAATAGCGCTGACAAACATCTGCCCATTGAAAGCAATGGGCAGACGTTTGTCTGTTCACACGAGGCGTATATTTACGCGCCGCTGTCAAATGACGGCGCGTAAATAGACGCCCGCGTCAAAGAAGTGACCTGTCACTTCTTTGGCCGTAATTGGAGCCGCTATTCATTGACTCCAATGAATAGCAGCGCTAATTACGGCCGTAATTGACGCGGCGTTCAAGCGCCTGCACATGCCGGTACGGCTGAAATTACGGGGATGTTTTCAGGCTGAAACATCCCCGTAATTTCAGCCGTTACGGACCCCCGCCGTGTGAACATACCCTAAGGCCTCATTTACACGAGCGTAATATACGCGCGTGCGACGCACGTGCTTTTCACGCGTGTCGTACGCACCTATATTACTCTATGGGGCAGTGCAGACGATGCGTGAATTTTGTGCAGCGCGAGTGCGTTGCGTAAAACTCACGACATGTTCTATAATCGTGCGTTTTTCGCGCATCACGCACCCATTGAAGTCAATGGGTCCGTGAAAACCACGAAGGTCGCACGGAAGCACTTCCGTGCGAACTGCATGATTCGCGCAAGAGCTGTCAAACTGAATGTAAACAGAAAAGCACCACGTGCTTTTCTGTTTACAAACATCCGAACGGAGTGTCTTAGACATGAGCGAACCGAACTTTACCGGGTTCGGCCGAACTCGTTTTGACAGAACTCGGCAGGAGACAGTCACTGTGCAGGGTGCTGAAAGAGTTAAACTGGTTCAGCACCCTGGACAGTGAGTTCTGATTCCAATATACATGAACGTGTAAAAAAAAAAAAGTTCTGACTTACCGATAACTCCCGGCTTCTTCCTCCAGTCTGACCTCCCGGGATGACAATTCAGTCCAAGTAACAGCTGCAGCCAATCACAATCCAAGCATAGGCTGCAGCGGTCACATGGACTGCCGCGTCATCCAGGGAGGTGGGGCCAGATGTCAAGAGAGGCACGTCACCAAGGACGCGTCACCAAGGACGCGTCACCAAGATAACGGCCGGGAAGTTCCCGGTAAGTACGAACCTCTTTTTTTTCAAACAGTTTACTCGATATGGTGATCGGAATGCACTGTCGAGGGTGCTGAAAGAGTTACTGCCGATCAGTTAACTCTTTCAGCACCATGGACAGTGACTGACGTCGACTAGCCTCATCTCTATGATGGCGGCTGCGCGAAAATCACGCAGCCCCGCATCATACACGGATGACACACGGAGCTGTCAAGTGCCTTTTGCGCACGCAAAACGCTGCGTTTTTTGCGCGCGCAAAACGCACACGCTCGTGTAAATGAGGCCTAAGGATGTCAGGGACAAGATCATAGACCTGCACAAGGCTGGAATGGGCTACAAAACCATAAGTAAGATGCTGGCTGTTGGTGCAATAGTAAGAAAATGGAAGACATACAAAATGACTGTCAATCGACATCGATCTGGGGCTCCATGCAAAATCTCACCTCGTGGGGTATCCTTGATCCTGAGGAAGGTGAGAGCTCAGCCGAAAACTACACGGGGGGAACTTGTTAATGATCTCAAGGCAGCTGGGACCACAGTCACGAAGAAAACCATTGGTAACACATTACGCCGTAATGGATTAAAATCCTGCAGTGCCTTTGATAAAGAAAAAAAAAATCCTGCAGTGCCCGCAAGGTCCCCCTGCTCAAGAAGGCACATGTACAGGCCCGTCTGAAGTTTGCAAATGAACATCTGGATGATTCTGAGAGTGATTGGGAGAAGGTGCTGTGGTCAGATGAGACTAAAATTGAGCTCTTTGGCATTAACTCAACTCGCCGTATTTGGAGGAAGAGAAATGCTGCCTATGACCCAAAGAACACTGTCCCCACTGTCAAGCATGGAGGTGGAAACATTATGTTTTGGGGGTGTTTCTCTGCTAAGGGCACAGGACTACTTCACCGCATCAATGGGAGAATGGATGGAGCCATGTACCGTCAAATCCTGAGTGACAACCTCCTTCCCTCCACCAGGACATTAAAAATGGCTCGTGGCTGGGTCTTCCAGCATGACAATGACCCAAAACATAGAGCCAAGGCAACAAGGGAGTAGCTAAAAAAGAAGCACATTAAGGTCATGTAGTGGCCTAGCCAGTCTCCAGACCTTAATCCCATCGAAAACGTATGTAGGGATCTGAAGATCCGAGTTGCCAAGCGACAGCCTCGAAATCTTAATGATTTACAGATGATCTGCAAAGAGGAGTGGGCCAAAATTCCATCTAACATGTGTGCAAACCTCATCATCAACTACAAAAAACATCTGACTTCTGTGATTGCCAACAAGGGTTTTGCCACCAAGTATTAAGTCTTGTTTGCCAAAGGGGTCAAATACTTATTTCTCTGTGCACAATGCAAATAAATATATATAATTTTGACAATGTGATTTTCAGTTTTTTTTTTTTATATAATCTATCTCTCACTGGTAAAATTAACCTAGCCTAAAAATTCTAGACTGTTCATGTCTTTGACAGTGGGCAAACTTACAAAATCAGCAAGGGATCAAATACTTATTTCCTTCACTGTATTCACAAGTCACTTTCTCATAAACTCGTAGATGTCCTAGTTGACCCGGGTGGTCGGTATGTGTTTCTTAAATTGTCAATTCGGAATAAGCTGTTCACCTTGGCTAATTTGTACCTCCCCAATCAGGATCAGGCTCGGGTGTGCTGCGCGTATTTGTGGAAATTAAAGGAGTTCACGGAGGGAGTTTTAATTGTGGGCGGTGATTTTAACCTGACATTCGATTCCAGACTTGACACCTCCTCGGGCAGGTCTGCTGTTCCTAAGTCCCACTTGGGAGCCCTGAAGACTGTGATGCATTCCATGCAATTGATTGACGTGTGGAGGATTCTGCATCCTCAGGTAAGAGAATATACTTACTTCTCCCCGCTACACAATATGTACAGTCGGCTGGACGCCTTTCTTGTTAGCCACCATTTGCTTACCTGGCATCCTACTTCTGAAGTGGGCCCTATGGTTTGGTCGGATCATGCCCCCGTATTTCTGTCACTTACATTTCCTAGCTCGGTACCCAATTTCCAGTCTTGGAAACTTAATGATAATTTACTGCGTGACTCAGTGTGTGCGTGTCAGCCCTTAAGGACTCGCTTACCGGCTTTTTTGAGGTTCATGCGCATGAACCCACTCCATTACCATTACAGTGGGAGGCGCTGAAATGTGTGGTCAGAGGAGTCCTCATACAACATGGGGCATGTTTGAAGCGGGAAAAAGGGATAGCTATTGCGCGGCTCCTTACTCAGATACGGGAACTGGAATCCTGTCATAAGCGCGTTCTTTCCTCACAGATTTTTGCGGAACTTACTACAGCGAGAAAATCATTACGTTCTCTAATAGACCAGTCACACGCTCGGTTCAGGGACCGGATGCGAAAGCACTCTTACGAATTTGCTGACAAATGTGGCATGTCTCTTGCACGGATACTGCATACTCGCACACAGGTGTCGTACATCCCTAAAATTACATCTCCCTCGGGCGGTGAGGTTCATGATCCGGTGGGCATCACTGATTGCTTCAGACAATATTACTCGGCCTTGTATAATCTTAAAGGTCATTTTCAGGATATGCAGGCGGATGCGTTGCGGGATAAAATAGACCGTTATGTGCACGACACTGCGTTGCCGTCCTTGGGGGACGGGGAGGCTTTGGGACTTGAGGAGGATATTTTGGAAACGGAAGTGGAGCGTGCTATTGGAGACTCTCACTTGGGAAAAAGTCCAGGACCCGATGGGTTTAATAATAAATTCTACAAGACATTTAAAGATCAACTGGCTCCATTCTTGACGAAAGTTTTTAATTCCGTGTCTTCCTCGTGTCCCTTTGCACCTCAGTTCCTTGAGGCCCATATTACCCTTCTACCAAAACTGGGCAAGGATCCGACGTCGTGCGCAAATTTCCGACCAATAACGTTGATAAATGTGGAAGTTAAGATTTTCGCGAAGTTGCTTGCCTCTCGACTCTCGCCGTTCTTACCTGACCTGATCACGGATGACCAGGTGGGGTTTGAACGTGGTAGAGAAGCGCGGGATAACACTAATAAGACCCTTCTTTTAACATCATACTGCCAAACCCGTAAGATACCGATGTGTTTACTCTTGGTCGATGCTGAAAAGGCTTTTGACAGGGTGCATTGGGTGTTTCTCCGCAGTGTCCTGACACAGGTTGGCCTTGGCGCCACTATGGTGGATAGGATTATGGCATTATATCATGGGCCTACGGCCCGTGTTCAAGTTAATGGTTTGTTATCTGACTTTTTGTCTATTACTAATGGTACGAGGCAGGGGTGTCCACTCTCACCTCTACTTTATATTTTGGTCATGGAACACCTGGCCGTGGCACTGCGGAGCAACCCTAATATCAATGGCGTATGTGTAGGCGCACACCATCACAAACTGGCGCTTTATGCTGATGATCTCCTTGTGTTCATTACAACTCCCATGATTTCCTTGCCATCTTTGACTGGGGAATATGAGCGATTTGGTCATTTGAGTAATTTTAAAGTCAATTACTCTAAATCGGAGGCATTGAATATATCTCTCGATACTACTCTAGCCGCTCATCTCACTCGGGTCTTCCCGTTTAAGTGGCAATCTAAATCTCTAAAATATTTGGGGGTGTATATCCCCACACAACAACCGGATTTGTTTGCCTTGAATTACACGCCCATTCTGCAGCGTACCTTGAGGGATCTAATGTCGTATGGCGGGAACCGCATGTCGTGGTTTGGGCGCATTAACGCGGTTAAAATGGATATTCTGCCCAAATTCCTATACATATTCCAGACCGTCCCTATTATGGTACCCACGAGTTTCTTCCAAACCTTGCATAGGGCCATAACTAAATTTGTATGGGGCCCCTCTAAGCCTCGTATTCGTTTTGCTGTCCTTAGTCGGCCAAAAGTGGAGGGGGGCGCGGGTTTGTCGGATTTTAAACGCTACCATCAAGCTGCGGTCCTCATGCGATTGGTAGACTGGTTCCGCTCAGGTGCGGGTAAGCAATGGGTGCGCATTGAGAAGGCTATGTCTCCCCTAGCACTGTCGTCTCTGCCTTGGTTGTCTGTTCTCCAGCGACCTTCATCTTCTCTGCCTTCCCTCACACGTCAGTTTCTTGTAGTCTGGGAGCAGATCATTGCTACGTTGGACCTTGTTCACCGTCTAGGTCCTCTGACTCCTCTTTTTTGATGACCCTTCCTTCCCTCCGGCGGTGGGTGTGGACACATTCCTCTGTTGGGAGAGACAGGATGGTGGTTATTTGGCTAAGACTCTTACACCTGAGGATGCAATTTTGTCGCAGACTGTTGTCTCTGAGGCCTGCCCGGGGAGACGTTCAATATGGTGGTCCTATTTTCAGTTGCGCTCATATCTTTCTTCCATGGGCAATTGTCTTGTGTTGCTGCAGGATAAGACTCCTCTGGAACACTATTTGTTGTTGACTTCTGCTCCTTCTCATGTGCTGTCCTATTTACATGGGATCCTCCTACCTAAATACGATTGCTCTCAGTTGACATTCACTACAGCATGGGACGAGGAACTGGGGATTCGACATTCTGCAGAGGAGTGGGGCACTTCTTTCTTCCTGGCACACAAGTTACCGACCTCGTGTTTCGCTCAGGAAAAAAATTATAAGATACTCACCAGATGGCACCGCTGTCCTGCCTTGCTGCATAGGATATTTCCTAATGTATCTGATGAGTGTTGGAGGTGTGGGGAGGATCCTGGAACTATGCTGCACATTTGGTGGGACTGTCCCAAGCTCCGTCCCTTTTGGGAAACATTTTTTGATCTTGGTAACAAACTTTTTCATACTGAGGTCCAGACTTCGGCCTCCATTGGCTTACTTTCCATGGTTCCTGGATCACTCCCACACCTCAAAAAGGGTGTCTTTCGGAATTTTTGACCGCAGCAAGAACGGTGATCCCTCGTCATTGGAAGTCCAGTACTGTGCCTTCTTTGAAGGAATGGGTAACGGAGGTGAACGGGATTATGAGGATGGAGGAGTTGATGTCCGCTGATCGGGGCAAATCTGAGCTCTTTGTCCGCACTTGGGCAGTGTGGTCTGGATTCCGGGGTGGTACTGATCTACCTCTCTGTCTGGATGGCCTCTTTTAAAACGCTTATATAGCCAACTTTTGTGTGCTATGTCCGTATGTGTTTCCCTTTGTCGTCTTGTGTCTGTATAAGTCTTAAGTTGTAATGTGTACCTGTATGTGACAATTCTTAACCAATTGTGGGGACTGGTTTCCCTAAATATTGCACTAATTCTGTTACACACATGGTACTGTTATTCTCATTGCATCTCTTATTTAGCCTATATCTGCTGGCTGGGAGGCTACCTCCTACTGCTGTTTCTATGTTTCTGTAATTTTTATGCGATATTGAAGTTATTATATTGCATTGCGTGCAAAGTTTTGCAAATTTATGAAACAATGTGTATGCTATGTTATATTTTTATATTTTCAAAAAAAAAATCTTTGATAAAGAAAAAAAAAAAAAAAAAACTTCACACCCACCAGATACCCCAAAGGTGCCGATGGGCTGCCATAGGCATGTTGTGGTGCAGCCCTTTAAGGGTAAGGTAACATGTACTAATTGTCTAACAGAGGATATAGTGGTGCAACTGAGTGGGTAAGACGATAGTAAAAAAACATAAATAGATCTGGTACAAAGATAGAGATAAGAATAAGGGAATAGAATGCTAAACTGTAATGCTAGATATATAAAAAAATTGAAAAAAATACAGTTTCTACGAAACTTAATACAGAATAGAATACTTGTGTCTACAATGGGTGAGTCTTTTCCATCCAGTGAAATCTTTTCGCATAGATTTCTAAACAAAGAAGAAAAGTCGATTAGAAAAAAAATCATTCATATGTCAACATACGTCAAAACCTATGAGAGAAAAATGAGAACCCATAATAAGAACAACAGGGTAAGTCACCCAAACCCAGCACCACCCAGTTTGAAATCGGTATTCAGGCCATATGGTCTGATGGTATTTATTCTAAAGATCCATTGAAATTCTCTCTTTTTGAGAGAAGCCACACTATCTCCACCCTGTCTCAGTGGGGTATTGTAACCTATGATTCGGAAACTAAGTTATTTGTCTGTATGCCCTAGTTCAATTAAATGTTTAGGGCCAATCTCTAATTTCTGATAGTAAACCGATGGTTGTTAAGTCTGGTTTTGAGTTCAAGTGTAGTCTCCCCCACATAACAAAGTTTGCAGGGGCTTTCAAATAAGTAAATGACAAAAGAGTCACAGGTGAGATGGTGTTTAATGTGGAGCGCTCTACCTGTAATGGGCTGAGAGAAGGTGTTCTACCTAATAATAAAAGTGCAGTTGACGCAGGATAGACAAGGATAGCAGCCAGTCCTGTGTGTACCTATACGTTGCTGTCCTAAAGGTTTCCCAGATTCAATGGTCATTTAATCCAACTTGTCTCTGAGGTTTGTAGAACGTGAGTAGGAAAAAAATGGGGGAGTGCCAAATTCTCTGACATGTCTAAGATTACTGTGAATGATGGGCCAGTGTTTCCGAATGATCTGCAATACCTGAAGACTCTGTCCACTGTAGGTGGAAACGAAGGGAACTCTACTGTCAGTTGTAGTAGTGGTCGAATCCAATGAGGTGTTGGTGAGGAGTGTTTCTCTAGGTACATTCTTCACTCTTTTCAGATTGGAGTCAATGATTTGCCCTGGGTATCCTCCCTGTCTGAACCTGTTACCCATCTCCGTTAGTCTTAATTCTGATGTTGGTTTGTTATCTACTATATGTTTAACTCGTAATAATTGACTATACGGTAAGGAGCGCACCATGCTTCTGGGGCTGCAACTGTCAAATTTAAGTAAATTATTTACATCAGTGGCTTAGACAAAGAGATCGGTTAAGAGGCGTTAGACCTCTATCCGCACCGTGGTGTCCAGTAACACAATGGTCTTCTCAGTCCACAAGGGTGAATTTCACACTAGGGTATATGGTGTTGAGAAAGTCATGGAAGGCAGATAGTTCGCCTATGGAACCTGTCCAGATGAGGAAGATGTTGTCAATGTAACACCACCGTTTAAGTACCTTAACAAAGTAAGGAGACACATATAAGTGTTTAGACTCCAACACAGCCATGTAGGTGTTGGCATACATGGGCGCCACGTTGGAGCCCATCTCAGTGCCCCGTTGTTGCATTTAGAAGAGATCTCTGAAAATAAAATAGTTATAATAAAGTAATAGAGAAAGAAAAAAGAGACTGCATTCATCTGAATACTGACTATTATGTAGGCAGTGATCTATGGCATCCAGGCCCCTCTGATGGTCAATGGACGTATATAAGCTGACCACCTCAAAAGATGCTAGTATGGCCACTTGTGGAATAGTGACATCACAGAGCTTGGAGAGAAATTCTCCTGTGTCCCTAATGACCGATGGAGTGTCACGCTGCGGGGTGTGGATGTCACGATGCGGGGTGTGGACCCACTGGGCCGTACCGCGTAGCGGGGATGGCAGCTGGCCAAACCGGAAGGTACACAGTTCAATGGCTCAGCGAGAGTACCAGAGGCAATCGTAGGCAGTGGCGAGGCGGACACGTCCAGAACCAGGCGGTGGGAAGTCATTCGGTGAGGCGTAGCAGGGTAGCGTAGACTGTAGCACAGCACGGCAGGTAGCACAGCACGGCAATAGCACTAGGTAGCACGGAAACAGGATACGGGATACGGAATACAGGAATACAGGAGCAAGGTGCACTGGGAGGCTGGAAGACACTGGGAGACCATAAGCAAGACGAACAACAGGAAAACTAACAACGCTCTGGCAAAGGGCAAGAGGGCAGAGCCCTTTTTATAACCCAGGGCATCCTGGGCCAGATTACAGTTTTTACAAACCTTTAAGGCCGTGCACGCGCGGGAGCGCGCACCCACCGGAGACACTCGGAATCCGGAAGAGAGTGCCGGTGCCTGACTGGGGGACGACGCTGCAGGCAGGTAAGCTGTCCATGGCCACGGCCGTCGGGGTTAACGACCGATCGACGGGCCGTGGCCATAGACGTTACAGTATCCCCCCTCTTACGCCCCCTCTTCTTGGGACCAGAGCGAGAGAGAAACTTCCTCACAAGAACAGGGGCATCGATGTTCTCCTCTGGCTCCCAAGACCTCTCTTCTGGGCCGAACCCCCTCCAGTCCACCAAATAAAATGTCCTTCCTCCCACCTTCTTGGTAGCCAGAATCTCCTTTACCTCGAAAGTCCCAGATGGGCCGGCAGGAACCACTGTGGGACTAGGAGTCCTGGAGTAGCGGTTCAGGCCCACCGGTTTTAGCAGGGAGACGTGAAAGGAGTTAGGAATCCTGAGAGTGGGGGGGAGCCGCAGCTTGTAGGATACCGGGTTAATTTGTAGCAGGACTTCAAAGGGACCAAGGAACCTCGGGGCAAATTTGCATGACGGCACCTTCAGCCGGATATTCCTAGAGGACAGCCAGACTTTAGTCCCTGGAAGGAACTGCGGAGGCGCCCGTCTTCTTGTGTCTGCCTTTCTCTTCATGCGGTCCACCGCCAAGAGGATAGAAGAGCGGGTCTGTTGCCATATCTGTAGAAAGTCCCTGAAGGTGGAGTCGGCTGCAGGCACCTGGGACATTGTAGAAACAGGAAGAGGTATACGAGGATGTTGGCCGTAGATGATGAAAAATGGACTGGATGTGGTCGACTCACTGGTGTGGTTGTTATAGGAGAACTCTGCCCACGGGAGCAACTGCACCCAATCATCATGGCGCCTGGACACAAAGTGACGTAGGTAGTTCTCCATAATCTGGTTAACTCTCTCGACTTGCCCATTGGACTGGGGATGGTAGGCCGAAGAGAAGTCCAATTTCACACCAAGCAGCCCGCAGAGTGCTCTCCAAAACTTTGAGGTAAACTGGACACCTCTGTCCGAGACAATATGCAGGGGCAATCCGTGCAGACAGAAGATGTGCTGTATGAAGAGGTCAGCCAACCGCGTAGCAGACGGCAGAGCGGTCAACGGGATGAAGTGAGCCATTTTGGAAAATCGATCCACCACCACCCAGATCACACTGCAACTCGCAGAAGGAGGAAGATCCGTGACGAAGTCCATAGCGACATGTTGCCACGGGGCAACGGGCACAGGCAGTGGTTGGAGCAAGCCCGCAGGTCTGGAGTGAGCAACTTTATTTGCTGCACAGACTGTGCACGAGGAGACAAAGTCCATGACATCTTTGGGCAGCGTGGGCCACCAGAACTGACGGGTGATTAAATCTTGGGTCTTACGAGCACCCGCGTGACCTGCCAGCTTAGAGTTGTGACCCCAGTGAAGAATTCTTCCTCGGTCAGCCAGACGCACAAAAGTCCTACCCGGAGGAATGTCTCTGACTTGCAGGGGATTCACAGAGAAGATACAGGATGGGTCAATGATATTCTGTGGAGATTCCATGGCGTCCTCGGTTTCGAAAGATCTAGACAAGGCATCGGCCCTCACATTCTTGTCGGCGGGACGGTAGTGGAGTACGAACCGGAACCGAGCAAAGAACAACGACCACCTGGCTTGACGAGGATTCAACCGCTGGGCCGTCTGTATGTAGGTCAAATTCTTGTGATCCGTGAAGATCAGGATAGGGTGAACCGCGCCTTCCAGTAGGTGTCTCCACTTCTGCAGAGCCAGTTTGATGGCCAGTAACTCCCGGTCCCCAATCGAGTAGTTACGCTCTGCGGGAGAAAACAGCTTGGAATAGTAACCACATACCACGGCCTTGCCTTTCGGTCTTTTCTGGAACAACAGTGCACCAGCACCCACCGAGGAGGCGTCCACCTCTAACGAAAACTGTAAGGACACGTCCGGATGGTGCAGAATGGAGGCAGATGTGAAGGCTTTCTTTAAGGATTCAAATGCGGCTTCAGCCTCCGGGGTCCACAACTTGGCATTCATACCTTTCTTAGTGAGGGTGTTGAGATAGGTGCTGTCAAAGATGAGAAGTTGGGGATGAAGAGTCGGTAGAAGTTGGCGAATCCTAGAAAGCGTTGGATGGCCCTTAAGCCTTCGGGGCGTGGCCACTCCAGGACGGCCTTTACCTTCTGGGGATCCATCTTGAGACCCTGATCTGAGATAATATAGCCCAGGAAGGATAGAGACTTCTTCTCGAACACACACTTCTCCAATTTGGCGTAAAGTCGATTCTCTCTTAGACGGAGCAACACCTGGCGGACATGACTTCGATGAGTTACTGGGTCTGGGGAAAAAATCAGAATGTCATCGAGATACACCACAACACAAACATACAGGAGATCACGAAAAATGTCATTGACAAATTCTTGGAATACTGCGGGAGCGTTACACAGGCCGAAGGGCATGACTAAGTATTCGTAATGCCCATCACGAGTATTAAAGGCAGTCTTCCACTCGTCACCTTGACGAATCCGGATCAGATTATAGGCCCCCCGCAGGTCCAGTTTAGAAAAAAATTTTGCCCCCCGTATGCGATCAAACAGTTCCGAAATTAAAGGCAGAGGGTACCTGTTCTTCACCGTGATCTGGTTTAGGCCTCGGTAGTCGATACAAGGTCGTAATGATCCATCTTTCTTTTTAACAAAGAAGAACCCTGCTGCGGCCGGGGATGAAGATTTACGAATGAAACCCCTCTCCAGGTTCTCCTTGATGTAAGCCGACATGGATTGGGTCTCTGGCAAGGAGAGAGGATACACTCTACCACGAGGAGGAGACGATTCCGGAACCAGGTCGATTGGGCAGTCATATGCCCGGTGTGGCGGCAAGGTCTCGGCCTCCATTTTATTGAAGACATCGCCGAACATAGAGAAACAGAGGGGCAAACCTGCCAACGACTGAAGAGGAGCGGGCTGTGGCGACTGGATGTGACTCAGACAGCGGTCAAGACACTTCGGGCCCCACTGGAGAACCTCTCCAGAGTTCCAATCCAGGACGGGGGCATGCAGACGAAGCCAAGGTAACCCCAACAGCACGGGGTTGACGGCCTTGGATAGGACGAACAGAGAAATGATCTCAGCATGAAGGGCTCCCACTTGGAGTTTCAACGGCTTGGTTATGGACACAACTGGGTCTGGTAATGGCAGTCCATCTACCGAGGCAACGATCAACGGCCTTTCAAGCGGAATAGTGGGCAACTGTAGGAGATCCACAAGATCCTGGCAGATGAAGTTGGCTGCAGAGCCGGAGTCCAGATATGCGGAGACCTGATGAGACCTCTCGCCAGCAATAATGGTTACAGGAATAAATAGTTTGGAGGAGAGTTCTTGCTTTAATGTGTTGACGCCCAGGGTTGTCTCTCCAACCAAGCCTAGGCGCTGGGGTTTTTTAGCTTGTGAGGACACAGACGCACGACGTGGCCAGCGAGGCCGCAATATAAGCACAGTCCAGAGGTGCGCCTGCGCTGTTTCTCCTGGACCGATAATTTTAGTCGGTCAACTTGCATCGGAACCTCAGGCAAAGCGATAGAAGCAGGCAAGAGGGGTTGCTGAAAGTTGGGCGCCAGTCTAGGACGCCGGCGCTCCTGACGAACTTCATGGGATCTCTCCCTCAGCCTTATGTCAACCCGAGTGGCAAGCAGAATCAAGTCGTCCAACGCGGGAGGCAGGTCTCGAGCAGCCAGTTCGTCCTTGATCTCGGGCGACAGACCATGCCAATAGGATGCCACAAATGCCTCATTGTTCCAGGATAGCTCTCCTGCCAGAGTCCGGAACTGAATAGTATACTCGCCCACGGAGTTGTCCTCTTGGCGAAGGTTGAAGATGGCGGTGGCGGCTGATGAGACTCGTCCTGGTTCCTCAAAAACGGTTCGGAAAATTCGTGCGAACTCCTGAAAGTCTCGGGTCTCGGGTCCCTGACGTTCCCAGATAGGGTTAGCCCATGCCAGGGCCTTGCCGGTCAGGAGGGAGATGATAAATGCGATCTTGGCTCCATCTGACGGAAATGCCCGAGAGTGCAGGGTAAAATGAATGTGGCATTGGTTCAGGAACCCTCGACAAGCACTGGCGTCTCCATCGAACCGAGAGGGCAATGGCAGCGAGAACCGAGGGTCCGTACAGGAACTGCCAGGAGGAGCAACAGGAGGGTCGGCTTGAGGAACTTGCACAGAAGCAGGAATGGAGGCAACTAGCGTCCCTAGCTGCTGCGCCATAGAGTCCACGGCCACGAGGAGCTGGTCCTGCCTAGCTCGGAGATCCAGCAGATCCGCCTGCATGGCTTGGGAGGGTGACAAGCCCTTGAATTGGCCAGCGGGGTCCATGGCCAGAGCGTACTGTCACGCTGCGGGGTGTGGATGTCACGATGCGGGGTGTGGACCCACTGGGCCGTACCGCGTAGCGGGGATGGCAGCTGGCCAAACCGGAAGGTACACAGTTCAATGGTTCAGCGAGAGTACCTGAGGCAATCGTAGGCAGTGGCGAGGCGGACACGTCCAGAACCAGGCGGTGGGAAGTCGTTCGGTGAGGCGTAGCAGGGTAGCGTAGACTGTAGCACAGCACGGCAGGTAGCACAGCACGGCAATAGCACTAGGTAGCACGGAAACAGGATACGGGATACGGAATACAGGAGCAAGGTACACTGGGAGGCTGGAAGACACTGGGAGACCATAAGCAAGACGAACAACGGGAAAACTAACAACGCTCTGGCAAAGGGCAAGAGGGCAGAGCCCTTTTTATAGCCCAGGGCATCCTGGGCCAGATTACAGTTTTTACAAAAACGCGCGCACTGGCCCTTTAAGGCCGTGCACGCGGGGGCGCGCGCACCCGCCGGAGACACTCGGAATGCGGAAGAGAGTGCCGGCGCCTGACTGGGGGACGACGCTGCAGGCAGGTAAGCTGTCCATGGCCACGGCCGTCGGGGTTAACGACCGATCAACGGGCCGTGGCCATAGACGTTACATGGAGTATATGTGGCAAAATTCCTGAACTTCTTGTCCAGAAAGATCGCTACATTAGAAAAAAATCGAGCCCACCCCCGAAACAATTGGGCATCTTGGTTGTTTATCCAAGGTTTTGTGGATCTTGGGCAATACATATAGGGTTGTTGTCACCGGGTGATCTATTAGTAGGAATTTGAGTAAGGCGTCATCGATCAGATCTTCAGCCCTAGCTTTAGTCAAGACTGTTTTCTACTTTCTAGAAATGTCATATGACATATGGCCTGAATTTCAAATGTTGACATATGAGTGATTTCTCGTATGTTGACATATGAGTGATTTAAAAAAAAAATTAATCTTATTTTCTTCTCTCTTTTTTGTTTAGAAACATATACGAAAGGATTTCACTGGATGGAAAAGACTCCAATGGAGACACACGTAGTCTATTCTGTATGAAGTTTCGTAGTTACTTTTTTTTTCCTCAATTTTTTATGTCTAGCATTACAGTTTGGCATTCTATTCCTTTAGGCATCATGCACACGACCGTAGTGGTGTGCACGGCCGTGATTTTTGGCCTTGGACGGCCACAGAGGCAAGGAGCTGTTAATCAAAATTAAGGAGGCGGGGTTAACTCGAAAAGGCTTCAGGAATGAAGATATGACTCTTTTCAAACGAAGATATGACTCTTTTATGCTAATTAGCATACGGCACGGGAACACACAAAACTGAATACTAAAGGTACAGAGCCTACTTAGAAGATAGTTATAGGTTACATAAAAATGATTTTTCACCCACTTCTAACAGGAACTGCTGGTTTAATAGGTGAAATTCTGGTGACAGGTTTCCTCTAAGGCCATTAAGCCCAAGCAGATAGCCTTTGTATCAAGGAGGGGTGTCCTTGGTCCTGTGTCTGCCAGTCACCTGAACAAGCCAGTCACCTTGCCAGCCTGACCTGTAACTGATTCTGCGCCTCTCAGCAGTGAAAATAATTGTTAATACAGTAACTAAGTTGTGCCTCCCAGAGTGGGAAGAACTGTATCTATTGTGTATGGCCAAAGTTGTATATATTTGGAAGTACAAGTAAAGTTTGCAAGTTTAGCTCTCTAAAGTCTCTATTACACCGGCCGGTTACTCCGATTGCTCATCCCCATACATTACTATCATGTCGGCAGCGCGTCTCCCTGTTTACACAGGCGGATGTGCTACCGACAACGATAATATTTAACTTTTTCAAAACGATACGATCAGCAGATGAAAAAACAGATAGATCCTTCAAAATGAATGTTTGAATTGCACAACTGAGCTGCTATCAAAGAAATAAAAGACTAAATTGCATAAAAAAATTTGAAGTATCTCTCATATTAGCCTGGAAGGCAAATGCCTGGAATCAATGGAGTGCTGCCAATAATATGTGGTTTCTGTGGCAAAAACCACTGCCCTAAAAAGATATCTCAAAACAGCAGTGTAGTTAATGAGGTTTTATTAAATCCTGATTATAACACTGGGGATTATCCTGCGGCTAGACAAAGAACAATGCAAAGCAATTTTATGTCACTGATGTTTTCTCTAAACTCTTACGGGGTTTATTAAAAAAAAAGTAAATGGTAAAAGAGCATTTGTTAACTATTTTTGACAGCAAGCCGGTCAATTGTAACATAATAATCAGGGTTTAGGACAGCATCATATGAAGCACTCATGTGCCTTCTCTCAGATTCCAAAGTGTGCTGCTAACATCTTACATATTGGAGGAATTTATTAACATTTCTACCGCAGTTTTATGCAGATAGGTTACCTTTAAGATACAATGTACCATCACTTACAAGAAGGCTGTCCTTTAGGTTTAGTAAGCAGGGGCAGTACCCCGTGCATCCCGGGCCCCACACTTGCTGCCGTCATCTCAATATTCATAGCATCACTGCTTCTTTGGCTTCGGGCGCAGCTCTGAATCCTGACGCCGTTCAGTGTCAGGATGTTGTATTCACGGCGCAGGTAACGTTCTGACGCTAAATGGCTTCAGCACCCATGGCTGGGCCACCAGAGGCGAAGAGGACCCGACTAAGGAGAGGGGAGTGTAAGGGTATGTTCACAAGGGCTATGTAAAAGTCCCGAAAAACGGCTGAAAAATCGTATGCAGGACGCCTACAAACACCTGCCCATTAATTTCAATGGGAAATACTGCGTTCTGTTCCAACGGGGCATTATTTTATGCCTCTTTTTCAAATAACGGAGCGTAAAAAGATGCCCCGAAAAAAGAAGTGCAATAAATGCAAGTTGCTTAAAAAACGGCTGAAAATCAGGGGCTGTTTTCCCTTGAAAACAGCTCTGTATTTTCAGCCGTTTTTTGTTAAGCGTGTGAACATACCCTGAGGGTATGTTCACACGGGATATTTTCAGCCATTTTTTGGGCTGTAAACGCCCTGAAAAACTGCTAAAAATGCGGGGCTGAACGCCTCCAAACATCTGCCCATTGATTTCAACGGGAAAAACGGCATTCCTTTCCCACAGGGCATGTCACTTCTTGAGCCGTATTTGGAGCTGTTTTTCATTGACTCCATTGAAAAACTGCTCCAAAAACGTCCTTAAAAAACGCCGCAAAAAACGGCTGAAAATCAGGAGCTGTTTTCCCTTGAAAACAGCTCAATATTTTCTGCCGTTTTTTGTTAAGCGTGTGAACATACCCTAAGTATATGGGATCGTGCACATGACCTGGTTTTTGTGGCCGCATATTTATCTACATTTTTGTGTATAAATTGCAGACCCATTCATTTCAATGGCCCCATGCACACGACCGTGCTTTTATGAATCCGGGCTCAGGACAAGTCATTATATGGTCCGCAGTTGAGGCATTGATTTGCCAATAGAAGTCTATGGGACCGTGGAAATTGCGGATGGCATACGGGTTGCCGTCCGTGTGTATCCGCAATTGCGGATAGGTTGCCTAGCGACTCCAGAGACTTTCCCAGTTGTAGACATGAGGCTGAGGAGAATCATTTTATGCACAGCACAGAACAAACCACAGTGTAGAAGCATGTTACTGGCTGTTGTACAGGAAAAGCAGCTAATTAGCCTGGTGCATCACTGACCATGAATTTGGGACAAGCGCCATGGTGGTTACTCTATGAAGAGGAGTGGGAGAAGACGACAAGGGCACCATGAAAAATCATGTAACATGGTGCCCTTGTAAAGATGACAAGGGCACCATGTAAGTATCACCTGATACCTATGTCCCTTCACTCTTTGCAGCCTGTTGTTTTTTTAATGTGATTTTAATACTCTTTTTTTTTCCTCTAGTGGATGAAATAAAAACCAGATGCCGGCACCAGGTCTATTGCGAACTGAAGGAGAAGAGGAAGAGTAGGGACGGGTGCAAGGCAAAGCGCTTCTACCTGTACACCCAACATCTGATGTTCCTTACAGATGTTATGGAAGTTGGCCCGTAAGTATACATTACATATACTTGTCCAGTGACGAATGAGGCTATGCTATATACCAAGGGTCCCCCTGGTACCTCGTATACTTCCATCCATTTCTGCTATGTGGATTGTGTGTAGTTAGGGCCTATTGTGATGCATCGAGCTACGCTCCGTACCAGGGACCCCCCTGGTACCTAACATACTTCCATCCTTCTATTTCTGCTATGTGGATTGCTTGTAGTTAGGGCCTATTGTGACACATGGGACTATGATACATACCAGGGACATACATACAATGAACATAGCAGAAATAGAGGGATGGAAGTATGCTAGGTACCATTGGGGTCCCTGGTACTTAGCATAGCTCCATGCATCACAATAGGCCCTAACTACACATAATCCCCATAGCAGAAATAGTTCCTTGCATACGTTCATCCGTCTATTTCTGATATGTGGATTGTGTGTAGTTAGGGCCTATTGTGACACATGGGACTATGCTACGTACCAGGGACCCCCCCCCCCCTCCTACCTAGCATACTTCCATCTGTATATTTTTGCTATGTGGATTGTGTGTACTGAGGGCCTATTGTGATGCATGGAGCTATGCTACGTACCAGGGACCCCTCTGCTAACTAGCATACTTCTATCCGTCTATTTCTGCTATGTGGATTATGTGTAGTTAGGGCCTATTGTGATGCATGGAGCTATGCTAAGTACTAGGGACCCCAATGGTACCTAGCATACTTCCATCCCTCTATTTCTGCTATGTTCATTGTGTGTAGTTAGGGCCTACTTCAAGATCATATGTATCCAAGACAGGGTCCCGCTCCTGCCAGCGGTCTCCACCACCGGGTCCTGTACCTTGTTCCGCTGTCTCTTCCCCCACGAGGCCTCCGATGTCCTCTGATGTCTTCTGCTCGCGGCCACTGGATTCCTAGTGTGAGGATTGTGCTATGTGGATTGTGTGTAGTGAAGGCCTATTGTTGCTATGTACTAGGGACCCCTCTGCTAACTAGCATACTTCCATCCTTATAGTTCTGCTATGTGGATTGTGTGTAGTGAAGGTCTATTGTTGCTACGTACCAGGGACCCCTCTGCTAACTAGCATACTTCCATCCTTATATTTCTGCTATATGGATTGTGTGTAGTTAGGGCCTATTGTGACATATGGAGCTATGCTACGTACCAGGGACCCCAATGGTACATAGCATGCTTCCATCCGTCTAGTTCTGCTATGTTCATTGTGTGTAGTTAGGGCCTACTTCAAGATCATATGTATCCAAGACAAGGTTCCGCTCCTGCCAGCAGCCTTCACCTTCGGGTCCTGTACCTTGCTCGGCGGTCTCTTCCTCCACGAGGCCTCCGACGTCCTCTGCTCGCGGCCACCGGATCCCTAGTGCTTGCGCCCGGGCTGTGTCTTAAAGGGCTGGCGCTCCCAATAAAAAAATGACCCAATCACCCCTGCTGCTCCCCATGACTATTTAAGGCACCTCTACCATCTCCCAGGTGCCTGAGCAATTTTGGAACTTAGAGTTATCCTGCAAAGGTTCCTCCATGCACCTGATCCTGTCCGCTATTACTTTCAGTTATCAGTCTGTATCCAGTTGTTCGTTACCAGTCTGTATCCAGTGATCTGCTACGTCTGTATCCAGTGATCCACTATCAGTCTGTATCCAGTGAACCGCTATCATTCTGTATCCAGTGATCCACTACCAGTCTGTATCCAGTAGTCCGGCACCAGCCTGCATCCCCTGTCTGCCTGCTTCCAGTTACTTGCCACCTGCCTTTATCCAGCTGCCAGCTACCTGTGTTCCGCTGTCTGCATCCACCATCTACCTGTGCCTGTCTAGCACCTATCTTGCCATCAGCTACACCGTCGGGACCACCTCAAGAGGTAGCGACCTGGCAGTCTCCCTGCGAAGACCAAATCCCTGTATATGGGTTAAAGGGTGAAGACCCGGGAGGCTGCTTAGACAACACCCTTAGAGGTGGCTCTAAGCCAATCCGGCAGGGTAGCGCAGTGGATCCACAAACCTGCTGGTCATTACACAGAGTTTAGAAACATTAATTATTTTTATTTTTTCACTACATAAAACACAGGACAATCTTTAGCAGACAGAGGTGGCCGGGGTGAACCTAGCCCCTCTGCTGCCTGAGGCGAACTATAAAAAGGTGCCCCCCCCCCCAATCTATCAGAGTTTTCTCATTACTGGCTTTACACATCAAACACGCAATATATAAAAAAAATGTAAATAGGAAAACATTTGTTGTTTATTTGTAAAGTGCTGTTTAATGTATAGAAAAGATTTAAAGAACTCTTTTTACTATATTACTTTAGTATCATAGATCAGCAACGCAGCATTAACACTGAAAATGGTTTAACATCTTCTATGCCCCCTTTTTATTACCTAATTGACTTATGATTTTTAACCGAGTTCAGTGGCCCGGCGTGGACGGCATGATGCAGTGACGTCATCGTGCCGGGCAGTTGACATAATCAGCGTGCTCCCGATCTCTTGTAGGCCTCAGGCCTAAACCAGGCTGTGGCCTACAAGAGCAAACGGCGGAGCAGGGGTTTCTATTGTGGCAAATTATTTATTTTTTTACATTTTATACTGCTAACTTTTTTTTGGTGGGTTCCGCTGGACCGTTTGGACTACGTCGTAGATTCATTGGACTACTTCAATGATCTACTTTAAAAAAAAAAAATTGTGAAAGAGGGTTGCATGGGGTGGTTTTGATTTCAATAAAAAAAAATTCTTATGTCTGTTTTTTTTAAATACTTTATTATGGCCTTAGTAATGGTAGCTGTCTGATTGACAGCGTTCAATTACTAAGGCTGGGGCTTAGCATTAGCCAGTAAAAAGGCTATCACTAACCCCTATTATTACCCCGATTCCCACTGCCGCCAGGGATACCGGGAAGAGTCGAGTACGATTCAGTGCCCTTCCCACCCTGGGGATGCTAGGCTGCAGCTGCTTTATTGTATCTGACTGGTTATGAAAAATTGGGGAAACCCCTCGTCATTTTTTAAAAATAAATTGAAAAAATAATTACGTGAGATCCCCTCCATTTTTCATAGCCAGCCAGATACAATAAAGCAGCAGCAGCAGCCTAGCATTACCAGGGTGGGAAGGGCCATGGTTTTTGTCCCTTCCTAGCCTGATAGTACCAGCCTGCGGCCACCCAAGTACCCTTCACTTCAGATGGTCGGGTGCTGGATCGTACCCAGCTCTTCCCGATACTCCTGGTGGCGGTGGGTACCAGGGTAATAATAGGGGTTAGTGATGGCCTTATTACTGGCTAACACTAAGCCCCTTCTTAGTAATGAACACTCTCAATCAGACAGCAGCCATTACTAAGGCGGTAATGAAGTATTAAAAAACAGAGACATAAAGAAATGTATTTTATTGAAATGACAACACTTCCACCCAATCCATTTTAACCATTTTAATAAAAAAAAAAGAAAAAAAGCTTAAATCAGCGAAGTAGTCCAACGAATCTACGATGTAGTCCAAATGGTCCAGCGGAACCTGCAAAACAAAAATTAGCAGTATGAAAAATAAAAATAAAGTTGGCTGCCCCCACAGACATATGAATAAATAGCTACCTTCGGGAACATATTAAAATAATTAGAAAAATTAGACCCATAAAATAAAACATATCAAATAAAAAATAAATAATTATAACACCTTTCTTTTAAAGAGAACCTTTCACCTCCCCATACATGTACAGCTGAGTGCAGCATGTAATGGGGAGGGCCGCACAAACTCTGGGGCACTTTACATTTTTTTCCTAGCCTCCTTCGTTATTTAGATATCGGTGCTGTAATATTTGGCGCCCGATATTTAAATAACCCCCTGAACTGTCAATGGGGAGGTAATTGGCAAGGGGGCGTGTAACATCTCTGTGACACTGTACAATCACTACAGACAGTTTCAGAGCAAGAGCTGGACAGAGAGCGCGTGCGCGCAGCTCCGCCACCACTAAGGAACAGAAGAAGAGTGTGAATTCGTCTTCTTCTGTTTCATGGCATCGGAGCAGTGCGCGCACGCACGCTCTCACTCTTTAGCTCTCGGCAGACAAGGACGACAAGACTGATCTCTCACCTGAGATCACAGTCTTGTACTTGCCTGCCGAGAGCTGAAGAGTGAGAGCGTGTGCACGCGCACATGCTCTCCTCTCTCCAGCTCTTGTTGTTGACATTGTCCGTAGCTGATTGGACAGTGTCACAGCGATGTTACACGCCCCCTTGCCAATTACCGCCCCGTTGGCAGTTCATGGGGTTATTTAAATATCGGCGCCAAACATAACGGCACCGATATCTAAGTAAGGAAAGAGGGTAGGAAAAAAAATGTAAAGTGCCCCAGAGTTTGTGCAGCCCTGACCATTACATGCTGCACTCAAATGCAAATTTGTGGGCAGGTGAAAGATTCTCTTTAAAGTGTAACAACTTTTTAAAAAACTTTTGACATGTCAGACGTTTTGATCAGTGGGGTCCGAACACTGAGACCCCCCACTAGTCGCTAAAACGAAGCAGCAGAAGTGCTCGGGTGAGCAGTGTGCCGCTTCAATTCTGTTTGGCTTTCCTTGGAGCAGTGTACGGGCTCAATAGAAAGTCTAGGAGTCCGTACACCGCTCACTCAGCTGAAAGTCGATCATAAATGAAGCGGCACAGCGCTCACCCGAGCACTTCTGCTGCTTCGTTTTAGCGATCGGTGGGGGCCTCAGTGCTCGGTCCCCCACCGATGAAAACTTTGGACATGTCACTATGATATATAAAGATATCTATTAATGCGATTGGTGCAAGTTTTAATTACTTTTTATTGAAAATGATTTGTACTTTTTGAGATACAACTGCTTTGTATCCTGTATACAGAGCAGCTGTATATAACGCTGAGACCTGAATCCATTAGGTCGCCTATTACCGATCACATCTAAGTTATGAACTTAGATGTGATCGGTAACAGCCCGATCCTGCAGGACCCGCTGACCTGACGGATACATGATACAGCGCTATATACATTATATATTTATTTTAATTAGCGGGGGCAGGTTTATGGGGAAGGATTAGGGCCTGTTCACATCAGCGTTGGCTTTCCGTTCCGGGGTTCCGTGGGAGGTTTCCGTCGGGTGAACCTCGCAACGGAAAGTCAAACTGAAACCACAGCTTCCGTTTCAGTCACCATTGAAATCAATGGTGACGGAAACATTGCTAATGGTTTCCGTTCGTCACCATTCCGGCAGGTTTCAGTTTTTGTGACGGAATCAATAGCGCAGTCGACTGCGCTAATGGTGACGGAAACGGAAGCTGTGGTTTCAGTTTGACTTTCCGTTGCGGGGTTACCTCCGACGGAACCCCAGAACGGAAAGCCAATGCTGATGTGAACAGGCCCTAAGGCTTCTTTCACACTAGCATTAATATACGTTTACCGCTCTTCCGTCAGAGGAAGAGAGGATCAATACGTTAAACGGAAAGCAACGGCTCCATTAGAATTACCATTGCTTTCAATGGTAATTCTTTTGTATCAGTTGCTTTCTGTTTGTCTCCGTTCGCTAAGTTTCCGTTTTTTTTAAAAGAAACAAAAGTGAAGTCTGCAGAACTTTTATTTCCGTTCAAAAGAACGGAAACCTAGCGAACGGAGACAAACGGAAAGCAACTGATACAAAATAATTACCATTGAAAGCAATGGTAATTCTAATGGAGCCGTTGCTTTCCATTTAACGTATTGATCCTCTCTTCCTCTGACAGAAGAGAGGTAAACGTATATTAATGCTAGTGTGAACAAAGCCCAATACAAGTAAGATATTAATAATGAAAAAAAAAAACAAAAAAAAAAAACCCAGCTGTGCTTTGAACCTCCAACCTCCATATGTAAGGCAGACAAGCTAACCACTACACTATAGAAAGCTTCATAGTCAACACCTGTGAAACTGTAGTAGTTGAGGGTTTATTAAACGACAGGCACTATCACTCTATCCTGTTTCTCTGCTGCGTGTGTGTGTGGTGACTGGTCAGAGACTCACAGTCAGACTGAATGCCGCAGCTGCTGCATACAGTGTGCACTGGGAGTGACTGTGAGACTCACCAGTCACAGCTCTGCTTGTAGCTTTCCCACGCTAATTAAGCACAGGAAAGCTACAAAGCCAGGAGTATACTGCAGGGGGGGGGGGGTCTGGGCATTTTACTGACAGCAGAGGGCTCTATAGGGGGGAATTATCCCCCAACCATAGAGCCCTGACTAGTTACTCTATACTGAAAGGTTAGGGGGGTCTGAGCATCTGACTGACTGCTCTAAAGGGGGGGGCAGAATCCCCCCCTATAGAGCTCTCTGCAGTCAGACGCTCAGACCCTCCCCCACCTACACTAATCCTTCCATTATAGTGATTTGAGGGCTCTATGGGATGGATTATTGCAGCCCCATAGAGCCCTCTGCTGTTGGTAAAATCCCCAGACTCCCCCTTGCAGTATACTCACGTCACGGGTCCCTGTCCCAGCAAGGCAGGAACTTACCTCGTGCTGCTCGTCGCTCCTCCTGCAGACTTGCTCCTCTCTGGCTGCATGCGCTGTGTACAGCGTCACAGAGGAGGAGGAGTGTTTCAGACGTTCGGCACGTCTGCTATGTATGTGCGTCTGCATGGCCCCTCCCCCTGGTCCAGTCCGTCCCGGGCTGAAAATGCCGCCCCCCCCCCCCCGGTTTGGGTAGGTGGTGCCGCCTGAGGCCGTCGGCTCACCTGGCCTCATGGCAGATGCGGCACTGAGAGGTGGACTCGGACGAGACACAGCTGGAAGCTGGCTTATGAAGCCGCGATCTCCAACTACAGACTCCACACCTAGCAGCCTGCCATTGTCCACTGCAGAGATCAACCCTGCCTTCTTACATGAACCGGCAGATGATACACTGCCCTCGAGACCACCTGCGCGTTGCAGAGTTCGTAATGTGCCACCCACACATTCTCTCTGGATTCCAGTGTTCAGATCGACGCACAGGTGTTGGAACATGGCCCCTATGCTCACTACTCCGGCTACCTGCTCCCACAACATGCGCAGGGTTTGTTACGTGCCATTAATTTTTTGATTTATAAAAGAGTTTTATTTATTATATTATATTTTGTTTGAAAATAGTTTTTTCACATATAAAGCATAAAAATTATTTTTTCTCTTTTTTGGTGGGTGTGTAGATCTAGGACTTCCATACTGGTTCTGTTCCAGAGGGATGGTTGACATCAGCATGTACTGCTGCAGCTCACCGTCAAACAAAGCATCGTGAATCCAGCAGAAGTTGTGGAGGATGACACTGGCTTGTCCGTTATCCAGACTAATCTGCAGAGTGGACTGGAATACCCGCCACTTGCTGCTGAGAATGCCAAAGGCACACTCCACATGCAACGAAGAAAGATCTAGGCAGCACATCCGAAAAAAGGAGCTTTTTATTCAGCCATGCAACGTTTCAGCTCCTCACAGCTTTTCTCAAGCATAATACAATGCATCAAGTGACCACTATTTAAAGTGCATAACATCATTTGCAATTATCAAACAATTAATACATAAATAAGTGCAAATACAATAATATACTAAGAGATATTCCATACATTATATATCAAAATGTTTAAAATACAATGTATAATAGATACATACATGTGATATCAAAAAGGTGTCAATAATCAACGTGAGATATTAGGGATAGTATAAACGATCAATCCAAAACATATGTGTATTAATTAAAAAATTATTACATCCCGAAGGTCCGACTCACCCCTCGTGGTACCCAGCGTCCACACATTACTACTGCGCATGTCACAGGTACTGCAGCCCAATCAACGATTATGATGTGAGTGGGCATAGACGCAATGCCCATGCGCTAAAGACATCATGCACACATGCTCCATGTCGCCCAGAGTACTAAGGCTTCCGTATTGAGAAAGGGAAAAGCCCTTAACTTGATCGCTCCGTGGGATATATGCACCAAAGGATGAAAAAGTACCGCTTATTCAAAGCAGCAGCCTTAACACTACTAGTGATATTTATGGATCTGGTGATAGATTGATGACAAACCTATATACCAAGCCAACTGATTGCAACAACATTCTTCAGTTTGACATTCTACCACATGTTAGGCTTAGAAACAGGGCCCATGTGTGATACTGTGACACAGCGTCGTGATGTCATGACACGAGAAGACGTCAGGACACCCGTTGTGCTCGGGATCGAGGAGGGTAAGTAAATTGTTATTACTATAGTAACAGGGGCCTGTGTATTTTATTACATAGGCCCCAGTTACTATAGTAACTGTTTATAGTAGGGGGACCGCGGGCCCCCTAGCTTCGGGGCCCAGTCGCAATTGCGACCGCTGCGCCCCGTATAGCTCCATTATGTGGCATTCGCCCCGGGATCCGTGCCAAAGATCCGAGATTTGGGTCCCGAAAGCCGAGTGCTAGTGACGCCACAGCGTGGTGCCAATAGGCAAAGGGGACAACTACGGTTATACTATCTGTGCCAGGGAGATATAGTGGCAACAGGCAAAGGGAATAATTACGGTTATACTATCTGTACCAGGGTGACATGGTGGCAATAGGCAAAGGGGATAACTACAGTTATACTATCTGTACCACGGTGACATGGCAGAAATGGGCAAAGGGAATATTATGTGTTCTTACCTGAGGGTGACGATTAGCCGTTTCTCCGGAGTGCTGCACTGTCACATGATGGTGTCCTGGAAGTTGAATCCGGAACGCAGGTCTGACAGTAGACGGTCAAAGGCGGAGATTGACAGACGGAAGTAGCTGTGGAACTTGTCCGTGTGCTGCTGCAGGTCAGTGTAGAGGGTGTGGAAATTACCCTTCCTCCGCTGTTGGGAGATGATGGGGTGAACCCTATACCTCCTCCTCCTCCTTCTCTTCTTCTCCCAGCATTGGTGCTTGCTTTCTGAATCGTCAAGAGAGGAGCCACGACAGTAGATCATCAACCACAGGATCGCAGGTCATCTTTGCAGTGAAGGAATCGCCAGAAACCAGTTATATGAGCAGAGGAATCAGACAGAGCTGTCAACAAAGTAAAAACGCAAGAGAAAATGTTGCCACAGCGATCATGTGAACTACTCAGGGGGGTGGCACTACCAGTGACATCATTTCCAGCCTTCCGCAATTTTTGGCGAATCATTGAATACTGATGACACACGGATGGATAGCGGAAGGTTTTCCACAGACATTTGCTCTACGATCATGTGCATGGGGCCTATGTCGGCTGCGGCCTTGCATCTAATCCTATCACGTGTGATACTGTCTGCTGGGGCCCTGTATCTAAGCCTGTTATTTGTGATGCTGTCTGCTGGGGCCCTGTATCTAAGCCTATAATATGTGATACTGCCTGCTGGGTTAATGTATCTAAGCCTATCATGTGTGATAATGTCTTCTCTGCCCTGTATCTAAGCCTATCATGTGTGATACTGTCTACTGGGCCCTGTATCTAAGCCGATTATGTGTGATACTCTCGGCTGGTGTCCTGTATGTAAGCCTATCATGTGTGATGCTGTCTGCTGGGGCCCTGTATCTGAGCCTATCATATTTAATACATTCTGGATGTCTCATTTGATGTGATCACTAGGCCCGGATCATCTGAAATCACCTGTTAAAGGGTTTCACTCGTGCGGCAAATATTCCTTTTGCCCCTTGATGCCCACAGTCAAGAGGTTTACTAATCCTATTGATGGGAAGTCATATGACATTAAATAATTTCTTAACTGTCAAAGTAGTGGGGTCATATATGTGGTTAGATGTCCTTGCCCTAAACTATGTCGGTAAGACCTTGCAGGAACTGAGGAGGAGAGTGTCCAAACACCTGAGTACCATCAATCACAAGGAAGATACCACTCTCTCAAGACATATACATAGGTTTCATGATGGTAATCCAAAGTCGCTCGAATTTTGGGGTATTGCACAGATAAAGCTAGGTCCTAGGGCTGGTAATTTAGACCGCAAACTCCTACAGGAGGAGGCACGGTGGATTCACCGTTTGAGCACCATGACCCCCCTGGGGCTTAATGAAGGATTCACCTTCAGTGCTTTTCTATAACTTTATTGATCATCTCTTGTTCGCTATATATGGATTTCTAAAATTTATCTTGGAGTAATTCTCAGTTTCATCAATTGATCTGCCTTATATACCTATCTACTAATGCCTCTTATAATGGAGGGGCTGGACTTCGTTACATTACACCAGACATATATATTTACTAGTTCCTGATTTGACCATATTTTTAGCATGGCGGCTTTTTATCCTCATTTTCCTTCCCCCCTCTGTATAGGGTGTGGGTTTTATTCTATTTCATTTAATCATCTTTCTCTTTGGTATGGGGGTTGATGTGCCGGTTCTGTCTTTATATATACTTACCTTAGAACCATAGCGGTGGCTCGGGCTTGCACTAAGTCCAAAATTACGCTGACTGCGCCTGCGCCGAGACGTTCTGTCTCTGCTATACAGCAGATTTTTTCTAAGTTCTCCTTTTCCCGCTCTGCGCATGCGCGCATTTCCATCTATCTACCATTTAGACTATTTCCGTAATTGCTAACAGTACGCATGCGCGGTCCCTTACTCGTCATTGGCTTTTGCCACGCCATTCGCTATAGGACCATCCGTCTCTTCTGACGGCTGTACACTCTCGATCCATCCTATTGGCTGTTTGCTCCGACACACCCCCCTGCACTTACGTCATCATACACTCCCTTAAGAGGATTCGTTTTTTCGCCTCGCCGCCATTAGCCCCGTGTACCCCTGAGGACGCTACTAGTTAGCGAAACATGTCGGGGGGGCTCTGTTTGTTTTAATTCCTGCCTAAGCCGAATCTACTGCCTCATTACTTAGCCAATTTAACTTACTAATGCTACCTATTACGGCCCTCATGGTTGTTGACACAGTGCTGCATTTGTATCTGCAGTTCACATTCATGTCCGGCTTCTGGCAGTGACAATTTTGATAACATATATGTGGTCTGTCTTGTTCTGCTATACGTAGCATAATAAAATATAGTTCTTATTGTATTTTGGGGTAGTTGGGAAAAAAGGGTTTGTTTGCCTGCAGGCATTCTTTCTGTTCACTAGGCCCGGATGGCACCTAAAGAGAATAGAAAAAGGACGCACGCACAGATTTTGTGAAGGGAATATTGGTGACTCAGTAAAGACAAGGTAAGTTAAAAAATACCATGTCCTGGAGTGACACGCAGATATTTGTTGACTGCAGGAGGGGGGGCACCATTAACCCTTGCCCTGAGCCTCATAAAGTCTAAAGACAGCCCTACTTCCAAGTTATGATTCCCATCATGTTTTAATGCCATTCCAGGAATGCTTAGAACAAAACATATTCTAGATGCCCAGTTTAATGATTAGAAGGGAAGTACTGCAGAAGTTCAGCTGCGCCAAGACTGTGAGTATGACATGAATAAATGTCATACTGCAAAGTCATTGAAATCTAAACAGGACTTACGGTATCTCGCTTTTGATTTGTATGTATAATAGATCTCTCATTTCAACCAAACTATCAAATAAAAACTAGAGAAGTGACAGCTTAATCTCTCTGGAAACTGATGAAAAATATGATGAGCTTGATGGAAATAGGATGCCGGTACTAGTATTAATTTTCACCAGACAAATGCATGAATAATTATGCTTACAGTGATAAATGTGATATATTTTGGGATGTCCTTCAAAAAGAAACACACAGCTGTTATTTTAACCAATATACAGAATATAAACTAAATTGTAGGTTTAGGCCCCATGCACACAAACGTGTTTTTGCGGCCGCAATTCACCCACAAATCTGTGGGTGAATTGCGGTCCCATTCATTTTTATGGGCCCATGCACATGACCGTGGTTTCCACGGTCTGTGCATTGTCCAGGAGCCTGGACCGCAAAAAGATAGGACGTCTTATTACGGCTGTGTTTTGCAGTCCAGGCTCATAGAAATGAATGCACGCGGTCATATGCACGGCCCGAGATTTGCTGGCGGCCCGTGGGTGACACTCCGCAGCCGCCGGAGCCCAAAATCATGGCCGTGCACACCACTACAGTCGTGTGAATCATGGCCGTGCACACCTCTACAGTCGTGTGCATGAGGCCTTAGAATATTTTCCAGCCGAGTTGATTTGCTGCTTACAGTTGAATGGGCAAAGAAAAGTAGCTGTACATAACTGTATCAAGTGGGTAGTTTCTAGTATGTGGTCACTTTGAATTCTACATATCACAAACATGGTAGTACAGGGACTACAGGAAGACGAAGCATGACAGGGCATGATGAGAAATCTAATAAAGGGTACTTCTTTATATACATGATGAAGCAGTTGGAAACACCAGTTCTTAAAGGCTATGTAAATCTTTGAAGACTTTTTTTTTTAAATAAAACAATGTATCATAGTGTTTAGTGTAACTTTGTAATTGTTTCTTTTAAATAATTTTAACTTTTTCTGAATACAGATTCTACGTATGTATCCTGATTAGATAGAAGCTGTATCTTGCGCTGAAACCCGAATCCGTCAGGCCAGTGTGACTGACGACTTCGGTGACAGCGGGTTTCTGACACACAGGATACAGCCGCAGCATGTCAATTGTGGTTGCGGAATCGCCGCTATTTTGTTGCGGGTTTTCCCCATTGAATTCAACAACAGTCAGGTGCTGCGACTTTTGGAACGGAATCGCAGCGATTACGCCGCAAAAATCGAAGCTTAGAAAAACAACAATACCTTATACTTAACTATGACTTTCTGCAGGCCGGCCTCCTGGGATGATGTTTTATCCCATGTGACCGCCACTGCAGCCAATCACAGGCTGCACCAGCCTTCTGGGATGAAACATCAGTCCATGAGGCTAAATGCTGCAGTTTTCCGCAGCGGACATACCGGACGTAAAACTGCACCACAATTTAGTGCGGTTTTTCGCCTGGAATTCCATACGGCCACCAGGGCAGATACGCTGTGTACCCTTACACAGCGTATCTGCCCCGTGTGAACTTAGCATTATAGTTGGTTATTAAAGCTGATAAAAGGGGGCGCATGCGCGAAGCTCAAGAGACAGGACGCACCTGATGTGAGCTTCGCTCTGGCAGCACAGATAAAGCCGTCTCAGCGCTGTTTTCAACAGCTCCACAGCAGCTAAATTGTCCGGTAAGGCTCACTATGACCCGGGCGAACAGATCCAAGCCCAGAGGACCGGCGACTACAGCCCCTTCCCAAACAATACCGGAGATCTTCCGCACAACGAGGCAATCCATCATGGCCAACCAGGCCGCGGCTCATACCAGTGAGAGCCCTTCTCTGATGGAATCATCTCCAACCCCCTTGCCTCCAGCAGCAACGACCCACACTGACACGGATGATTTATTCAGCAATATTGCAAAAGTATTCCAAACTGAACTCTCACAAGCGGTGGCAGAATTTTCCCGCCAAATCCATGATGTGGGACAGAGAGTCTCTGACATGGAGACTAGAGCGGGCGACATGGCAGACGCTTTGAACTCAGACCGCAGGGATATAGACTCCCATGCTGCTCAATTGGAGACACTAGAACTTAAATTGGAGGATCTAGAGAATAGATCTTGGAGGGGGAACCTACGGGTCAGGGGACTGCCGGAGAACATTGTGGACTTGGAATCAACTCTTACCACACTTTTCCGCACTCTTGTGAGTCATGCTGACGCCGCACTATTTAGACTGGACAGGATCCACAGAGCCTTGACCCGACCGAGGAACCAAGGTCTGCCGAGAGATGTGATACTGAAGTTTCACTATCCAAAGGTCAGAGATAAAATCCTTATGGCAGCTCGGAAACCTTTCGCCTTTACCGGGAATGCCACCCTCTGTCCACCTATATGCAGATCTAGCACCCTCTACACTGCAACGTAGAAGAGACATGCGAGAAGTCACGCAAGCTCTACAAAAGGCACAAGTCCGATACCGGTGGGGCTTCCCTTTTTCGCTCAACTTTCAAGTGAACAACAGAACCTATGCCGTTAGTGGCAGAAGTGTGCACAGGAGCACTATCTGCTTACTGAATTCTCTAAAAAAATTTGTACACGTTACTTGTTTGCTAAGTTTCCCCCTTCACATTTCAGCCACAAAATTTTCAAGTCGCTTATACACAATCTACTGTATACCCAGTATATTTCATGTTTGTATACATACCTTGGAAGGTGCCACTCCTATCCTTATAGCACTTACCATTTCTCCATTATGTGTAGAGTACTAAGTACTAAGAGTACTAAGTCATAATGTTCGGGGACTTAACACCCCGCAAAAGAGGAGGAAAGCATTCCTTTCATATCTTAAGCAGAACCCCGATGTTATTAGTTTACAGGAATCCCACTTCACGCCCACTTCCCACCCCAAATTTTTTCATCCCAGGTATACCACTTTTTATTCCTCCACCTTCCTATCTAAGTCTCGGGGAGTGGTCACTTTAATTAGGAATACCTTCCCTTTCCAAGTGACTGAAACTAGACTTGATCCCCAAGGCAGGTTTGTGATCCTACTCGGATTGCTGTATGATACTGTATTATGTATTGTGAATTCATATGCTCCGAATGATGACCCAATTCTGTTTTTTTAATGTTTACATGATGTCTTACTCACACTACCGTACCAACATTTAATATGGAGTGGGGATTTTAACTTTGTATTAAACACCACACTGGATCGATCCTTGACTGCCCCCTACAGACGCCCACATCGTCAATCTGCTTTGCTTACTAAAGTTATGGGTTCTCTATCTATTGCTGATACTTGGAGGGAACATAACGGATCGAGGTGGGGTTATACCTATTTCTCCCCAGCCCATCGCCTATATATGATTTTTGCTGCTAACTCCCTTCCCTTCTTGGCTTACTCTAGACATGAACTATCTGCCTGGTCTGACCATGATATAGGCCTTGCAGAATTTGATTTCTCCAAAAGGGAGACTTAATGAATCCCTGTTATCCAACCCTACTATCCAGTCACAGATGCAGACTGAGCTCTCTCAATACTTTGTAGATAATGTCACTCCTGATGTTAATTCTCATACTGTATGGCTTGCTCATAAAGCATTTATAAGGGGTAAGATAATAGGATTAGCTTCTTAGTGTAAAAAAGAACGCTCGCAGGCTCAGACTGCCCTTGAAGCCAAGCTTGCCAGTTTAGTAACTGCCAACCAACGATGTCCCTCCTTTTATCTTATTCGTGTTATTAAAGATACCAAACTTCAGATTGATGTTATTAACCCACAGGGCAGAAAAGGCTCTTCGCTAGACACAATCGAAATACTACAAATGGACTAATAAACCTGATAAACTTATGGCCCAGCAACTAAAGACTCGACAAAGAATTAATCAGGTGTTTCGTATTCAGTCACGCCCAGGACAGACCACTTCTAATCCAGATCGTATCCACGCTGCCTTTGCCACTTTTTACCAATCTCTGTATGCTAATCCCTCTCCTCCTCTGAGACTGCGGTGGGGGATTTTCTGGCTGCTATCAATATCCCTCAACTGTCCCAAACCGATATTAATGCACTAAACATTGAGATTTCTATTGAGGAAATCGATGTCACAATTAAAGGGTTAAAATTAGGAAAAGCCCCGGGACCAGATGGGTTCACAGCTCTATACTATAAAAAAAATTCTCAACAGTTAGCTCCCCATATTTTGAATTATTGTACCGATTTAATGAGGGGCCAGCCCATGCCTACCGAGTTCCTCTCCGCGATGATAACAGTTATTCCAAAATCTAAAAAGGATCCCTTGATGCGGGGTAACTATAGACCGATCTCCCTACTCAAAATAGACAACAAAATATTCACTTCGATTCTGGCCCAGCGGTTGAACAGGTTTCTATCTCAACTAGTTCATAGAGAGCAGGTGGGTTTTATCCCGGAACGAGAACCCCTGATAATGTTAGGAGAATCCTTTACAACATTCACTCCGCTAATACCTCTAGGTCCCAAACAGTCCTTCTCGCTTTAGATATCGAAAAGGCATTTGATAGCCTTTCATGGGAATACCTCTTTAAAGTTTTGGAAAAAGTAGGTATCAAGGGTCTTCGTATAAATCAATCCAAGTCAGAGACCCTTTTTTGCAACGTCCCACCTTCTTAACGAAAACTCTTGGAACTAAATTTAGGTTTTCACACACAAAAATATTGCCTTCCCTACTTAGGTACAGTGAAGGAAATAAGTATTTGATCCCTTGCTGATTTTGTAAGTTTGCCCACTGTCAAAGTCATGAACAGTCTAGAATTTTTAGGCTAGGTTAATTTTACCAGTGAGAGATAGATTATATTTTTTAAAAAAAACAGAAAATCACATTGTCAAAATGATATATATTTATTTGCATTGTGCACAGAGAAATAAGTATTTGATCCCTTTGGCAAACAAGACTTAATACTTGGTGGCAAAACCCTTGTTGGCAAACACAACAGTCAGACGTTTTTTGTAGTTGATGATGAGGTTTGCACACATGTTAGATGTTTGCAGATCATCTGTAAATCATTAAGATTTCGAGGCTGTCGCTTGGCAACTCGGATCTTCAGCTTCCTCCATAAGTTTTCGATGGGATTAAGGTCTGGAGACTGGCTAGGCCACTCCATGACCTTAATGTGCTTCTTTTTGAGCCACTCCTTTGTTGCCTTGGCTGTATGTTTCGGGTCATTGTCATGCTGGAAGACCCAGCCACGAGCCATTTTTAATGTCCTGGTGGAGGGAAGGAGGTTGTCACTCAGGATTTGACTGTACATGGCTCCATCCATTCTCCCATTGATGCAGTGAAGTAGTCCAGTGCCCTTAGCAGAGAAACACCCCCAAAATATAACGTTTCCACCTCCATGCTTGACAGTGGGGACGGTGTTCTTTGGGTCATAGGCAGCATTTCTCTTCCTCCAAACACGGCGAGTTGAGTTAATGCCAAAGAGCTAAATTTTAGTCTCATCTGACCACAGCACCTTCTCCCAATCACTCTCAGAATCATCCAGATGTTCATTTGCAAACTTCAGATGGGCCTGTACATGTGCCTTCTTGAGCAGGGGGACCTTGCGGGCACTGCAGGATTTTAATCCATTACGGCGTAATGTGTTACCAATGGTTTTCTTGGTGACTGTGGTCCCAGCTGCCTTGAGATCATTAACAAGTTCCCCCGTGTAGTTTTTCGGCTGAGCTCTCACCTTCCTGAGGATCAAGGATACCCCACGAGGTGAGATTTTGCATGGAGCCCCAGATCGATGTCGATTGAAAGTCATTTTGTATGTCTTCCATTTTCTTACTATTGCACCAACAGTTGTCTCCTTCTCACCCAGCGTCTTACTTATGGTTTTGTAGCCCATTCCAGCCTTGTGCAGGTCTATTGATCTTGTCCCTGACATCCTTAGAAAGCTCTTTGGTCTTGCCCATGTTGTAGAGGTAAGGGTATGTTCACACGGCCAAATTTCAGACGTATACGAGGCGTATTATGCCTCGTTTTACGTCTGAAAATACGGCTCCAATACGTCGGCAAACATCTGCCCATTCATTTGAATGGGTATGCCGACGTACTGTGCAGACGACCTGTTATTTACGCGTCGTCGTTTGACAGCTGTCAAACGACGACGCGTAAAAATACAGCCTCGTCAAAAGAAGTGCAGGACACTTCTTTGGACGTTTTTGGAGCTGTTTTCTCATAGACTCCAATGAAAACAGCTCCAAAAACGGACGTGAAAAACGCCGCGAAAAATGCGAGTTGGTAAAAAAACGTCTGAAAAGCAGGGTCTGTTTTCCCTTGAAAACAGCTCTGGATTTTCAGACGTTTTTGTTGACTACGTGTGAACATACCCTTAGAGTCAGACTGATTAATTGAGTCTGTGGACAGGAGTCTTTTATACAGGTGACCATGTAAGACAGCTGTCTTTAATGCAGGCACCAAGTTGATTTGGAGCGTGTAACTGGTCTGGAGGAGGCTGAACTCTTAATGGTTGGTAGGGGATCAAATACTTATTTCTCTGTGCACAATGCAAATAAATATATATAATTTTGACTATGTTATTTTTTTTATATAATCTATCTCTCACTGGTAAAATTAACCTAGCCTAAAAATTCTAGACTGTTCATGACTTTGACAGTGGGCAAACTTACAAAATCAGCAAGGGATCAAATACTTATTTCCTTCACTGTATATCCCTAACTCCCACCCTTGATACCCTATATAAATGTAACTATCCTCCGTTGTTTAAGGCCATTAGGGCTGACCTAGCTAAGTGGGCCAAACTACCAATTTCCAGGGTAGGTAGAATTAACACCATTAAAATGGTTACCCTTCCCAGACTGCTTTATTTATTTAGATCCCTTCCCATCCCCTTCAGAAGGGAGAGCTACAGGCCCTGCAAAAGGACATTTTTAAAATTATATGCAACAATAAACGCCCCAGAATATCGACACATATAATGTTGTTCCATAGGAAATCTGGAGGTCTCTCAGTCTCCAATCTGCTCAAATATTATAAGGCAGCTAGAATAGCCCAACTATTGTTAACATATCTTCCCCCTGGTAAGGCGCCACTCTGGGTGTCCTTGGAAATGGCCCAATTTGCCCCATATTCTTGGGGAGCACTAATGTGGATGGTTTCACGCCTGCCGACTGCCCTGAAGAATCTTTCTCTCCTCTCATACCATTCTTTACTCCTATGGCGCCTGGTCAGATTTAAGCATAGTCTCCAATCCCGTCACTCCCTGATGACATCTGTATTTGGGAACCCAGGGTTCCCCTCAGGTCTGTAGTGCTCCAATTTTCACTGGTGGTCCTCTAAGCAACTGAACAGAGTTCATGACTTCGTTAGGGAGGGACTATTGATATCATACGCTAATTTTAACGCCACCTTTAACCCTCCGACATCTGAACAATACCGGGCCATCCAATTGTTCTCTTTTTTGCAACAGTTGGTTCCTGCCCAAGTAGATTTGTCCTACACCACTGTAGAAAAAACATTACTCTACTCACCCTCTCGAATAGGTTTATTGTCTATGTTATACAGTATTCTTAATACACCACCTCCCGATGCTAAACTAGCATATATGCAGAAATGGGAGGAAGACATGGGTGCCAGATTCTTCCCTGCACAATGGAGACAGTACTGTGACACGATAAGTAAGGGTAGCTGGCAGGTATCACTGGTAGAGACATCAATGAAATTGTTGCATAGGGCATATTATGTCCCAGCGCCTCCACGCCATCTATCCTACGATCTCTGCCGGTTGTTGTAGAGGCTGTACCTCTGAGGGTACTATGTACTACACATGGTGGTCCTGCCGCCGAGTATCAACCTTCAGGACAGAAGTCTGTACTTTAATCTCCGACATATGTCAGTTTACAGTCTCGAAAAACAACTACCCACGTGCTTATTGGGGGCTATCCCTCCCCGGATGCCTAACTCCAAATTTAAGGTTGCCCAATATATATTATTGGCAGCTCGAATTTACATAGCTTCGCAGTGGTATACTGTAGGTCTTGATTTCTCTGCGGTTATTAACAGAATTAATCGTATAGCTATATATCAGAAGTTAGAGGCTATAAGGATGGACTCATTTCAACTCTATCGTACGGTGTGGGACCCATGGCTTTCCTCCTCTCATGCACCTGACTTTCAATATACCATTACATTGTAAATATTTTGTTTCCTTATATCTTTATGCAAGTGTGATGTGATTTATTGATACAGAGATACTTGGTTCTTTCTGGATTTAAGTGACTACAAGTGGATGTTAATAACATGGCTCTGGTTTTATGTCATATTTTCTTGTCTATTTTTTATTCATATGTCCCTCCCCATCCCCTTTCCCCTGTATCACTACCCTCATTTTGTAACAACTCCACCTCATTCCATCCCCCTGATTAGGGACTGTTACTTTTTTTTTTGTTATGTTTGTATGCTTATTCTTTAACCCCTTCCCGCCGCAGCCCTTTTTCAGATTTTCATTTTCAATTTTTCCTCCGCACATTCCAAAAGCTATAACTTCTTAATTTTTCAGTCGATATAGTCCTATGAGGGCTTGATTTTTGCGGGACGAGTTGTAGTTTTTCGTAGCACCATTTATTTTGCCATATAATGAACTAGGAAACGGGAAAAAGTTATTTGTGGGTAGAAAATGAAAAAAACAGCGATTCCTCCATGGTTTTTTGTGCGCCGTTTTTACGGAATTCACTGTGCAATTACTCCTCACGGATTTAGATCTAGCCACTTGCCTGTCGAATTATCTTTCTATTACTTGGAAGCGATCGAAAAATCTGCGTGATCTTTTGACTTCTAGTCACTATATCTCTAAGACCCAAATGAGTCCATTTGGTAGTCATGGTCCACCCATGCACTTCTCCATGCTACTTCCTCCCATTACCCAAAGGTCAAGAGGGCAATTCCAACAGGCCAATTTTTAAGAGCTCGGCGTATCTGCTCTAACATGAGTAAATTTGAATATCAAGCTTCAGATATGTCAGCACGTTTTCGTGATCGTGGATATAATCAGAGGGATATAAGACGTGGGTATCTCAGAGCTAAACAAACACCACGTGAGGGATTACTGGTAAGTAAACCCAAGTCCAAAGAGATTTTTGATCATCATGTTAGATTTATTACAACTTTCAACTCTCAATGGGTTGAAATTCGTAAAATCATGCAGAAGCATTGGAACGTACTCCTCACGGATTTAGATCTAGCCACTTGCCTGTCAAATTATCCTTCTATTACTTGGAGGCGATCGAAAAATCTGCGTGATCTTTTGACTTCTAGTCACTATATCTCTAAGACCCAAATGAGTGCATTTGGTAGTCGTGGTCCACCCTGGGGATCATTTAATTGTGGCAGTTGTGCTGCCTGCAAATTTATTACACGCTCATCCTCTTTTTATGACTCCAAAAAAGATCGGGAATATAAGATTGTGTTTAACATAACCTGTAAAACGGAGGCCGTGATCTATTTTGCAACATGTCCTTGTGAATGACCAGCAGGCCTTTTAAGACACGTGTACTTGAGCATGTTAGTAAGATCCGTACAGCAAGTAATACCAAAGATGTTGACCAGCTACAACCGATTGCCAGACATTTCTATCTACACCATTCCTGTGACCCTAGTGGTATAAGATTTTGGGGGCATTGATAGGGTTAATTTGGGCTGTAGGGGTGGGGATATTCGCAAAGCCCTCCTGAAAAAAGAAATGAAGTGGATTACTTTGCTAAATACCACTACACCTTTTGTTCTCAATGAGGCCACTAGCTTCAAACCTTTTTTATGATTGTTACAAGTAGGGCGAATTTTAGTTTTGGGGGATTGTTTATGTACTGTTAATATTCTAATTCTATTTCTGTTATATTCTAGTGTCTCTGATGTTATTGTTTATCCTGTGTGATGTACGTCCTTCTTTATGAAGATTGCGAGTGACCATCATTCTTGGACATGCTGCTTAGTGCTGTGCTTTCTTTTTGTTTTTTGCTTTTTGTTCTGTTTTGGTTTTGTTTTTGTTTTTGTGTTTTGTTTGTTTGTTTTTTGTCTTATTATCTTTTATTTCTATTACTGTTTATTATTATTTTTTATTACCTTTCAATATTCACAATTTTTCATTTTTTGCTTGTTTTGTTTTATTTTATTTATTTATTTTTCTAAAATTTATAATCATTTTTTATTAATTTTATTATTTTTTCTATTAATTTATTTTATGTTTATATTTATTTTTATTTGTTTGTATATTATATATTTTTTACTTTCATATTTATGTATGCATTACATATATGTTTGTTTTGGCCCCCTTTAACGCCTCTTTTCAGGCGTTATCATATGTTTGTATATTTTAGAGCACTTTAATGCATTTCAGTAATTATTTATATTTTATTTCTATGTATATATATACATACATTTTTTCACTTATTTTCTCTGTCTATTTTTATTCAGTCTTATTGAATCATACATATCTTTTTGGTCACTTTTTATCGCACTTATATTATATTTTTTCACGTCTGTGTTCATATATTTATTTTGTGTCACACTTTGCATACATTCATATCTTGTGTATTTATTTATTTTAATTATTTATTTCATTATTTAAGTTTTATGCATTATATGTAACTTCAATATTGATCTATTATGTACTGACTAGATATTCTATCTACATATGTTCTATTGATTTAAATTTTTTTCATTATTTGATTATTCTATGTATGGCTTTTACTTTCATGTTATATATGTACTGTTGTATAAGTACTTTTATTTTTTATATTTATTAATATAAAATTATTTATTATTTTTGTTGGGTAATCCATCCACTATGCAGTATTATCCTATTCAGTGTGTATATATATACTACAGCTTTACCTATTCCTCGATGGTCCCTGCGCTCTATGTGCACAGACGCTCATTTGCGCATGCGCTGTGGGCACTGCATCCCGGAGTGCCAGATCTGGTTGTTCACGTTACTATGGTGACGTGCGTTTCAGCAAATGAGACGCATCGTCACGACGTGGACACTTTGGCGCTTCCTGGTGATGCAGTGTCTGCATCATGGCTACTGAGCGCCGCCCTGGACGTGCATTCCACAGGTGCCACCAATGAATCGGACATTGCTACTAATATATAAACCCCGTCGAGGTGTCTCTGTGCCATCTCTCCACGTCCCGTGCTTCCATCATGTCCATAGGTATATCTGCTCTCATATTCATCTGTTTTACGTATATCTGTGAATTGGTCTGCATATGCGCTGCTTATTTGTAGCGGTTATTTTTGCTATGCATATATTTGCATTGGGCAGCATTCCTGTCACAGATTTAACTTAATATATATATATTTCTTCCATATTCTATTGGTATTTATATTATACTTGTGTGCATGGCATGTTAGTATTGGGACGTGTTTTGAGTTTGGTTTTTTCCTGTTTTCCCTTATGGTATATTGTCATCTGTACCTGACTGCTATTCCTCCTGATATATGATCTAGTATTGTTGTTGTATGTATTATTACAATACCATGAATTGTTATTTAATAATAAAGATGTATACTTTTTACTATCCATGGTAGTTATTTTCATATTATACCGGGACGTTATGTCCCTTGCGCTTTGTAGGTTGCTCACTGTGCAATTAAAACAACATGTTAACTTTATTCTGTGGGTCAATATGATTACGGCGATACTAAATATACAGGGTGGGCCATTTATATGGATACACCTAAATAAAATGGGAATGGTTGGTGATATTAACTTCCTGTTTGTGGCCCATTAGTATATGGGAGGGGGGAAACTTTTCAAGCTGGGTGTTGACCATGGCGGCCATTTTGAAGTCAGACATTTTGGATCCAACTTTAGTTTTTTCAATGGGAAGAGGGTCATGTGACACATCAAACTTATCGAGAATTTCACAAGAAAAACAATGGTGTGCTTGGTTTTAACGTTACTTTATTCTTTCATGAGTTATTTACAAGTTTCTGACCACTTATAAAATGTGTTCAAAGTGCTGCCCATTGTGTTGGATTGTCAATGCAACCCTCTTCTCCCACTCTTCACATACTGATAACACTGCAGAAGAAATGCTAGCACAGGCTTCCAGTATCCGTAGTTTCAGTTCCTGCACATTTCGTATCTCCACAGCATAGACAATTGCCTTAAGATGACCCCAAAGATAAAAGTCTAAGGGGGTCAGATCGGGAGACCTAGGGGGCCATTCAACTGGCCCACGACGACCAATCCACTTTCCAGGAAACTGTTCATCTAGGAATGCTCGGACCTGACACCCATAATGACATAAATAACTAATGAAAGAATAAAGTAACGTTAAAACCAAGCACACCATTGTTTTTCTTGTGAAATTCTTGATAAGTTTGATGTGTCACATGACCCTCTTCCCATTGAAAAAACTAAAGTTGGATACAAAATGGCCGACTTCAAAATGGCCGCCATGGTTAACACCCAGCTTGAAAAGTTTCCCCCCTCCCATATACTAATGTGCCACAAACAGGAAGTTAATATCACCAACCATTCCCATTTTATTTAGGTGTATCCATATAAATGGCCCACCCTGTATATTGTTTTTTCTATATTTTACAACTTTTACAAGTAAAAACCTAAGTGTAAAAAAGAAAATTTATTTTGTGTCGCCAAATTCCGAGAGCTATAACTTTTTTATTTTTCAGTCGATTAAGTAGTATGAGGGATTATTTTTTGCGGGATAACCTGTAGTTTTTAGTAATACCATATTGGTGTACATGCGACATTTTCATTTCAGTAGTTTTTATTGATATTTGTAAGAAAACAAGATAACAATATTGCATACAAACATTGCAATGTCATCAGAACAGCAAAAACATCTCTACACAAAGAGTAAGGGCATGACCACACATGGCGGAATTCCTCCGCAACTGTCCGCATCAATGCCGCACCTAATCCGGGTTGCGGATTACGGCTGCGGATCTGCACAAAATGTGCAGAAAATTGATGCGGACTAGCTGCTGCGGACTGCGGGAAAAGTGCTTCCCTTCTCCCTATCAGTGCAGGATAGAGAGAAGGGACAGCACTTTCCCTAGTGAAAGTAAAAGAAATTCATACTTACCGGCCGTTGTCTTTATGACGCGTCCCTCCTTCGGCATCCAGCCCGACCTCCCTGGATGACGCTCCAGTCCATGTGACCGCTGCAGCCTGTGCTTGGCCTGTGATTGGCTGCAGCCGTCACTTACTCTGAAACGTCATCCTGGGAGGCCGGACTGGAGACAGAAACAGGGAGTTCTCGGTAAGTACGAACTTCATTTTTTTTTACAGATACATGTATATTGAGATCGGTAGTCACTGTCCCGGGTGCAGAAACAGTTACTGCCGATCGCTTAACTCTTTCAGCACCCTGGACAGTGACTATTTACTGACGTCTCCTAGCAACGCTCCCGTCATTACGGGAGCCCCATTGACTTCCTCAGTCTGGCTGTAGACCTAGAAATACATAGGTCCAGCCAGAATGAAGAAATGTCAAGTAAAAAAAGCAAGACGCATCCGCAGCACACATGACATGTGCATGACAGCTGCGGACTTCATTGCGGAACTTTGAATCTCCATTGAAGTCAATGGAGAAATTCCGCCATGAGTCCGCCACTGCTCCGCAACAGACAGAGCATGCTGCGGACACCAAATTCCGCTCCGCAGCCTATGCTCCGCAGCGGAATTGTACGCATCGTGTAAACGAACACTGCGAAATTAAAGTGAAAGTCAATGTAGAAACGGCTCCGCTGCGGATTAACGCTGCGGAGTGTCCGCAGCGGAATTTAAGTGCAATTCCGCCATGTGTGAACCCGCCCTAAGTGTTAAGGTAGTCGCGGTTGGAGAGACGTCATGGTATCACAACAAAGAAAAAGGAATAAATAAAAAGAAAACATTAATATCGACCTAGCAGACTGTCATTCCCCATACCGGGGAGTAATAGGGACTACATGCGACGTTTTGATCACTTTTTATCATTTTTTGTGGGAGATGAGGTGACCAAAAAAAAAATAGAGATTCTGGCGTTTACAATTTTTTTTTTTACGGCGTTCACCGTGCGGGTTAAATAATGACATATTGTAATAGTTCAGACTTTTACGGACACGGCGATACCAATTATTTTTATTTATTTACTATGCTCTAGGGGGAAAATGGGAAAAGGTTTTTTTTTTACTTTAAATTTTTTTTTTACATAAACAAAGAACTTTATTTAACTCATTTTTACTTTTTTTATTAGTCCCCCTAGGGGACTTCAACCAGTGATCGTTAGATCGCTTGCACGATATACTGCAATACTAATGTATTGCAGTATATCGTGATTCCAACAGGCATCTATGAAGCCCTGCCAGAGGCAGGGCTTAATAGGTGCACAAAGATGGCGGACCTGGGGGCCTTCATTAGGCACCCAGGCAGCCATAGCAACCATCGCCCCCCCCCCCGCGCGATTGCATTGCGGGGGGCGCGATGAGCTATTAGGGGGGTCGCTCCCCTCTTTCTAACGTTTTAAATACTGCGATCGCTATTGACCGCAGCATTTAACGAGTTAAACTAGCGGGATCACGCCCGAGCGCGATGCCGCTCGTTACTCTGAAGTGTCGGCTGTAACAAACAGCTGACACCGGCATCGTATGGAGCGGGTTCACTCCGTGAGCCCGTTCCATACATCCCCTACCCAACTTTGGCGTATGGATACGTCAAATGTCGGGAAGGTGCTAACTTTTTATACCAATAAATACCTTTTGAAACTAAAGCTGATAAAAACTTTGTTTTAGCTGATGAAAATACAATTTATCTAAACAGAAGTATCCGATTTACATATTGTTGCTTATTAGGACCTTGAACATTGCTTCCCGTCTTTTGTCTTTGTGACGCGGCCATATTTTTAGTTTTTTTCATCCCCTGTTTGGGCGGGTTCACACATAGCGGAATTTCACTTAAATTCCGCTGCGGACACTCCGCAGCGTTAATCCGCAGCGGAGCCGTTTCTCCATTGACTTTCACTTTAAATTAGCAGTGTTCGTTTACACGATGCGTACAATTCCGCTGCGGAGCATAGGCTGCGGAGCGGAATTTGGTGTCCGCAGCATGCTCTGTCTGTTGCGGAGCAGTGGCGGACTCATGGCGGAATTTCTCCATTGACTTCAATGGAGATTCAAAGTTCCGCAATGAAGTCCGCAGCTGTCATGCACATGTCATGTGTGCTGCGGATACGTCTTGCTTTTTTAACTTGACATTTCTTCATTCTGGCTGGACCTATGTATTTCTAGGTCTACAGCCAGACTGAGGAAGTCAATGGGGCTCCCGTAATGACGGGAGCGTTGCTAGGAGACGTCTGTAAATAGTCACTGTCCAGGGTGCTGAAAGAGTTAAGCGATCGGCAGTAACTGTTTCTGCACCCGGGACAGTGACTACCGATCCCAATATACATGTATCTGTAAAAAAACATATAAGTTCATACTTACCGAGAACTCCCTGCGTCTGTCTCCAGTCCGGCCTCCCAGGATGACGTTTCAGTGTAAGTGACGGCTGCAGCCAATCACAGGCAAAGCACAGGCTGCAGCGGTCACATGGACTGGCGCGTCATCCAGGGAGGTCGGGCTGGATGCCGAAAGAGGGACGCGTCACCAAGACAACGGCCGGTAAGTATGAAAATCGTTTCCTTTCACTAGGGAAAGTGCTGTCCCTTCTCTCTATCCTGCACTGATAGGGAGAAGGGAAGCACTTTTCCCGCAGTCTGCAGCAGCTAGTCCGCATCAATGTACTGCACATTTTGTGCAGATCCGCTGCAGAATCTGCAACGCAGATTCTGTGCGGCATCGATGCGGACAGTTGCGGAGGAATTCCGCCATGTGTGGTCATGCCCTTTCTGAGAGCTATAACTTTTTTATTTGTTCATTGACATAGCCATATTAGGGCTTGAGGTACATATAGCTTATTGCTTAACGTTTGATAACTCTTTCTGGGAGGAAAGGAAAGAAAATTTCCAGCCTTTCTACCATTTTTTTTTTTTGCGGTTTAAATTTACCAGTAAATCGTGCACCTTAAAAGAGTTAACTGTAGGTCGGTATGATTACGGCAATACCAAATATCTAGAGTTTTTTATGTCTTACTACTTAAAAAAATATAATTGGATATATAACGGAAAAAATAATTGTTTCTATGTTGTTGCATTCCAAGAGCCATAATGTTTTAATCCTTCTGTCAGTGTAGACGTATGTGGGCTTGTTGTTTGCGGAATGAGTCATTTTTAAAATAAAACTATTTTGGGGTACATAGAATTACAGTATGGGGGACATATTTTCTAAAGAGACACAATAATACACAGTGATAAAATCAGAGATCAATCAAGTAAAAGACTTCAATATTATGTTTATTCAAAATTAGCTTTTTTTTTTCTAGCTTGTGGTACAGCTGTGAGAGGTCTGCTGCAAGGTTGTCATCCAGCTAGGGTAACACCCTGGCACTTTTTTTGGTTGGCAAAGCCCTATTCCAAAAAGGCCCCCTGACAATTTAAACTGTATCCATGTCCTAAGTACGCGAATCCAGTTATACACTATGGCGGAGCAGAATGCTGATGGCTCCCTGCCCCGCCATTCGCTCTCGTAGGCCACTTCAGGAGAGTAGAGGCCTTTAGCCTGAGTTCATTTCATTGTGGAAACAAGGTCAGGTACTCATTTTATTTTTTGCGGGCACCCTTACTGTGTTGGGGCTTACTTAGGGAGTACTATTACTATATGTGGGAAGGGGCACTAGTATTGTGTTTGGTCTTACTTATGGGGCACAATTAATATGTGGGGGAATTAAAAGGACACTTCTACGGTGTTGGGGCTTACTTAGGGGGCACTGATACTAGGTAGGGGCACTAAAGGGACGATTCTACTATATGTAGAGCACTAAGGGGGCACTTTTACTAAGTATGGGTAGCTAAGTTGACACTTTTATTTAGTGGGGCAGTATTACTGTGTGTGGGACACTTTTACTAATAAACAGGGGGCACCATGACTGTTTAGGAGCAGTAAGGGGGCATTATTACTGTGTAGGGGCAATAGAGGTAATTACTGTGTAAGGGCAGTAAGGAAGCATTATTATTATGTGGGTGCACAACACGGCGCACTATTACTGTGTTGGGGCACTATAACTGTGTTGATGCCACAAAGGGGAACTATTACTGTATAGGACAACAAGATGGGTACATTACTGTCTACGGCACTATTACCGTCTGTATATTTCTGAAGAACAGTATTTGGGGGCACTTTACTACACAGCAGATACTGGGGAAGGCAGCAAGTTGTTACTGTAAAAGGGACAGCAGGATGGGAAGTTTGTGCAGAGGGTGGGGGAGCGTGCTGGAAAAGCGAGGAACCAAAAATAAGTTATAGTCAAAAGAAGTCATCAAGGAGATGTGTGCTGGATGGAGAAGAAAAGTAAACAACACCTGTGAGTCACTGGAAGTAGCTGTACTGTATTCACTTATATGATCTGCAGAGCGCCTGTGTAGAACTGGTATCTACCACTACAGTATATGGTCACTGTATGGTGGTAATATGGGTCTTTGTACAATGTTTTTTATTCAGTAACATTATGATGGTGTTATTATTCAGACACTATGTGGTGGTAATATTTGGTCATAATGTGGCAATATTATTTGGCCATTGTATGGTGGTATTTTATGGTAATTGTATTACTGTATTATTTAGAAGTATACTACCATACATAGATGAGATTTTCTGACAGGGGAAATTATTTGGAGTGAAGGACTGATGTATCTAAGGATACAGGTTTCAGGCCCCACAGAACTGATTTTCATTACAAAGTAATATCCAGGGATAGTTTACTACTGAGCCGGTGTATCAAACCTATCGTTTTATAAAAGTTGTCTTCGTTATATATCTTCAGACATTATAAAGTTGTCTTTGTTATATATCTTCAGACATTATAAGTTCTCTTCATGACACATCTTCAGACATTATATATAGCCCTGGTATTTTGTTTTAAAAATGTTTAGGTTGACATCCCTGGTATGCTGCATTATATCTACAAATCTCAGGCATACGGTTTACAAGGTTATAAAAGGAGACTGAGTGATCATTGATCTGATAACATTATGTTAAGTGAGTGAAGCAGTAAATGAACACAGATGGAAGCAAATGGATAGTTCAGTGAAGTCAGGTCCCTTTAGATTCCCGCTGCGAAAGTAGTGATGTTATTGATAATCAACTGACAAACTGGAGACTTCATTTATGTGGCATTTATTTTGTACTACCCTACACCAATGCATGGGCAAAAATGGAATATAAAACTTCTCATCATCGTTTTGCATTTCTATATTAAATTATTAAAAGATGTTCTTATCAACTTATTAGTGTCACTTACGCTATAAAGAGCATCTAGTACAGTGGTCTCAAGCACGCGGCCCGCGGGCCGCATGCGGCCCCTGGGGCTGTCATCTGCGGCCCGCGGAACACAGAGCCGCTAGTATCGGCTCTGCTCCGAGACTCTGGAATTCCCTGACATCGCTGTCCACATATAAACAGCGATGTCTGGGGCTTCCCCAGAGCCGGAGTCCCGAGCAGAGCGCTGGTGTCGGCTCTGCTCCGGGACTCTGTGGAATTCCCTGACATCGCTGCCCATATATGGACAGTGTGTCAGGGTCTTGCCCAGAGCGGAGCAGAGCGCTGGTGTCTGCTCTGCTCCTGGACTCTGTGGAATTCCCTGACATCGCTGTCCACATATGAACAGCGATGTCTGGGGCTTCCCCAGAGCCGGAGTCCCGAGCAGAGCGCTGGTGTCGGCTCTGCTCCAGGACTCTGTGGAATTCCCTGACATCGCTGCCCATATATGGACAGTGTGTCAGGGTCTTGCCCAGAGCGGAGCAGAGCGCTGGTGTCGGCTTTGCTCCTGGACTCTGTGGAATTCCCTGACATCGCTGTCCACATACGAACAGCGATGTCTGGGGCTTCCCCAGAGCCGGAGTCCCGAGCAGAGCGCTGTTGTCGGCTCTGCTCCGGGACTCTGTGGAATTCCCTGACATCGCTGCCCATATATGGACAGTGTGTCAGGGTCTTGCCCAGAGCGGAGCAGAGCGCTGGTGTCGGCTCTGCTCCTGGACTCTGCGGAATTCCCTGACATCGCTGTCCACATATGAACAGCGATGTCTGGGGCTTCCCCAGAGCCGGAGTCCCGAGCAGAGCGCTGGTGTCGGCTCTGCTCCAGGACTCTGTGGAATTCCCTGACATCGCTGCCCATATATGGACAGTGTGTCAGGGTCTTGCCCAGAGCGGAGCAGAGCGCTGGCGTCGGCTCTGCTCCTGGACTCTGTGGAATTCCCTGACATCGCTGTCCACATATGAACAGCGATGTCTGGGGCTTCCCCAGAGCCGGAGTCCCGAGCAGAGCGCTGGTGTCGGCTCTGCTCAGGGACACTGTGGAATTCCCTGACATCGCTGCCCATATATGGACAGTGTGTCAGGGTCTTCCCCAGAGCGGAGTCCCTGGCAGAGCGCTATTATCGGCTCTGCTCCGGGACTCTGGGGAAGCCTCTGACATCGCTGTCCATACATCGACAATGATGTCAGGGGCTTCCCCAGAGCAGGAGTCCCAGTGATGTCGGGAGCACAGCTGGAGTCCCATGAAGAGCCGACTAGCGCTCTGCCTGGGACTCCAGCTCTGGGCAAGCCCCTGACATCACTGGGGCAGCGTCTACAGAGGGCACTGGGGCAGCCTCTACAGAGGGCACTGGGGCAGCCTCTACGGAGGGCACTGGGGCAGCCTCTACGGAGGGCACTGGGGCAGCCTCTACGGAGGGCACTGGGGCAGCCTCTACAGAGGGCACTGGGGCAGCCTCTACAGAGGGCACTGGGGCAGCCTCTACAGAGGGCACTGGGGCAGCCTCTACAGAGGGCACTGTGGCAGTCTCTACAGAGGGCACTGTGGCAGCCTCTACAGAGGGCACTGTGGCAGTCTCTACAGAGGGCACTGTGGCAGCCTCTACAGAGGGCACTGTGGCAGCCTCTACTGAGGGCACTGTGGCAGCCTCTACTGAGGGCACTGTGGCAGCCTCTACAGAGGGCACTGTGGCAGCCTCTACAGAGGGCACTGTGGCAGCCTCTACAGAGGGCACTGTGGCAGCCTCTACAGAGGGCACTGTGGCAGCCTCTACAGAGGGCACTGTGGCAGCCTCTACAGAGGGCACTGTGGCGTTATCTACAAGTGGGTGTGTGACAGTATCTGAAGAGGACACTGGCATTATCTAGGGGTGTGTTGCATTATCTACAGAGGGCACTGTGGCCTTATCTACAGAGGGCACTGTGGCCTTATCTACAGAGGGCACTGTGGCCTTATCTACAGAGGGCACTGTGGCCTTATCTACAGCGGGCACTGTGGCCTTATATACAGAGGGCACTGTGGCCTTATCTAGGGGTGTGTTGCATTATCCACAGAGGGCACTTTGGCAGCCTCTACAGAGGGCACTTTGGCAGCCTCTACAGAGGGCACTTTGGCAGCCTCTACAGAGGGCACTGTGGCAGCCTCTACAGAGGGCACTGGGGCAGCCTCTACAGAGGGCACTGTGGCAGCCTCTACAGAGGGCACTGTGGCAGCCTCTACAGAGGGCACTGTGGCAGCCTCTATAGAGGGCACTGTGGTGTTATCTACAAGTGGGTGTGTGACAGTATCTGAAGAGGACACTGGCATTATCTAGGGGTGTGTTGCATTATCTACAGAGGGCACTGTGGCCTTATCTACAGAGGGCACTGTGGCCTTATCTACAGAGGGCACTGTGGCCTCATCTACAGAGGGCACTGTGGCCTTATCTACAGAGGGCTCTGTGGCCTTATCTACAGAGGGCACTGTGGCATTATCTACAGAGGGCACTGTGGCCTTATCTACAGAGGGCACTGTGGCCTTATCTAGGAGTGTGTTGCATTATCCACAGAGGGCACTGCGGCAGCATCCACAGAGGGCACTGCGGCACTATCTAAAAAGGGGCTGCCCAATCTTGACATGTGTGCTAACTGAGCCGCCGGACTGCATTTAGCGACACTTAAACTGGAAAGCTGGATTGTTGAAATAAGCACGTGGAGAAATATCTCAAATTTTAAACCTAGCGCTATTATTATAGTAATGTAGTATTATTATTATTATAGTAATATAGTGTTATAGTAGTTCAAATAACTAATTGATTAACAATAATTTTGTATTGTATCAAATTTGAAAGTAATGCGGCCCGTCAACTTCCCATTTTTTCTATATGCGGCCCACTTACCCGGCCGAGTTTGAGACCCCTGATCTAGTATATACACACCTAGTATGTATGCATCTGGACAGCATGGTGGCTCAGTGATTGGCACTATTGCCTTGCAGCGCTGGGGTCCTGGGGTCAAATCCAACCAAAAGACAACATCTCCATGGAGTTTGTATGTTCTCCCCATGCTTGTGTGGGTTTTCTCTGGGTACACTGGTTTCCTTCCAAAACCATACTGATAGGGAATTTAGATTGTGAGCCTCAATGGGGACAGTAAGTGAGGACCTCTGTGCAGGACATGTTGGTGCTATATAAGTAAAATATATAAATGTTGTAATGGTAATATTACATAGCTAGCGATGTCATGTACCCTGGATTGCTGAAGTGGCAGAATGAATAGTGTGTAATAGCTGCAATATAAAAAATTTTCAAAAACTATTTGGAATGGTGATTTCTTGTAAAACAGGATTTGCAATTATTTCATAAGGAAAACATTAATAATGGCCTAGCAATAGCCTTTCAATATGTCAATCATGATATACCTCACCATATGGGCTAATGTACTTGAGCATCAAAGTCATTTTTTAATGATGGATTTTCAATGGAGCTAAAGGTAAAATTGGAATCACCTCAGTGAATGACACTATGACAAGGGACGTAGGTGCCTTAAAGTTGTTGTGCAAACTTATTCAAAATCCCTACAATCACCGACTCTGGCAATGGATGATTTGGTAGCGAGGCTACAGAGGAACAGTCCCAAGGTGAGGGGATTGCCAGACTCTACCCCTTCCACCTATCTGAGACCCTCAAAGCCTTGTTTTCTCAAACTGAGCAACACAGAGCCTCCTAATATTATCATTGAGAACAATTTCTACATACCCAGAACAAGTATAGCAGACCCTAATAGGCACTGTAACATCATCTATAGACTACAGAATACTAAACTCAGAGACAAACTCTCGGTTGCAGCCTGGTCTTCTGATGCTATCACCTTACAGTGGAGCACAGTGTCCCTCTTTCCTAACTTGCCCAGGCAGATTCTACAACTTTGCTCAGATCTCAAGCCTCTACTTGCAAAGCTACAGTTGAAAGGTATTACCTATTAAAGGGGATCTCCATTTTCCCTAACTGCTACTTAAATTGTATGTCCCCCATACTACTTTTGACCTACAGGGATTCTGTTCAGAAATGAACCTTGCCTTACTGGTGCTCTTTAATAAACAATCTTGCCACTCCTTCATTGCTGTCCCCTGAGGACACCTGGACTGTGGAACTTCACCCATCTAACAGGGAATACTTCCCTGCATTGACAACCCTATATGGACCCTACCTTAAAGAGGCTCTGTCACCAGATTTTGCAACCCCTATCTGCTATTGCAGCAGATAGACGCTGCAATGTAGATTACAGTAACGTTTTTATTTTTAAAAAACGAGCATTTTTGGCCAAGTTATGACCATTTTTGTATTTATGCAAATGAAGCTTGCGAAAGTCCAAGTGGGCGTGTTTAAAGTAAAAGTCCAAGTGGGCGTGTATTATGTGCGTACATCGGGGCGTTTTTACTACTTTTACTAGCTGGGCGTTCTGACGAGAAGTATCATCCACTTCTCTTCAGAACGCCCAGCTTCTGGCAGTGCACAGACACACAGCGTGTTCTCGAGAGATCACGCTGTGACGTCACTCACAGGTCCTGCATCGTGTCGGCCACATTGGCACCAGAGGCTACAGTTGATTCTGCAGCAGCATCAGCGTTTGCAGGTAAGTAGCTACATCGACTTACCTACAAACGCTGATGCTGCTGCAGAATCAACTGTAGCCGATGTGGCCGACACGATGCAGGACCTGTGAGTGACGTCACAGCGTGATCTCTCGAGAACACGCTGTGTGTCTGTGCACTGCCAGAAGCTGGGCGTTCTGAAGAGAAGTGGATGATACTTCTCGTCAGAACGCCCAGCTAGTAAAAGTAGTAAAAACGCCCCGATGTACGCACATAATACACGCCCACTTGGACTTTTACTTTAAACACGCCCACTTGGACTTTTGCAAGCCTCATTTGCATAAATACAAAAATGGTCATAACTTGGCCAAAAATGCTTGTTTTTAAAAAATAAAAACGTTACTGTAATCTACATTGCAGCGCCGATCTGCTGCAATAGCAGATAGGGGTTGCAAAATCTGGTGACAGAGCCTCTTTAAGGGAGTGAATGCCTCTACCTGTTTACTGGTTTCTGATTTTATTACGAACTCACCTGCTTGTGCCTATATATGATGATATTCCGTTTTTTTCATGCCCGATAGATTGATATTTGCTTAGCGATGTGTGAGCTGCGCTATTATTCTCAAGATGCCACCTTCTATTGTCCCCCACGTAGGTCCCAAGAGATTTCTCTGCCTATGTGTATGCCGCATTTAGTTCCCCCATGCATATTGTTAGCTGATTTTTGAATGCTGTTGCCAATACTCAGACATTATTACCTAATATTATCATTGGCTCTATGTGGGCTGTTGACCTTTTTCGTTTTCTGTTGTCTTCAAGTAAAGGATGCTTTGTTAATGTATTTGATTTTTTGTTACCTTACCTGGGTACTCTGATATGTTGTCACAAGTATCTGCCTGTTTTTGCATGCTTATTTTTGATGTCCTAGCTTACTAAAAAATTTTTGTACTGCTTGGAAAACGTCAATAAAAACATAATAATAAAAAAAATAAATTATGGAGAGTATACACATGAATCATAATAAGTGTTTGTGGTGTGGCAAAGTTACATTCAGGTTTATTATCAGTTTAGTAGCTTTAAAGTAATGAGTACATTGTAATACAGCCCCCTAGTGTATTCAGATAAAAGAAACAATATGATTGGCTGCTTTAATATTTTAATAATTATATGACATTGTATTTTCTATGGCAATAGGAGTACCAAAACCTACAACAATAAAAAACAATAATACATGTGCTACAAAATATGTGAGATATCCTGTAACATATTAGCAGTTTTTTCATAGCATGGATACATGTATTATTAATAAGAATACCAAGCATAAAAAATATGGTTTAAAAATACCCCCATCCAATAATTAGTATGGTACATACAGATTGTGCCAATAAGCAGCCATGCATAGTGTGTATATAGCAGCCATTAAAATTCTACCATCACTTAATGATAATGATAACAGAATTCCAAATAAAACAGAAATAAAGGAAAGTATATTCCCTGTGCAGAACATTAGAAAGCATATGTGCAAACAGGAGTCACATAAATGGCCTGACATTTGTTTTCTTATGTACAATATAAATATATTTTAATGTTTGCTGAACCTTGCTGGTGCCTGCAAAGTTAGAGACCACTGTATGAGGAAGATGTCCTTCAAAGTTTGCAGAATTGCAAAATAAACGTGAGAATAATTATATTTAAAAAATGTTTGCTCGTTTCCCATGATGTTTATTTGAACAATTTTGTAAAAGAAAAAATGTTTTTGTAAAACAAACATAAAACCGTATCTGTCAAAACATACCCATTGCTTTCAAAGGGCCAAACATATGTCATTTTGGCATATGTTTTGTGCAATACAAGGCAATATAGTAGTGCTTTACACTATTGTTTAAGCTAAGATACATAGACACAACGTATATGTTTTTTTTAATGGAAGTTAATAGAAAATTTGCGGACCTATACTATACTTTCAAAAAGATTGTATGAGAGGGGCATAACAAAAAACTTTAATCTGCCTTTTTTCTCACAATCATAATAGCTATTTATTTTAACAAAAAAAATCTATGAATGTTACCACGTTACCGGCACTTAAAAAAATAAATAAAAGCCTTTTAGTAAGGGCCTGTTCACATCAGCGTTCAGGTTCCGTTCTCCTGTTCCGTTCAACCTTTCCATCAGAGGAACAGATGAACGGAAAGCCGAATGGAAACGAGTGCCTCCGTTTGCATTACCATTGATTTCAATGGTAATGATTCAGTTTTCCGTTCCGTAAAGTTTCGGTTTCTGTCACGGGAAAACTTGTGCAGTCGACAGCACTATTGTAGTGGTGAAAAAAACGGAAATTTACGGAACGGAAACAAACTAAAACTGAAGCATTAGGGCTTATTCACACGTAGAGGAATTGATGCATATTTTCAGTCCGGAATTGCGAACGGAAAATACGCAGCAGAATAAAGTAGCAGCAAAGTGGGTGAGATTTAACCAATCTCATCCATATGCTGCGTAAAATTTCCGACCAGAAATTGACCTGCGGCGCGTATTTTTCGGACCACAGCATGTCAATTCCTGATGCGGAAAGTGGACTGAATAGCTGCGTTTTTTTTAGAGGAGATGTCACTATTTCCTAGCTTTTTGAAAAAGGCAGGAAAATATGCACCATTTTCTTCAGTCAAAAACGCAGGAAATGGTGCATATTTGCTGCAGCGGAAAGTCTGTTACTTTCAACAAAATTGCTGCAGAAATGTGTGGACATGCCATTACCATTGAAATCAACAGTAATGCAAACGGAAGCAATAGTTTCCATTTATCTGACGGAAAGGTTGAAAGGAACAGATAAACGTAACCTGAACGCTGATGTGAACGGGGCCTAAGCCAGTAGAGTAAATAAGTACATGAGATGGTATGATATAATTTCCTAGTTAAAAACTACTGAAGGGGAAACCACTTATTTTAGAAAATGCAACATTCTGGCTGTTATGTGATAACATGATGTGAGGTAGTAAAGGCTGCTAACAAGATGTCATTATTGTATTACAATTAACCATATATCCATTGAAAATGTCTAATGAATGTAAATCTTATCAGATATGGCCCCAGGCAGGTGTGTCATAATTTGCATCCTGAGCCACCAGTAGTAATCCATGGGATTATAGCGAGTATATGGATTTGGGGCAGTGAGGGCATGGGTGACATCATTAATGACAGGGGAGGTGTCTGTTGAGCCACTATTACAATATGTATGCATCCTGGCAATTTTCTCATCAAAGTACTTTCTTCCATAATCATTCTTTACAGTTTCTGGCAAATCTTTCCACATTTTATCGCCAATTGCTTTAATTTTTTCTGGGCTGTATAGGCTGGTGGCTGCGATGAAATTCCCTGGTTCAACCACACTCACCTTCACTCCAAGGGGGTGCATCTCATAACGCAAACAATCAGAGAAAGCTTCTACCCCAAACTTGGTGATGCAATAAGGAGAACGAGCAGGGTTTGACATACGACCCAACATACTGCTTATATTGACTACACGGCCTGTAATAATACATGTTCAAAAAAATCATATTATAGTGAATTTCAACATGGAATCTTATTATTTTATATTAACTAGATGACAAACTGAATTGAACTCTGCACTGTATTGACTGTGGGTATTCATAGGCGACGACTAATACCATAACGGTGGAAATGGGCTTAAAATGTCTCTACTCTCCCTGGTAGTGCCACACAGCTCCTCCTCCCAGGAAGTGCCACACAGTCCTCTTCCCAGGTAGTGCGACACAGCCCATCCTCCCAGGTAGTGCCGCACAGCCCCTCCACCCAGGTAGTGCCACACAGTCCCTCCCCCCAGATAGTGCCACACAGCCCCCCCCCCTCCCTGGTAGTGCCACACAGCGCCCCTCCCTGTAGGTAGCGCCTTTGGGGCTCAATCTAGGAGTGGAATCCCCAACCAGAGCATTGTCGACGCTCTGGCCGGGGATTCCGCTGCAGGAGGAGCCCCTGGCGTCTCTGACCATATATGGGCAGTGATGCCAGGGGCAACCCCAGAGCCATAGTTCCGGGCAGAGCGCTACTAGCGCTGCTCCTGACATCACTGTCCATATATGGATAGTGATGTCAGGGGCAATACCAGAGCCAAAGTCCCGGGCAGAGCGCTACTAGAACTCTGCCTGGGACACTGCTCTGCTCCTGACATCACTGTCCATATATAGTGATGTCAGGGGCTTCCCCAGAGATAGGTTCCCGGAGCAGAGCCGCTTCTAGCGCTCTGCCTGGGGCTCTTTCTCTCCTCCTGGCATCACTGTCCATATATGGACAGTCATCACTGTCCATATACGGACAGTGATGTCCGGGGCAACCCCAGAGCCGGAGTACCGGGCAGAGCACTATTAGCACTCAGCCTGGGAGTATGTAGCCTAGTAAATGGCAGAGTAGGGAGCTACTCTGATCATAAAGTAATTGCACTTCCTAGCTATATGCCATCATTTTATAACATGGGAATAACCTTTTTAAGAAAGTAACAGGCAAAAATTTTTGGACCTAAAAACAACACGATTACATAGAAACATAGAGGTTAAAAACACTTTAGGAACACTAAACCTAGAAATTGATGATGACAGGAAACCATAGATATATTTGCCCCAAATGTATTTCAGTCTGCTGGATTTTCTACATATTCCTAAAACAAACAGTCTTGTAGAAATACTGCAGAGAACACAGGGGTTAGACACCTACTGAAAAAATACATTTTTAGCTGGGGAACGTCTGAGGTGGTGGGGCTTACTAAAGGGGCGGGACTTAACAATATTTTTGTCCTACTGCAGAGGGTAGAGGCTCCTGCTCCAGCCAGTAGTCTTACAGCCAGATACAGAACTGTGAGGAGGAAGGGGGGCACGGCTAATCTCCTGGGACACACAGAGGAGATTTCTTTAGCAGTACAATTCATAATGTCCCTAATGAAGTGTTACCTTTAGCTCTGCGAATGAGTGGGAGACAGGCTTTGGTAGTTCGGACAGTGCCCCATAGATTCACTTCAGCAACTTCTTTGTAGGTTTCCATACTGGTGAACTCTACTTCTCCAAATGTAGATATTCCAGCATTGTTTACAATGCCCCATAATCCTGAATAAAAGCAAATAAGATGTTTGACGTGCACAAGTAAATTCCTCAATCTCATATGTGCAGAGGGAGGATGATCTAAGAAAAACTAGGTCGTGAATTAATGTACACGCATTGCAAGGTATGGCCTAACAGAGACTCATACTTAATGGCTCTGGGGGCCTTTGTTAGCAGCAACCAATCAGATTGTTTCTTTCATTTTCAAAAGGCCCGCTGAAAAATTAGAGCTTGAACTTGATTGCTTCTTTCATTTTCAAAAGGCCCGCTGAAAAATGAGAGCTTGAACTTGATTGGTTATTATGGGCAACTTCTCCACTTTTCCTTTGCACCAGTTAAGATAAATCTCCCTCAAAGTCTTGATGGATACTATCTGGCCAGAAGATCCACTTCATTGACTATCAAATTAATGCAATTCTGTTTTTGATTGGAACTTCAACATTACAAGAATGTATATACTGTACTGTGTGCACTGTATATGTACATTATCATACACTCACCGTTTTCTGGGTCTTTTAAATTTTCTTTTATAATTTCCACAGCTTTATCTACTTCTTCCTGCTTCACAACATTCAACTGTACTGTCTTCATCCTGTTACTATTCATGTTGTCCAGCTCCTTTACACCAGCATCTCCCTTGTCCTATGGTTGCAATATTATGAGCTGCAGTTAGAACTAGGTACACTGGAGCTTCTTTATGAACACGAGAGTCAAAGAAAATCTGCAGGTGCTATACACGGCAACCAATCAGGACAAAGTTATTTGACATGCACTAAAAAGATGGTCTCTATAATTGAATTTTATCCTATGGAAAAACCTATCATTTTCTGTGCACTAGCATTTCTAAATAGCCATTAATTAATATTTTATGTATCCAAATTTACTATTGCTAATGAAAAAAATTTTTTTTTAAAAAGCACAATAAGCAGTAATTTTTGTAAGGGTGCGTTCACATATATCAGTTGCATCAGCATCAGTTTTTTTTTGTCTCTCAAGTGATTACAACTGATACAAAAATGTTTTACTTGCCATCAGGCTTTTTCACAATTTTTACTACAAAACCATGAGTTGTCGTCATCAGTTTTTACCATCCTTTTTTAACATCAGTTTTTACCACAGTGGTCCACCAAAAAGGTTGTCTTGGGTCTGTAAATGTGGCAATTTTATCAGAGTGGTGCATAGCTTGTGATAGATTGGATACATGATAGATTAGATACTTGTTGTGTACCATGTTAGGGCTCTCCTCTGCTACGGCCTCAGCGCTACACTGAAGTCTGACACGCACATTGTAATGTCACGTGTGTAATATTCAGTGCAGCGCCAGGGCCAGCGCCGAGACAGAGAGCCCAGAAGGCAGCTGCTGTCCACTGACCTCAGATCAGATCTTCGACGTAGCCTTGTGAGCCTGCAAAGATGCCAAAACACTAGCCCTAACTTCGGGGAGTAGCTAGTTTTTGGCGCTTTACAGCTACCCAATCCCATCCCACATTTCCTACCCACACCACACAGGGATTGTTGTTGTTTCTATTCACACAACGGCGTTCGGGTGTCGGCCATTAAAAACGGAAGTCTAGGTCAGTTTTTGACGGACGTTTTGCATTTGTTTTGTATCCATTCTGTGTTTTCCATTTCTACTAATTTTTAAAAACAGATGAATTTCAGGTGCCCTCTGTAGATAATGCCGCAGTGCCCTCTGTGTATAGTGCCACACACCCCCTGTAGATAATGCCACAGTGCCCTCTGTATATAGTGCCACACCCCCTATAGATAATGCCACAGTGCCCTCTTTAGATAGTGCCACACACCCCTATATATAGTGCCACAACCCCCTGTAGATAAGGCTGCAGTGCCCTCTGTAGATAATGCCGCAGTGCCCTCTGTATATAGTGCCACAGACCCCCTGTAGATAATGCCAGTGTCCTCTGTATAGTATATAGTGCCACACCCCCCTGAAGATAATGGCGCCGTGCCCTCTGCAGATACTAACACACAACCCCTGTAGATAATGCCGCAATGCCCTCTGTATATAATACCACAGTACCCACTGTAAATAATGTCACACAGCCCCCCAGTAGATTGTGCCACACAACGCCCCATGTAGATAGCGCCTCCCCCACTGTTTATAGCGCTACCCTCTTCCCCTGTAGATAGTGCTAACTGAAGCTTCCTCTAGCAGAAGATTCCCTGGCCAGAGCATTGCCCACGTTGTGGCCGGCGATTCCCTTCAGGAGAAGGCCCTGACGTCACTGTCCATATATGGACAGTGACGTCAGGGGCTCCTCCTGGAGGGAATCCCCGGCCACAGCGTCGGCAATCCAGTGGCCAGGGATTATGTTCAGGGAGTAACCCCTGACATCACTGTTCATTTATGGACGTTGGCGTTAGGGGTTACTCCCTGAAAATAATCCCCGGCCACAACATATATGCACAGTGACGTCGGTGGCTACTCCTAGAGCGGAATCCCGATGCCGACTCTGGCCTGGGATTCTGCTCTAGGAGGAGCCCTTGACGTCAATGTCCATATATGGACAATAACCTCAGGGGTTTCCTCTTGGAGCGGAATCCCCAGCCAGATCATCGGCAATGGGGATTCCGCTCAATCAGTAGCCACTGACGTCACTGCCCATATATGGACAGTGATGTCACGGGCTTCCCCGAGCACATCACTTAAAAATTAGCCGGAGGGAAACTGACGAAAAGGAAATTGACATGAGCAACGGACATATGTGAATGGCCCCTGTAAAAACACACATCAACAATGACATGTTAAATTGATAGTGACTAGTGACATTTTTAGATGTATAGAACAGTCACAGAAATTCCTGCAACAAATCTGCCATGTGTGAACATATCCTATGGCTGGATTTACGTATTGAGCATTTGTTGCAGATTTTGATGCAGTTTATTTTTAACCAAAGCCAGAAGTTTATCCAGGAGGAAGGAGAAGCATAAATTTTTCCTTTATATCTCCCACTGCTTTTGAAAACATCAAAATCTGCTACAAATACACTATGTGTGAATCCAGCCTTACTGTGACATACCTTTAAAAGACATCCTGCAAACACAGTGAATCCTTTGCCATGGAGATGCTTAGCCAATGAAAATCCAAATCCTGAATCACAGCCCGTGACCAACACTGACTTATTGCCCTGCAAAGATTAAATAAATATCCGCATGTAGAAATAGCCAACATCTTTCAGTTAACGTTGTGCCAGAAAAAACTAATATAAAATAATTGGAAATAAGTAAAAAGTCACAAATTAATCCAAACTCGAGTCAAATAACGGTAAAATTAGTATGCAGCTGACCACATGTTGACTGTGTGGAGAGTTTGTATTCTGTTCGATATTTTCAAATCAGTTGAAATTTCAAGTGCAGTAATATCTAAAATAATTTAGAATGCTACACGTTTTTCTGTTTCGTCATAGGAGGACAAAAACGAAATTCAATGTTGTTATGGATCCGACAAATGATGGACACCAACAGCGCTTGAAGGACCCCATTAACTTTAATGGGTTCTGTCATGGTGTTCGTCATTTTACGAGAAAATACAGCGCAGCATGTTGCATTATTTTTCCGTCATTTTTTATAGAATCTGCGAAGGAGGGTCTGTCACAGATGTGATCACAGCCTAAATACTATACACATAGTAAAAGTATAAATGAAGAACCTGGGACAATTCAGTCTATGAGTTATATAAAAAGAACAAAATGTGAAACAAACCACTTTTCTGGGAAACATAAAAGTAGAGGATATAGATATGTTACATAGTTAGTACATTTGAAAAAAGTCACATGTCCATCAAGTTCAACCAAGGGATGGGAAAAGGGAAGGTAATAATTTGTACACATAGGAGCTAATACTTTTTTGTTCTAGGAAATTATCTAACCCTTTTTTAAAGCCATCTACTGTCCCTGCTGTGACCAGCTCCTGCGGTGACTATTCCATAGATTCACCGTTCTCACGGTAAAGAAGGCTTGTCGCCTCTGCAGCTTGAACCTTTTTTTCTCCAGACGGAGGGAGTGCCCCCTTGTTTTTTGAGTGGGTTTTACATGGGACAGGATTTCACCATATTTTTTGTATGTGTCATTAATATATTTATATAAGTTAATCTTGTCCCTCCTTAGTCCTCTTTTTCAAGGCTAAATAGGTTTAATTATTTTAATCTTTCCTCATAACTTAAATTCTCCATGCCCCTTATTAGCTTCGTTGTTCTTCTTTTTTCCAACTCCTTTCTATGAACTGGAGCCCAGAACTGAACTGCATATTCTAGATGAGGCCTCACTAATGCTTTGTAAAGTGGTAATATTACATCCCTGTCCCGCGAGTCCATGCCTCTTTTAACCCATTCCCGACATTTGACGTATACATACGCCATAGTCGGGTAGGGGAAGTATGGAACGGGCTCACAGAGTATGTTACAGCCGACACTTCAGAGTAACGAGTGGGATAGCACTCGAGCGCGATCCCGCGGTCAATAGCGACCACGGCATTTAAATCGTTAGAAAGAGGGGGGCGACGCCCTCTAACAGCTCATCACGCCCCCTGCAATGAAATCGCAGGGTGGTGCCGATGGTTGCTATGGCTGCCTGGGGGCCTTCACCTTTGTGCACCTATTAAGCGCTTTATAGAAGTCTGTCAGAATCACGATATACTGCAATACATTAGTATTGCAATATATAGTACAAGTGATCTAACGATTGCTGGTTGAAGTCCCCTATGGGTACTAATAAAAAAAGTTAAATTTGTAAAGTAAAGTGTTTTTTATGTAAAAAAAAATATATATATATTAAAAGTGAAAAAAAACAAAAACCTTTTCCCATTTTCCCTAGAGCATGGTAAAAAAAATAAAATAAACATAATTGGTATTGCCGCATCCATAAAAGTCTTCACTATTACAATATATCATTATTTAACCCACACGGTGTACGCCATAAAAATAAATAAATATGGAGAACGCCAGAATCGCTATTTTTTGGTCACCTCAACTCCCACAAAAAGTGAAATAAAAAGTGATCAAAACGTTGCATTTACACCAAAATGGTATCATTAAAAACTACAGTTTATCCCGCAAAAAATAAGCCCTCATACCACTTAAATAAATAAAAAAGTTATGGCTCTCAGAATTTGGCGACACAAAATAAATGTTATTTTTTACACTTAGGTTTTTACTTGTAAGGGTATGTTCACACGGCTTAGCAAAATACATCTGAAAATACGGAGCTGTTTTCAGGCGAAAACAGCTCCTGATTTTCAGACGTTTTTGTAGCAACTCGCGTTTTTACGTATTTTACGGACGTTATTGGAGATGTTTTTAAATGGAGTCAATGAAAAACGGCTCCAAAAACGTCCCAAGAAGTGACATACACTTCTTTTTCACGTGCGTCTTTTTACGCGCCGTATTTTGACAGCGACGCGTAAAATAACACCTTGTGGGAACAGAACACCGTAAAACCCATTGAAATCAATGGGCATATGTTTGTAGGTGTTTGGAGCCGTTTTTTCAGGCGTAATTCGAGACGTAAAACGCCCGAATTACGTCTGAAAACAGTGCGTGTGAACATACCCTTAAAGTAGTAAAATATAGAAAAAACAATATATATTTGGTATCGCCTTAATCGTATTGACCCGCAGAATAAAGTTAACATGTTGTTTTATTTGCATGGAGGAATCGCAGTTTTTTTCATTTTCTACCCCACAAATAACTTTTTCCCGTTTTCTAGTACATTATATGGCATTATATGGCTACGAAAACCTACAACTCGTCCCGCAAAAATTAAGCCCTCATAGGACTATATCGACGGTAAAATAAAAAAGTTATGGCTTTTGGAAGGTGGGGAGGAAAAACGAAAATGAAAATCTGAAAAATGGCTGCGGAGGGAAGGGGTTAAAACACGACACTATCTTGCTGGCCTTTGAAGCAGCTGATTGACACTGCATGCTGTTATTTAGTTTATGATTTACAAGTACACCCAGATCCTTCTCAACAAGTGACTCCCCCAGTGTAGCTCCCCCTAGGACATATGATGCATGCAGGTTGTTCGTACCCAGGTGCATAACTTGACATTTATCTACATTAAACCTCATTTGCCAAGTGGACCCCCAAACACTTAGGGCTTATTTAGACGAACGTGTAATACGTCCGTTCAACGCCTTGCACGGACCTATGTTAGTCTATGGGGCTGTGCAGACTGTCTGTGAGTTTCACGTAGCGTGTGTCCGCTGCGTAAAACTCATGACATGTCCTATATTTGTGCATTGTTCGCGCATCACGCACCCATTGAAGTCAATGGGTGCGTGAAAATCACGAGCAGCACACGGAAGCACTTTCGTGTGACGCGCGTGATTCGCGCAACAGCAGTCAAAACTATGATTGAAAACAGAAAAGTACCGTATATGTCGGCGTATAAGACGACTGGGCGTATAAGACGACCCCCAACTTTTACCCTTAAAATATAGAATTTAAGATATACTCACCATTTCGTGCAGGAGCGCTTCACTATGGCCATCGGCGGCAGGACCCAGGACTCTCTGTCTCTTTGAACTCGCGCATGCGCAGATAGGCTGCTTCATCGCGCGAGATCTGAGAGGCAGGGAATGAGAGGAAAGGGCGGGCCAGAGGATCTTACAGAGATGTTCCCTGGCGGCTAATACCGGCTTCCCTCAGATCCGTGGCGGATTCCGTGCATCCCGGGAGCCTGTGTACCGGACTGCAGGCTCACAAGGTAACACACAACCTGTGTGTAGACAATATGTAGACTAGGGATGTAACGATACCAGAATTTGGACTTCGATACCGATACTTCGTTTAGTATTGCGATTTCGATACCAATTTCGATACTTTTGCCAACAGTAATAAAAAAAAAATTCTTCCGTTTTCTGATGTGAGGCGCGACGTGTGATGAATTTTGAACGCGCCTCACATTAATAGTAATTAATCCCATCATGTTTCTCAGTCATAATGGGTTAATGTGTGAGGTACATGATGGGGTTAATTACTATTAATGTGAGGAACATGGAGGGTAAATTCATCGCACCTCGCGCCTCACATTAATAAGTGAATGAAAGCCGTGTTTATTTCATTTTTTTACAGCGTACACATCATAAATGATGCAAAAACATTGTTGTCCGCGCCATTACTGAATGTGTGTATTTTATGTATTGAGACTTATTTTAATGTTTATTGTAAAAAAGGTGAAGGTGTATTTTTTTTTAAATTTAACAATACTTTGTTTTTACTTTATTTTTAAACTTTAATGTACTGACATATATCAGATATGTGCCAGTACATTAGCCTGTGGACAGATAGCACACAGGCAGTTGTTAGGACATACTTGGGTATGTCCTAACAACATGAAATATGGTAAGACAGCCCTGGGGTCCGTCAATAGACCCTGGGCTGTCTGCCCATATATGGTATGGCCCTCGATCGCGTCACAGGAATTCCCTGTGACGCGATCCAGGGGCATCCCCCCCTTCTCACTTTCCCCTGAATGCTGCAGTCAGCTGTGATCGCAGCATTCAGGGGAATAACGGCGGAGATGAGCGGTTTCTCTGATCTCCGCCGTTATAGAGCGGGGCTGCGGCTGTGTAATACAGCCATTGCCCCGCTCCTGACAGGAAGTGCGCGCGCGGTCAGCATGAGGTGATGCGGCCGGCGCTGCACTAATGAGCGGCAGTTCAGGCACTGAAGACAGAACATGGGGGTGTTTTGTAGCGCGCCCGCCATGTTCTGTCTCCAGTGCCGCCGCTCATTAGTGCAGCGCTGGCCGCATTGCATCATCCTGACCCCGCGAACTTATCATGACTCAGGAGCGGGGCTGTGGCTGCATTACACAGCCGCAGCCCCGCTCTCATAGTCATGTGTACTATACTGAGCTGTGCGGCTGCAACGTGCATCCCTAATGTAGACAATATCCGGCATATAAGACGACCCCACACTTTTGACATTTTTTTAAGGGTGTAAAAAGTCGTCTTGTACGCCGATATATACGGTACCATGTGCTTTTCTGTTTACAAACATACAAACAGAATGTCATAATGATGGCGGCTGCGCGAAAATCACGCAGCCACGCATCATACGAGGGTGACACACGGAGCTGTTAAGTACCTTTTGCGCGCGCAAAACGCACACGCTCGTGTAAATCTGGCCTTAGTTTGTTTAAATCAGCTTGCAATTCACAAACATCTTCCATAGTCTGAACTATATTGCATAGCTTGGTGTCATCTGCAAAAATAGAAATAGTGCTATTAATCCCATCCTCTATATCATTAAGTTGGATAATAGTGGACCCAGCACGGAACCCTGGGATACACCACTCATAACCGGGGACCATTCAGAGTAGGAATCATTGACCACAACTCTCTGGATACGGTCCTTGAGCCAATTCTCAATCCAATTACAAACTATACTATCTAAACCTATAGTCCTTAACCGGTTAAGGACTAGGCTGTTTTACAGCTAAATGACCAGAGCAAATTTCACAATTTTGCTATGCGCTTCTTTAGATGACTATAACTCTGCAGGTGAATAAAGTTCATCTTTGAATTTTACACTCTTTTTAAAGGACAGATAGGGCTTTGTTTTAGTGGCATTTGTCAGTATATATCATTTTTATTTTTTTCTCTAAAGTGGGCAAAATTGGAAAAAAATGCAAGAATTTAACAATTGCGTCAGTTTAGGCTAGTATTTTTCACACACGGTATAGACCACGGCCAAAATTCATCTCCTTTCACGTTCTTCCACTTCTCCCGTGCATGGGGATACCAAATATGTGTGCCTTATTCGCTGTGCGGGCATGTGCCAGGGCTTGGCATAAAAGGAGGCTTTTTGGCCTTTTCGGTCAAGGAATTTTGCATTTGATTTTATAGCAGCATACTGTTTTCTGGGGGGTGTAATGCTGCTGAAACATTAGAATCACCACATAAAATTACTTCATTCACACAAGTAGACCCCACAAGGTTTCCTTCAAGGGGTTTATCATATTTTTAGACAGTCCAGTTTTCTTCTGAAAGTTTCTTGAATAAGATGGAACAAAATAAAATTACCTTTTTTTTTTAACAAATGCGTCAGTTTATGCTAGCTTTTTCACACACAAAATGGACCACGGACAAAATTCATCGCATTTCACATTCTTCCACTTCTCCCGTGCATGGGGATACCAAATATGTGTGCTTTATTCACGGGCATGTGCCAGGGCTTGGCATAAAAGGAGGCTTTTTGGCCTTTTCGGTCCAGGAATTTTGCATTTGATTTTAGAGCCGCATACTGTTTTCTGGGGGGCGTAATGCTGCTGAAACATTAGAAACACCCCATAAATGACTTCATTCACACAAGTAGACCCCACAAGGTTTCCTTCAAGGGGTTTATCATATTTTTAGACAGTCCAGTTTTCTTCTGAAAGTTTCTTGAATAAGATGGATCAAAATAAAATTAGCAATTTTTTGGCAAATGCGTCAGTTTATACCAGCATTTTTCACACACAGCATAGACCACGGCCAAAATTAATCTCCGTTCACATTCTGCCACTTCTCCCGTGCACGGGGATACCAAATATGTGGCCTTATTTATCACATAGAGATGTAGGAGGGCGGAGGATAGAAGAAGATTATTTCACAAATCGCTTTTTTTCAAAGCTGGTTTTACAAAACTCAACAGAGTTTCTATAATACTTCCAAAATATCTGCTCTTGAAGCAGAAATCCCAAAATATTCATCTAGGGGTATAATGGGAATTTATTTTTTGGGGTTTTCTAAAATAAGAAATTTCAGGTTAATGCAAATGGAGCTCTCCAGCAGATGAACTTTAGAAAACATCAAACATGACATCCACGCCCCACCCATTCCCTCCCCCACCCTTGGAGTAAAATCAGGGGAAAAATAAAAACGTAATGTAGGGCAAATATATTTTCAACAAATTAACTAAAATCTAATAATTCAGAACAGTGTGGTATTTTTTAAAACATGGCTCAATGCACAGGCCTGGTTGCGAGGGACATGAGGGACAAAAATATCGGGAATCTTTGCGGTGCCCGTCTTTTCTGCAGACGCGGCACTTTTTCTGGGGGTTGCTTCTGGTTGCTGTTGGGGGAATCCGACTGATGAAGTGTCTTTCAGTCAGTCGCGTGACATCCTCAGACTGGGGGCATTCTCGGGTGTCCTGAACATCAAAAATGAGGCCTTCAATAATTTTTTCCTGGAAATCCAGGTATGTGTCTCTGCCTCTGTTTTTTTTATACAGCACAAATGAGTTGTGGATGGCCACCTGTAACAAATAAATGGCCACCTTTTTGTACCAGGTTTTAGTTTTGCGTTTTACTAAATAGGGCTGTAAAACCTGGTCGCTTAAATCCACCCCCCCCCCATGTACTTGTTATATTCGGACACGCTCACTGGTTTGTGCTTGTCCGATGTTGCCCCTCTTTCCCTCACTGCCACTGTTCCTGCGGTATGAATCGTGCTTAGCACATACACGTCTTTGCGATCCCTGAACTTGACCGCCAGCAATTCTTCAGATGCATAAGCACAGGAGTCCCCCTTTACCATGCGCTTCCCCACTAATTGCTGTGGAAAACCAATTCGGTTTTTGCGCATGGTACCACATGCCCCAGTCCTTGCAGCATGCAAATGCCTAAACAGGGGCACACTCGAATAAAAATTATCACAGTACAGGTGGTACCCCTTGTGAAGTAGAGGCTGCATTATCTCCCACACGATCTTACTGCTGGTGGAAAGATCAGGGGGGCATCCAGGAACATTTATTGTGCGGTCCCGCCCTTCATAAATTCTGAAGGCGGTGGTATATCCTGACCCGCTTTCACACAATTTGTAGAGCTTAACGCCATATCTTGCCCTTTTTGAAGGTAGATATTGGCGAAAGCTAAGTCTGCCATGAAAGTTGAGGAGGGATTCGTCCACACTTACATTCTGCTCAGGGGTGTAGAGTTGCAGAAATAAATTATTCAGGGAATTTATTAGCGGTCTTATTTTGAACAACCGATCCCGGTTTGCATCGGTACTTGGGGGGGCCTGTGCGTTGTCATTGAAGTGGAGGAACCTCATTATTGTCTCATAACGAGACCTAGGCATTACTGCAGAATATACTGGGGTGGCTTGGGCGGGTCTTGTTGACCAGTAAGACCTAATGGAGGGCTTTTTGACAATACCCATATTTAGTGTGAGCCCCAAAAAAATTTTTAATTCCTGCAAATTGGTGGGCGTCCAATCTCTGGCATGGGTGGATGAAGGTTTCTGCCTTATATATTGCGTGGCATATAAATTTGTTTCGTGGACAATCTGATTTAGGATGTCGTCCGTTATAAATAAATGGAAGTAATCCATTTGGACAAAATTTGTATTGTCCACGGTTATGCCAGGAGTGGCCGTAAATCCGTGGATTCTAGGCCCAAAAGATGGGGCAGGTGCCCATACAAGAGCCTGGACTGGAGGGACCAGGCTGTCCCGTGCTACAGCGCTACTTGGCCCTGCGCTTTCATGTTCTGCAGTTTCGACTGCATCAGGGACAACGTCCCCTGAAGATGAACCTGAAGTGACGCTGTCATCGTCACTACCTAAAACAGGTTCCATCTCGGACGCCATCTCTGATGCGGTCTCCGACTCAGACCACAGCATGGCGTATGCCTCCTCGGCGCTAAACAACTTCCTCGCCATAACGTAACTAACACTAACACAACAAATTTTTTTTTTTTTTATAAAACACACAAACTAACTGCTATATATATCTACACTACCGCTAACAAAAAAATAAACCGCTATTGCTATATATATTATATATATGTGGATATATATATAATTATATACTCCCTACCTGCCTATTCTAATAGAATAAAAGAAAGAAAGGTAGATAGATAGAAAAAAAGATAGATGGATAGATAGATTGTATAGATAGATAGAAATCTATCTATACAGAGAATGTTTTATGAGTGTAACTGTATTTTTTTGTAACTGTAACTGTAATCTTCTGGCAGCAATTCTCCCGAGTCTCTTCTTCTCCTCAAACTGAAACAATGTTTGAGGAGAAGAAAAGAGGCAGGAGATTTACTGCCAGAAAAGTCAAAATAAAACAAATGTGGTCGCTGTGATAGGTTTTCACAGCGACCACATGATCAGGGACCATCAGATTGGTCCCTGATACTCTGCCCAGTGCCCAGAGCTGTTGGTAACAGCGTGGGCACAGGGCTGTGTGCACGCGATCGCGTGCACACTGTTTTATAAGCAGGAATGCATGTGATCGCTGTGATTGGTTGTCACAGCGACCACATGTTCAGGGACCATCAGATTGGTCCCTGATACTCTGCCCAGTGCCCAGAGCTGTTGGTAACAGCGAGGGCACAGGGCTGTGTGCACGCGATCGCGTGCACACTGTTTTCTATGCAGAAATGCATGTGATCGCTGTGATTGGTTGTCACAGCGATCACATGTTCAGGGGCCAAAAGATTGACCCCTGACATTCTGCCCAGTGCCCATGGCTGTTAGCAACAGCCAGGGCATAGAGCTGTGTGCACGCGATCGCGCGTGCACAGTCTCTGAAGTGCAGCCGTATATATACTATACGCCGGACTTTAGAGACCCTGACCGCTGGCCGTATATTTACGGCCAGCGGTCGGGAACCTGTTAATTTACCCATTAGATGTCTATGAGGGACAGTCTCAAATGCCTTTGCAAAGTCCAAAAACACTATATCCACAGCGGCCCCTCTGTCTAGGCTTCTGCTCACCTCTTCATAAAAATATGTTTGACTTTATTTCGATGTACTATAAGAACATACCCATTCTGGTTGACTTGCATAGGAGCAGTTTGTAGATGTCACAACTGAAGACAACTTCTGCAGAAATCTGAAATTTAAAAAAGATACATTACTAGCATCCATAAAATACATTCAGGTGAAATACTAAAAATGTGCACAGGACCTTATTTTTTGCATGAAAAAATATAACTAGATCATTTAAATAGGATACTCTGGGTTTTTACATTTGTTTCACTAAATATATTTACATGACCTGTAAAATGTTTTTGTGTACAATTTTATGTTCTTTACCATAAATTTAAAGAAAACCTGTCGCAGCTGCATATCATTTTACTGGACACACATAACATAAATAAAGGCGGTGCTCACAGGTACAGTTAAAGAGGCTCTGTCACCAGATTTTGCAACCCCTATCTGCTATTGCAGCAGATAGGCGCCGCAATGTAGATTACAGTAACGTTTTTATTTTTAAAAAACGAGCATTTTTGGCCAAGTTATGACCATTTTTGTAGTTATGCAAATGAGGCTTGCAAAAGTCCAAGTGGGTGTGTTTAAAAGTAAAAGTCCAAGTGGGCGTGTATTATGTGCGTACATCGGGGCGTTTTTAATACTTTTACTAGCTGGGCGCTCTGAAGAGAAGTATCATCCACTTCTCTTCAGAACGCCCAGCTTCTGACAGTGCAGATCTGTGACGTCACTCACAGGTCCTGCATCTGCACTGTCAGAAGCTGGGCGTTCTGAAGAGAAGAGGATGATACTTCTCTTCAGAGCGCCCAGCTAGTAAAAGTATTAAACACGCCCCGATGTACGCACATAATACACGCCCACTTGGACTTTTACTTTTAAACACACCCACTTGGACTTTTGCAAGCCTCATTTGCATAACTACAAAAATGGTCATAACTTGGCCAAAAATGCTCGTTTTTTAAAAATAAAAACGTTACTGTAATCTACATTGCAGCGCCTATCTGCTGCAATAGCAGATAGGGGTTGCAAAATCTGGTGACAGAGCCTCTTTAAGCATTTGCTCATTCAGTCGGAGCACTTGCCGAGCTTGGGACTGCCCTCAAGGCACTTGCGAGCTCATTTGAATACACGTTCAAACTTTTTTTTCTCTGCACGGCTCAGGCTATATTCTCACGAGTCACAGATTTGCACACGTAAAAAACTAATTGATAATTGATGCATGAAACACGGCTGTGCATCGTGGTTTTCACACATTCATTGACTGCAATGAGTGACTAGGTGCGTGAAAACGCACCAATATATGACATGCAGTGACTTTTACGCAACGGATACTCGCTGCAAGAAAACTCACGCATGTGTGAATAGCCCCAGTGAAATCAATAGGTCCGTGTGCTGTGCGTTGTTTCAAAGCACAGCACACGGACGAGAATCACGCTCGCGTCTGAATGAGCCCTATGACTATCTGCGGCCACCAATGTTTGCACAAGTTTAAGTCCCCTAACCGGCGCTAGTATTGCTTAGAAGCGAGAAAGCATCTCACAGACTCCCTTTGAAGAGGAGCTGTCGTGTCCCCAGAAATGTTAATCTGCTGCCATACCTGTATTGCTCCATGTCCACTGATTCCAGCGCCGATTATTTGAAGGCTTCAGAGACAGCGGGTCCTGCATGGATCAAGCTGTCACTGAACCCGCCAGTGCCACTGACCTGATGTATACAGGTTTCATCACAGGATACAGCTGCTCTGTATGCAGAATACAAACCAGCTGTATCTGAAAAAGTAAAATACATTTTTATTAAAATGTAATTACAAAGTTGCACCAATCACACTGATACACATTTTTATTGAAAATAAATAAATATTGTTTTCAAAGGTGTACATAGCCTTTAAAGTTCATAGTCAAATATAAAATGTACTACATACACTGAACTTTGGTTTGAGGCGTTTTTGTTGCGTTTTATGGTCAGTACAGTTTTTTTCAAAATGGAGCATGTAGCATTTTTTCTGGTGGTTTTCCCAATAGGCTTCTATATAGAACTTTATCGCGGTTTTGTGCCGGTTCCGTCGCGTTTTTCACGTCAAAATCAGCGCCCAAAACAAGATACGGGAACTGGGCCTAAGCGAAAGACTACTATGTGTCCTCTCTTTTGTATCCACTTTTGTATTTGGCTAAAAAACAACTGCAATAAAATCTGCATGTGTGATTCTAGCCTAAAATTAATAGTGGTAGCTCATAGCATTAGGGAACCTGTGCACTCCCCAATGTGAATGGGGGAAAGTGGTGATGGGTCCTGTTTAAAAGTTATATAAGAAGGTCTAATAATTTGTTATCTACTGTTGTACAGATAGTTAAATAAACACATTAATATGTGAAAAGCTGAAGCATTAACACCATAGTTAGACATTATTCCAGGCTGTTCACCTACTGCTAGCTGCTAGGCAAACTGACCTTTGAATTGTATATTCTGTATTAGTTTACACATAAAGAAGCCAATAGATTCAACTCACGCAAGAGTTAGGGCACGTTCAGAAGTGGCAGAATTTTTCCGCTGCAAATGTCGGTGCAGATTCGGGGCATTTACACAAAGAATCTGCACCGACATTTGCATATTTGACAGGTAATTCAGACGTTGCAGATATCACAGCCAGAGATTTTGCATTGCAAAGGCTGAAATCTGCAGTGAAATTCCGCTTCTTCTCCGCAACATAATGTGCATGATAGGAGGGAAAATTCTGCGTGGCAGCCTAAATTCCGCACAGTCATCTCCGCAACGACTGAACTAAGTTTCCTAAAAATGTATAGAAACAAATGTAAAAAACGGCTGCTGCAGAATTCCACTGCCGACTGCCCGCAGCGGAATTCAATAACAATTCCGCCACGTCTGAATGTGCCCTTAGGGTATGTGCACACGTAGTGTTTTCAGCCGTTTTTCCCGAAAAACGGCTCTGAAAAATGGGAAGCAAAACGCCTACAAACATCTGCCCATTCATTTTAATGGGAAATATGGCGTTCTGTTCCGATGGGGCGTTTTTTTACACTTCGTTTTCCAAAAATGGCACGTAAAAAGACGCCAGCAAAGTACATGCCACTTCTTGGGACGTTTTTGGAGACGTATTTTCAGTCGTTTTTGGTAAAGCGTGTGAACATACCCTTAGGGTAAGTTCACACGGCTTATTTTCGGTCGTTTTTCGGGCCATAAACGACCGAAAAATCGGAACCGGAACACCTCCAAACATCTGCCCATTGATTTCAATGGGAAATACGGTGTTCTGGTCCGACGGGCCGTCTTTTTACGCAGCCGTTTTTAAGAATGGCTTCCCTTGAAAACATCTTCGTATTTTCAGACATTTTTTGAAAAGGCATGTGAACATAGCCATAGGGTATGTGCACACACAAAATCAAAAACGTCTGAGAATACAGAGCTGTTTTCAAGGGAAAACAGCTCCTTATTTCCATTCGTTTTTTAAGCCACTCGCGTCAATGAAAAACGGCTCCAAAAACGGCTCAAGTAACATGCACTTCTTTATCGCGGGCATCTTTTTACGCGCCGTTTCTTGAAATTGAGACGTAAAAAAATGCCCCGTCGGAAAAGAACGCCGTATTTCCCAGATGGGCAGATGTTTGTAGGCGTTCTGCTTCCATTTATTCTGGTTGTTTTTTGAAGCGTAAACGCCAAGAAATAAGCCTGAAAACTCTAAGGGTATGTTCACACGCCTTATTTTCGTCAGTTTTATGGGACGTAAACGCCCCGAAAAACGGCTAAAGAAACAGAAGTTGAACGCCTCCAAACATCTGCCTATTGATTTCAATGGGAAAAACGGCGTTTCGTTCAAACGGGGCATTTTTTTACGCGCCCATTTGAAAAAACGGTGCGTAAAAAAACGCCCTGTAAAAAGAAGTGCATATCACTTCTTGAGCCATTTTTAATTGGGTCAATAGAAAAACAACTCCAAAAATGGAGGGGCGTAATTGGAGCCAATTGACTCCAATAAAAACCAGCTCCAATTACGTTCGTAAAAGACGCCGCGAAAAACGCATGCACTTGTCAAAACGTCTGAAATTCAGGAGCTGTTTTCGCCTGAAAACAGCTCCGTAATTTCAGACGTAATTGGCGTTGCCGTGTGAACATACCCTAAAACTGCTGTCAATCATTATTTAAACCAGTGTCTGTTTCTTCACTGTTTCGGACCTGATGAAGATGCCGATTCGGCGTTGAAACGCGTAGTCCTTATCAATAAATAGATTTTTAAACAAAAAATTCTCCATGATCGCAGCATTTAAGGTGTTTGCAGGTCATCAGCACCCCAGCAAGGAAATTGCCAGGGTGCCGCTGGCTGCAATGGCAACCGGAGACCTAATAGTGGCCTCCCGATCTGCCTAGTACGGAAGCCTTTCAGGACCCACACGGAGGCGGGCCTAAAGGTTTCCGTAGCCGCCATCAGCGGTAGATGAAAGCTGCATGTTAAAGCTGACATCCACCTGTAACGGCAGGAACCGGAGCTAGCTCCGATTCTTGCCATTAACCCCTTAGATGGAGCGATCTTAGTGGTTGGCTGATCGGCAGCCCTGCGCTGCGATCTCAGGGCTGCGGACTGCTGCTATGGCAACAGGAGGCCTAACAATGGCCTCCTGTTTTGCAATTACGGAAGCCGATTAGGCCCCGCCCGGAGGCTTGCTGCCAGTGAATGACCGACAAGTCTAATACATTCCACTACATAGGTAATGCAATGTATTATAAAAAAAATCAGATAGTTGGACCTTCAAGTCCTCTAGTGGGACTAAAAAAAAAGTGTAAAAAAGTGTAAAAAAAAGTTGTAAAAAAATAACAAAACTTTCAAGTAATAAAATAAAACACCCTTTTGCTTAATAAAGTCATTTATTATTTAAAAAAGACACGCCAGGACCGTAATAGCCTGAACTCTAAAAATATTATGTTATTTCTTCCACGTGGTGAACGGCGTAAAAAAACCTTAAAAAACAATGCCAGAATTTCCATTTTTTGCTCTACAAAAATTGAAATAAAAAGTGATCAAAAAGTCGCTTGTATCCAAAAATGGTACCTATAAAATCTATAGCTCGTCTCGCAAAAAACAAGCCCTCATATAGCTGTGTCGACGAAAAAATGTAAAAGTTAGGGCATGACCAGACGTGGCGTATTTCTTCCGCCACTGTCCGCATCAATGCCGCACATAATCTGCGTTGCAGATTCTGTTGCGGCTCTGTCTAAAATGGGCATTAAATTGATGCGGACTAGTCGTTGCGTATTGTGGTGAAAGTACTTACCTTCTCTCTATCAGTGCAGGATAGAGAGAAGGGACAGACCTTTCCCTAGTAAAAGTAAAAGAAATTCATACTTACCCGGCTGTTGTCTTGGTCATGCGTCCCTCTTTCAACATCCAGCCCGACCTCCCTGGATGACGCAGCAGTCCATGTGACCGCTGCAGCCTGTGATTGGCTGTAGCCATCACTTGGACTGAAACGTCATCCCGGGAGGCCGGACTGGAGGAAGAAGCAGGGAGTTCTCGGTAATCTATATTGTGATCTATATTGTGATCGGTAGTCACTGTCCAGGGTGCTGAAACAGTTACTGCCGATCGTTTAACTCTTTCAGCACCCTGGACAGTGACTATCTCCTGACGTCGCCTAGCAACGCTCCCGTAATTACGGGTGCCCCATTGACTTCTATGGGCCTGCCCGTTCCGTAATAACGGCCCGTGATTACGGGCGTTTTTACGTTAGTGTGCATGGGGCCTCAGTCTGGCTGTAGACCTAGAAATAAATAGGTCCAGCCAGAATGAAGAAATATCATGTTCGTAAAACAAATACGCTACGCAACACACATAACATCTGCGTACTTCATTGCGGAATTTTGACTCTCAATTGAAGTCAATGGAGAAATTCTGCAATGAGTCTGCAACAAGTCCGCTACACGTCCGCAACAGCCAGTGTATGCTGCGGACACCAAATTCTGCACCGCAGCCTATGATCCGCAGCAGAGTTTTCCGCAACGTGTAAACGAACCTAGCTAAAAAGCTGTGGAAAGCAATGGAGAAACGTGTACTCTGCGGATTTCCGCAGCGGAATTCCAGAGCAATTCCGCCACGTCTGGTCATGCCCTTATGGTTCTCATAACATTGCGAAAGAAAAAATACATAATTTTTACAAAAGTAATTTTATTGTGCAAAAAGTTGTAAAACATAAAAAGGCGCTATAAATTTGGTAACACCGGAATCGTACTGACCCGCAGAATAAACTTAACATGTAATTCATAACGCATGGTGAACACTGTATATATATAAAAAAAAACTATGGCAGAATTGCTGTTTTTTGGTCACCTTTCCTCCCAAAATATAGGGTAAAAAGTGATCAAAAAGTCGCATGCAGCCCCAAAATGCTGCCAATAAAAACAGCCCTCATACCACTACGTCTATGAAAAAATAAAATTGGTTAACACTCCAATAAGTCAGGAAAGAAAAATATGCAGTAATGCCGGCCCGAGGGGAACATTGATTCTGTTTCAAGCGGCGATTTATCAAGGCCCTAAAATTAGGGAACCAGGAAGGGGAGGACTCAAACATATCTGCTGGAAGAGAGGGTGCCCGTATTATACCAGGAAAACATTCCCAGCAAAATTCCCCAAACTGCAAAGGAGCAGAGTGTGGACCAAAAGGGGGATAAGGAAGGACACCATTTATCAGTGCGACATCGGCCTGTGCAGAAATGATTGCTTCACAGCATAACAAATATCTATGGATTATTTTATTGTTTTTTTACCCCATTATTATACCACCTGACTATGCCCCTGATGAGCTCTGTCCAGTTTACATGTACCTGCACATTATAAACTAAATACCAGTAATACCGCAAACAAATCTACTACCAAGCAAAATCCATGCTCCAAAACCCAAATGGTGCTGCCTCCCAACTGAGTCTTACAGTGCGTCCAAAGAGCTGTTTACTTCCACATATACAGCATCGCCAAACCCGGGAGAACCCTTTTATAACATTTTGGGGCGTGTGTCTCCAGTGGCACAAGCTGGGCATAACATATTTGCCACTGAAATGGCAAATCTAGGGAAAAATTAAAATTTTTACTTTGCACCATCCGCAGCGCATTCATTTATGGAAAAGACCTGTGGGGTGAAAATGCTCACTACACCCCTTAATAAATGCCCTGAGGTGTAAAGCGGTCACTTCTCAGGGGTTTCTTTTATTATTTCACATCAGAGCCCTGCAATTGTGAACCAATATTTTGTAAATCGACAAATTAGGTCTCAATTTCACATGGTACTCTTTCACTCCTGAGCCCTGTCAAATGTCCAGGCAAAAATAGGGCCACATGTAGGGTGTTTCTAAAACCGGCAAACACCGCATAATAATTAGAGAGCTGTCTTGTTATGGTGGCACAAGCTGGGCACCGCATATCTATGGAAAAATTCCCATTTTCACTCTGCAACATCAATTGCAGACTAATTTCTGAAAAACACCTGCGGGGTTAACATGCGGGGTTAACATGCTCACTACAGGTGAATACCTTGAGGGGTGTCGTTTCCAGAATAGGGTCACTTCTGGGGGATTTCCACTGTTTTGGTCCCACAGGGGCTTTTCAAATGCGACACAGTGCCCAGAAACCAATTCTGCAAAATCTGCGCTCCAAAAGCCAAATGGCACTCCTTCCCTTCTGAGCCCTACTGTGTGCCCAAACAGCAGTTTATGGCCACATATGGGGTATTGCACGTCCAAATTCTAATAAAATCTATGAAACACCTGTGGGGTCAAAATGCTCACTACACCCCTAGACACATTCCTTGTGTGTGTAGTTTCCAAAATGGAGTCTTTTTTGGGGTGTTTCCTTTGTTTTGGCATGTAAATGTATTCTAATAAAAAGAAGGCCCCAAAATCCACTAGGTGCTCCTTTGCTTCTGAGGCCTGTGCCAGGGGCGTAGCTAGGGGGGGGGCAGGCGGGGCATGTGCCCCGGGCGCAACCCGGAGGATAGGGAAGGGGGGGCGCCGAAGAGCAGCTGATCGCTGCTGACAGGTGCCCCGTATGTCGGACACCTGCAGCAGCTTAGGAAGAGCCAGGACATTACGGCGTTCTGACTGGGGTCTGTGACGGCCAGGTAGTGGACCAGTCCAGTCACCTGACCTCACGTCAGTGACATGAGGTCAGATGACTCAGGTCAGGGGACAGGTCCACTCCCGTGCTGCAGCCTCCCTGCATCTGCTTCTACTCTGTGCTCTGCCGAGAAGCAGAGGAGGAAGCTCCGCCCACAGCCCGTCCTGACCTGTCAGCAAGGAGACATGGTGAGTGTGTGTGTAGTGTGTAATGTGTGTGTGTGTGTGTGTGTGTGTGTGTGTGTGTGTGTGTGCGTGCGTCTGTCTGTCTCTGTCTGTGTCTCTGCCTGTGTTTGTCTCTTACATCTACTACATTATCTGTACTCAGAGAGTTATCACTGTGTTATCTGTGGTTTTACATAGGACTGCAGGTAACATCTACTACATTATCTGTACTGTGTGCTAAATTACAATCTCAGCTCTGCTACACAGTACAGATAATGTAGTAGATGTTACCTGCAGTCCTATGTAACACCACAGATAACACATAGTGCTAAATTACAATCTCAGCTCTGCTACAATGTGTTATCCGTGGTGTTACATAGGACTGCAGGCAACAGCTACTACATTATCTGTACTCAGAGAGTTATCTCTGTGTTATCTGTGGTGTTACATAGGACTGCAGGTAACATCTACTACATTATCTGTACTGTGTGCTAAATTACAATATCAGCTCAGCTACACAGTACAGATAATGTAGTAGATGTTACCTGCAGTCCTATGTAACACCACAGATAACACAGAGATAACTCTCTGAGTACAGATAATGTAGTAGCTGTTGCCTGCAGTCCTATGTAACACCACGGATAACACATTGTAGTAGAGCTGAGATTGTAATTTAGCACAATGTGTTATCTGTGGTGTTACATAGGACTGCAGGCAACAGTTACTACATTATCTGTAATCAGTTGTCACTGTGTTATCTGTGGTGTTACATAGGACTGCAGGTAACATCTACTACATTATCTGTACTCAGAGAGTTATCACTGTGTTATCTGTGTTGTTACATAGGACTGCAGGTAACATCAACTACATTATCTGTACTCAGAGAGTTATCACTGTGTTATCTGTAGTGTTACATAGGACTGCAGGTAACATCTACTACATTATCTGTACTCAGAGAGTTATCACTGTGTTATCTGTGTTGTTACATAGGACTGCAGGTAACATCTACTACATTATCTGTGCTGTGTACATATGTGCCTGTGTGCGTATTTATGGGTCTGTTTGTGAATGTGTCTTTGTTCTTCTATATTTGTGCTTTTTATGTATTTGTATATGTTCCTGTCTGTGTATTTATCTGCCGGTGTGTGTGTGTGCATATATATATATATATGTATATATATATATATATATGTGTCTGTACGTCTATATATTTACCTGTATGTATATATTCCAGAATGTGTGTATGTATATTTGCATGTATGTCTAAATATCTGTCTTTATGTATGTACAGTATATATGTTCCAGCGTGTCCATATATGTGGTTCATTTTTGGTTTGTGCAGGGGGCGGCAATAGAGAGTCCCTCACAGGGCGCCATCCAACCTAAGGCCGGCCCTGGCTGTCACCGACCCTAGTCAGAAGAAACTCTGCCGCTGCCTGCGCCGCATGACCTCCTCGGCTCCTCCGGTAAGTCACACCAGGCAGAGCGGAGAGTGGTAGCGGTAGGCTACCGCTCACCTGTCTGTTCACAGTGTGGCGCTAAGTACAAGGGGTGGGAGTGTGGCGCTATGTAAAAGGGGGGGATGTGGCACTATTTACAAGGGGGGGGAGTGTGGCGCTATTTACAAAGGGGCAGCGGGCTGTGTGTGGCACTATCTACAAGGAGGGGGAGTGTGCTGCTATCTACAAGGGGGGAAGCCGGCTGTGTGTGGCACTATCTACAAGGGGGGGGAGTGTGCCGCTATCTACTAGGGGGAGGCGGGCTGTGTGTGGCACTATCTACAAGGGGGGCTGTGTGTGGCACTATCTACAAGGGGGGCTGTGTGTGGCACTATCTACAGGGGGCTGTGTGTGGCACTATCTACAAGAGAGGGACTGTGTGGCGCTATCTACAGGGGGCTGTGTGGCCTCTTTAATTTATTTTCTTTTAATTTATTTTTATGTTAATTACATTATAGAACTATATTGCTTGTAAAATGTAGAAATGCTTTTATACTCGAGTTACATTAAAAAAATTGTGAAAAAAAATTACATCTCATTGATTGGTAGGGATAGAAAACATGGCGAGGGGGAAGGAGATGTCGGGAAATAAGTTGGGGGGGGGGCGCCAATCTGAATCTTTGCCCTGGGTGCAGGAGAACCTAGCTACGCTTCTGCCTGTGCTTCAGTAAATTAGCACACTAGGGCCAAAAGTGGGATATTTCTAAAAACTGCAGAATCTGGGCAATAAATATTGAGTTGTGCTTCTCTGGTAAAACCTTCTGTGTTACAGAAAAAAAAATTGATTAAATATCAATTTCTGAAAAAAAATAATTTATTTGTAAATTTCACCTCCACTTTGCTTTAATTCTTGTGAAACGCCTAAAGGGTTAAGAAACTTTCTAAATGCTGTTTTGAATACTTTGAGGAATGCAGTTTGTAAAATGGGGTGACTTATGGGGGTTTGTATTGTATAGGCCCCTCAAAGTCACTTCCCAACTGAACTGTAAAAATAGCTTTTTGAAATTTTCTTGAAAATGTGAGAAATCTCAGCTGAAGTTCTAAACCTTGTAAGGTCCAAGAATAGGATGTTCAAAAAAACGATGCAAACATAAAGTAGACATATAGGAAATGTTAATTAGCAACTTTTTTTATGTGGTATTACTAATTTTTTACAAGCTGATGCATTTAAATTGAGAAAAATGCAAATTTTTGCAATTCTTCGCTAAATTTTGGTGTTTTTCACAATTAAATACCGAATGTATCGACCAAATTTTACCACCAACTTAAAGTACGATGTGTCACGAGAAAACAATCTCAGAATCTCTTGGATAGATAAAAGCATTCCAAAGTTATTACCACATAAATTGACCCGTCAGATTTGAAAAATAAGGCTCTGTCAGGAAGGCCAAAAGTGGAAGGGATTGAATGTGTTTAATTAATGTATAATATGTGACCTGATGAATAAATCAATAATAGCTATCCAAAAATCACTCAACGTTTGTGTATGTTATCTAGCTATCTATGTTATACAATTATCTATATGGTAAAGGAATTTTTCTCCTTGCATTTACTGTTACACTATAGGGTTGCACGATTCATCGAAACTTCGATATTGTTTCGGTGCTGTGCACCCTGAAACGGTTCAATACCGTTATTTCATGTATTTCGATACTAAGCTGTGTGGCCGCACAGCTTAGTATAGTAATACATGCATGTAGTTAGAGTGGGCTGTGGTTGTGTGGTACAGCCATTGCCCCGCTCCTGAGTCCTGATCAGTGTGATGTGACCAGCGCTGCACTAATGAGCGGCGGCACTAAAGACAGAACATGGCGGCCGCACACTGAAAAACACCCCCATGTTCTGTCTTCCGTGACTGCGCCGCTGCTCATTCCTCATCACCTCATGCTGACCGCATGTGCACTTGATGTCAGGAGCAGGGCAATGGCTGTATTACACAGTCGCAGTCCCGCTGTAAAGGCAGAGATCAGAGAAACCTCTCATCTCCGCCACCATTCCCCTGATGACCGCAACATTCAAGGGGTAAATGAGAAGGGGGGATGCCCTTTGGATCGCGTCACGGGGAATCCCTATGAGGCGATCGAGGGACATACCATATATGGGCAGACGGCCCAGGGTCCATTGAAGGACCCCAGGGCTGTCTGACCATATTTCCTGTTGTTAGGGCATACTGAGGTATGTCCTAACAGCTGCCTGTGTACTATCATTATATAGATATATACCAATACATTAAAGTTAAAAAAAATAAAAGTAAAAAAAATAATAATGTTAAATAAAAAAAACAACACATTTTTTACATAAAATATACACATAGGTTCTGTATCGTCGCGACCATAATAACACATTTATAGCGTCATTCATGTTTACTCTGTTATAAAATAAAAAAGGCATGAGGTATTATGAATTTTGAACCTCCATGTGCCTCACATTAATAGTAAGTAACCCCATCATGTTCCTCACACACTAACCTCAGATATGGACAGTGTTACAGCAAAAGCGAGCAGAGAGTGTGCGCGCCCGCGCGCACGCTCTCTCTCTTCAGCTGAACTGGCAAGGGGCGTGTCTCTGCTACGGACAGTGTAAGCGCTCTCCAGTTCTTTCACTGTCCGTAGCAGTGACACGCCCCCTTGCCAGTTCGGCAGACAAAGTACAAGACTGATCTCTCACAAGAGCTGAAGAGATGAGAGCGCGCATGCGCGCTCTCCTCTCCACAGCTCTTTACACTGTCCGTAGCAGTGACACACGCCCCCTTGGACAGTGTCACAGTGTCACAGCCATAGTAACACGCCCCCTTGACAGTACACGCCCCGTTGATTGTTCAGGGGGTTATTTAAATATCGGGCGCCAAATATAACGGCACCGATATGTAAATAACGGAGGGAGGTAGAATTTTTTTTTAAAGTGCCCCAGAGTTTGTGCAGCCACCCACATTACATGCTGCACTCAGCTGCACATGTATGGGGACGTGAAAGGTTCTCTTTAAATACAATCTAAATGTAATCTGTTAAAAGTGCAATGTAAGTTCTAATAAGCATTGACTTGCAGTTTCGAAGAACATGTCTTGAGAGTATTTTCCGTTTCACAGCAGAAAGCATGTGTATGGCCAGGTTAAATATTAGAAATTTACACCATTGCTGGCAGTAAAGTATTCTGTTACATACCTTGCATTATTAGCATAGTCCCTGAAGTGCAGTGTCCTTGTGGGAATATTGAAGCAGATCCTGGCAGACAGCATTCTCTATCAGTAACTTTCACCTTGACTCCTATAAAAGATATAAAGGCCTCTCCTTTATCTGATCTAGATACAGTTACTGCTCAGTAGCACATAGGTTCCAGCAAGAAGATTCTACTGAAGAGGCAATTCAGTCTATTAAGCTTATCATTGATCGATAATTATTTGATAAGTTCTCGTGCTGTGGTAGCGTTCACCTCAGCTTGTTAATATTATTATTTATCGATAATTATTTGATAGGTTCTCGTGCTGTGGTAACGTTCACCTCAGCTTGTTAATATTATTATTTATCGATAATTATTTAATAGGCTCTCGTGCTGTGGTAACGTTCACCTCAGCTTGTTAATATTATTATTTATCGATAATTATTTGATAGGTTCTCGTGCTGTGGTAACATTCACCTCAGCTTGTTAATATAATTATTTATCGATAATTATTTGATAGGTTCTCGTGCTGTGGTAACGTTCACCTCAGCTTGTTAATATTATTATTTATCGATAATTATTTGATAGGCTCTCGTGCTGTGGTAACGTTCACCTCAGCTTCTTAATATTATTATTTATCATTAATTATTTGATACGTTCTCGTGCTGTGGTAGCGTTCACCTCAGCTTGGTAATATTATTATTTATCATTAATTATTTGATAAGTTCTCGTGCTGTGGTAACGTTCACCTCAGCTTCTTAATATTATTATTTATCATTAATTATTTGATAAGTTCTCGTGCTGTGGTAACGTTCACCTCAGCTTGTTAATATTATTATTTATCATTAATTATTTGATAAGTTCTCGTGCTGTGGTAGCGTTCACCTCAGCTTAGTAATATTATTATTTATCGATAATTATTTAATAGGTTCTCGTGCTGTGGTAACGTTCACCTCAGCTTGTTAATATTATTATTTATAATTAATTATTTGATAGGTTCTCGCGCTGTGGTAGCGTTCACCTCAGCTTCTTAATATTATTATTTATCATTAATTATTTGATAAGGTCTCGTGCTGTGGTAACGTTCACCTCAGCTTGTTAATATTATTATTTATCATTAATTATTTGATAAGTTCTCGTGCTGTGGTAACGTTCACCTCAGCTTGTTAATATTATTATTTATCATTAATTATTTGATAAGTTCTCGTGCTATGGTAACGTTCACCTCAGCTTGTTAATATTATTATTTATCATTAATTATTTGATAAGTTCTCGTGCTGTGGTAGCGTTCACCTCAGCTTGGTAATATGATTATTTATCGATAATTATTTGATAGGTTCTCGTGCTGTGGTAACGTTCACCTCAGCTTGTTAATATTATTATTTATCATTAATTATTTGATAGGTTCTCGTGCTGTGGTAACGTTCACCTCAGCTTGTTAATATTATTATTTATCATTAATTATTTGATAAGTTCTCGTGCTATGGTAACGTTCACCTCAGCTTGTTAATATTATTATTTATCATTAATTATTTGATAAGTTCTCGTGCTGTGGTAGCGTTCACCTCAGCTTGGTAATATGATTATTTATCGATAATTATTTGATAGGTTCTCGTGCTGTGGTAACGTTCACCTCAGCTTCTTAATATTATTATTTATCATTAATTATTTGATAAGTTCTCGTGCTGTGGTAGCGTTCACCTCAGCTTGGTAATATTATTATTTATCGATAATTATTTAATAGGTTCTCGTGCTGTGGTAACGTTCACCTCAGCTTATTAATATTATTATTTATAATTAATTATTTGATAGGTTCTCGTGCTGTGGTAACGTTCACCTCAGCTTCTTAATATTATTATTTATCATTAATTATTTGATAAGGTCTCGTGCTGTGGTAACGTTCACCTCAGCTTGTTAATATTATTATTTATCATTAATTATTTGATAAGTTCTCATGCTATGGTAACGTTCACCTCAGCTTGTTAATATTATTATTTATCATTAATTATTTGATAAGTTCTCGTGCTGTGGTAGCGTTCACCTCAGCTTGGTAATATGATTATTTATCGATAATTATTTGATAGGTTCTCGTGCTGTGGTAACGTTCACCTCAGCTTGTTAATATTATTATTTATCGATAATTATTTGATAGGTTCTCGTGCTGTGGTAACGTTCACCTCAGCTTGTTAATATTATTATTTATCGATAATTATTTAATAGGCTCTCGTGCTATGGTAACGTTCACCTCAGCTTGTTAATATAATTAATCGATAATTATTTGATAGGTTCTCGTGCTGTGGTAACGTTCACCTCAGCTTGTTAATATTATTATTTATCGATAATTATTTAATAGGCTCTCGTGCTGTGGTAACGTTCACCTCAGCTTGTTAATATTATTATTTATCGATAATTATTTAATAGCCTCTCGTGCTGTGGTAACGTTTACCTCAGCTTGTTAATATTATTATTTATCATTAATTATTTGATAGGTTCTCGTGCTGTGGTAACGTTCACCTCAGCTTGTTAATATTATTATTTATCATTAATTATTTGATAGGCTCTCGTGCTATGGTAACGTTGACATCAGCTTGTTAATATTATTATTTATCATTAATTATTTGATAGGCTCTCGTGCTGTGGTAGCGTTCACCTCAGCTTGTTAATATTATTATTTATCGATAATTATTTAATAGTTTTAACCTATAGTAATTAGATTATCCCTAAAAGTGTTAGTATTATTTATTTTAAAAAAAAGAGAGATGAAAATCCCCTCAAGTTGACATGATGACTAAAATGCTAACAGTAAAAAGCATGAAGCAGCTGTGCCAGTTCTACGTGGTGAGGGTATATACTGTCATTTTATTGTATAGTTCAGTCAGCCAGTGGCCACTTCTCACATCATGTATGATTAAGGAATGGAAAGATCGATCACGGATCGCCAGCCACGTCGTGATACTGACCATGTGTAGGAATGCTACAAGAACCAGGAGGCTCAGTAATGGAGGCTTAGGAATGGAGGCTGCTGAAGTACAGTACATGTGTCATAAGTACAGTATATATCAATGCAGAGTTACCACACACCTAACATGGACGTATTACAGCCCTGCACCTAGAAGGTATATAGCGGGATGTACAGTTATGGATAGGTCTCCATACAAACCTGACCGTGCCAAGGCTGCAGCTTCAACCTGTCCTTGAAGTCCACAGTGGCGGGTGCCAGTTTTAGAGGAGAGGGGCAGCCCTCGGAAGTGATCTGCTGTGTCCCTGGCTCCTCCTCTCTGTATAATAAGCTCAGGCAGCAGCTACAGCCTGGATGTGAGAGGAAGACCAGAGAGATGGCACTGCCCGCTGCCAGCCTGAGGAAAGTCTTGTTAGTGCTTCTATCTCTGGGGCTCACGCTGGCTCTGGGTTTGCTGCTCCCACAGGCGCTAAAGCTGCTCTTCACATTTTTGGGGTTCCCCTGTGATAATGCCTCACATGCCATTGTCTTGGTGTACTTTGTGTTCTTGCTGTTTGTGGCCATGCCATCCTTACCAAGGGGCACTGTACCAGTGAGTAATACCATCACTCATATTGTTGTCTCCTATACAAGCAGCCAGTTTCTTCTCAGATTGTATATTGTGATGATTTAGTGGTGGGCTTTGTTTACAGAATACTTGGTACATGATCCATATATCTACAGAATACATACACAATTCTTGGGGATTACACTTATAGAACCTCTGTGTTGGTATCTGTATATAGTTAGATCTGTATGTGATGTGTTAAGTGTTCCTGGAAATGATATATATAGCAGTGAATAAATATATATATATATATATATCTATTGCTAGAGTTGTACAGTTCATACAATACGTAATGTCAATGCCAGGCATCATTTGTGATCAGATCTTTAGGATTAGAGTGGTATGCTCAGTTCTACATAGAGTGTGGGTGGCATGTGTCATCAGATTCGCTCATATGAACCGGACCAGGGTTAAATCGGTCTGTTATTGTAGATCAAAGTCCTCAAAGTGTCCTGCAAAATTGACAAAATGTGGTGCGCTATAAAAAAAGCTGTTTGGATGTAGCGCCAGTTTTGTCATTGCGCTTAATACCCTTTTTTTTTTTTGGAGTGCCACACATTGACATATATGCCCAAATGGTTTTAGTTGCAAAATTACATTTTCACATCAGGGATCACAAATTAATTCTCTGCGCTACGGTTGTATTTAGCTGGTCATGGACATGTCATTGACAACAGAAAAGTCAGCCATAAATTTGGCCAGTTTCTACAGTCCTACTGCGGACTCTGATCAGAAGTTATAAGAGAGTATCCACACGCTCATTATTTGTGTTTGGTTATATGTCAATTTATAGCTATCCACCGTCAGTACTATTTGTCCATCTGACCACTGTTTAAGGCTGGGTTCAGACACCCTATTTACGGACGTAATTCGGGTGTTTTAGCCGCGAATTACGTCCGAAAATACGGCTCCAAAGCGTCGGCACACATCTGCCCATTCATTTGAATGGGCTTTACGATGTTCTGTGCCGACGGTAATTTTTTTTACGCGCCGCTGTCAAAAGACGGCGCGTAAAAAAGGACGCCCGCGTCAAAGAAGTGCCTGTCACTTCTTGAGACGTAATTGGAGCCGTTTTCCATTGACTCCATGAAAAAACAGCTCCAATTATGTCCGTAATGGACGCAGCGAAAAGCGCCTGCACTTGCCATTACGTCTGAAATTCCGGAGCTGTTTTCTCCTGAAAACAGCTCCGTAATTTCAGCCGTAACGGAGGCTGTCGTGTGAATATACAACAGTGATTTGCTCAATTCAAATTAAAAACATGAAATATTCTATAAATATGCTCTTATAATTGTGGTGCCATTTTTTTAAGAGCTGGAGATGCTCACCTTTAGGCCTCATTCACACGACAGGGTTTCCCGGCCAGGTGCCGGCCGTTCATAAATCATCCGGCACCCGGCTGCATTAGGAATAATAGACCCCTAATGGGGCTATTCACACAACCGATTTTTTGACGGCCGGGAAAACCGGCCGTCAAAAAATAGGACAAGCTCTATTTTCGGCCGTTTACCCGGCCGCCCGGCTTCCATAGAAGTCTATGGGGCCGGGTAATACACGGCCATCACCGGAATGTGTCCCGAGTGATGGCCGGGTTTTCCGTCGCTTGCGCTCTATCTCCTGCTCCTCACAGTGCAGAGTGCATGTGAGGACGAGGAGTTTATGCCATTCGGACGAATGGCTGTACGCTGTACACTGTGTGGCAGGGCCGGGGTGTACAGCAGGTGGAGGGAGCACTGCGCTGGCTCCCTTCCCCTGCTTGTTTTAAAAGCGCCCTGGCCCGGCGACAACTTCCATGGCACCGCTAGCAGCTGCTGCTGCTACTACTGTAGCGACGCCACTATAGCAGAGCAGGGAGGTATCTCCCCGCTCTGCTATGTGCTAGCCCCACTTTAGCTCCTTGAAGGAGCGGAATCCCCGTGTTTTCGGGGATTCCGCTCCTGGACAGAGCGCTTGATGTCTCTGTCCATATCTGGGCAGTGACATCAGGGGAAACTGGTGAAGCGGAATCCCCGAACACATGGGGATTCCTCTTCAGGAGTTGCCACTGATGTCACTGTCCAGTTCTGCCCGGCCCGGAAGGGATGCAAAACTTTATGCAAACCGGCCGGGCAAAATGGCCGATTTTACCGGCCGACACTCGGGCTCGGGCGGGACCCTGTCGTGTGAACCCAGCCTTAGGACAAATTTACATGTCACAATATTTTCAACCCCCACCTGTTACAACCCTAAAACATTTAGGGCTTGTTCACACACAACGGAATTGTCAATTCCGTTAAAAAACGCAGACATTCCGCAGCGGTGTTTTTCACAATGTTAGGAGATGGAGATGTCTCCTCTGAAAAACGCAGCAATTCTGGCCACTTTCCGAAGCAGAAATTAACATGCTGCGATCCGAAAAATACACACTGCAGGTCAATTTCTGCTCAAAGTTTTTACACGGCATGTGGATTAGATTTGTTAAATCTCACCCACTATGCTGCTACTGTATTCTGCTGCGTTTTTTACGTCCGAAATTCTGCATCTTTGCCCTGGGGACGCTGCATATCCATACATTACATGGACAGCCCATTGAACACTTTCTGACAGGCTTCCTTACAGATTACAGTTATTTTCTGGGGTTCTCCACAGTGGGTCGCCCTGTGATAAACTCATAGGAAGCCAAAAATGTGGTTGTCACAGCACCGGAGAAAGATGTAAAAATACTGGGTGCAAGCTCAGAGGGACCCAATCCAAAGTCCCACAGCAGGTATCCACAGACAAAATAGAGACGAGGCAGCATTTAAAAATACATAGAGAAAGGTCTGACTGGACTGAAACGTTGCACTGGTGGGTGACTAAATCCCTATATATTTTGGAAGTGCTGCCTCGTCTCTATTTTGTCTGTGGAAACTCATAGGTAGGGGACCCTTAAAGCAAAAAGAGATTTTTCAAAGTGGACAACCCATTTAAGTAAAAGTGCGGGCAGCCAATAATATAGGGATCAATAATCTCTAAAAAGTTGTAGATTCAACAAAGATATGACTTACAGAAACTAGCTTCTTTAAAGAGGACCTGTCACTAGGTCATATAAGTTGAGCTTGTTTACTGACCTGAATAGCGTTGTCTCCCGGATTCCAGCGCTGTTTGTTTTTTTTCTTGGACCTCCTCCCCATTCCAGAGATATGGTCCACTGTTGTGTAGGCTCCCTATATGCTCATTTGCTGTAGTTAACCAACAGGGCATAAACTGCCTTCAAGCCACCTCGCGCTGATTGGTCAGCATCAGAGGCAGGGAAGCTAGCTCCACCCCGTTGGCTAACTACATCAAATTAGCATATAGAAAGTCAACAGAACAGTGGACTATATTTCTGGAACGGGGGTGTCCAGGAAAAAAAGAAAAACAGCCCTTTAACCAGAGAGACAGTGTGTCATGCCCATGGCCGCGGGCCGTCAGGCTCACTCACCTCCTGACACCTGCAGCCATGGAACTGTGAGCGCTAGTCCCCATCTCCTCCTCAGGAGACACCAGCGCTCACTTCCAATTCTTCCGGCCGGGTCGCGCACGCTCTTATAGGGTCAGCGCACACACCAGAAATTAGTACAAAATTAGCCCATGAGCACCCTGGACTATAAGAGGGGCCCGGCCCCTTCCTGCCTTGCCTGAGCCTTGTTGTCGATACCCTAGTCTGTCTATGCAAATGGCCTCCTAAGTGTTTTCCAGTTCCCAGTGTTTCCCGATCCTGCTACCTGTAACCTGTATCCCGTGTAATCCCGGTCAAGTGCCGTGCTGAGCTAAAGTCGTGCTGTGCTGAGTACCACGCCTGTCCTGCTACGCCACGCCTGGCGCCTGGCTGCTGCCTAGTCCCAATCCCAGAACTATAGACTGTGTCCTGTTGGCCAGCTACCATACCGTCAAGGCGGTACGGCCCAGTGGGTCCATGTACCCAACGTGACATAGTGCTATTCAGTTTGTATATATGTTTTAATGCCAGTGGCAGAGTGCAACGTTTTGGTCTAGGCGACCTTCTTCATCCTTGTCAAAGTAAGCGCCATGAGACAGCGGCCAACCGCTATTACTTTGACAAGCGCTCGTCCATGCAGTCTAACTAGCACGGCACTTAATGCCAGTGGCAGAGTGCAACGTTTTGGTCTAGGCGACCTTCTTCATCCTTGTCAAAGTAAGCGCCATGAGACAGCGGCCAACCGCTATTACTTTGACAAGCGCTCGTCCATGCAGTCTAACTAGCACGGCACAGTGCCTGAAGAAGGTTGCCTAGACCGAAACATTGCAATCTGCCACTGGCATTAAAAACAAAATAAAAATTACTTTTATTTCAAATTGGTGTTCCGGATACTCTTTTCTTACAGTGCTATTCAGGTCAGTTAATTAGTTCAACTTATATGACCTTGTGACAGGTCCTCTTTAACAATGAAGATAGGATATTTCACCATTTGTAAGCATGTTGGAAAATCATATCAATAGGCTCTGATCACATCTGCGACAGAGGCTCCATTAGGAGCCTCAGTCGTAGATACCGTCGCTTTGGCTGGACATAATAGCACAGCATGCTGTGCTATTTTGTCCGGCAAAATGGCAGACACCACGACATAAACCTAACAGAACCCATTAAAGTCTGGATTCTGATTGGTTTCCACAATGCAACGGATCCGGCAGCTCCGGTTTTTCGTTGTTCTGCTCCTGTGGCGGAGCAGAATAATTAAAAGCCCTGACGCAGATGTAAAAGACAAATTTTTGTCAGTTTTTTTTCACAATTCTTTTTCCATTCCTTATGGTCAATTACCAAAACAACACAGAAAAAAATTGTAAGAAAAATTTAATAAAAGCATCATTAATGATGCGATCAGAAAACAACCATGATAATTCTGTTTGCTGGAAAATCTTGCACCACGCATCAGGTCAGGATAGCTCAGAGTTTCTTTTCGTGAATGCATTTTGTATGCATTGTATACAGTAAATTACATGATCATTTGCTTTAAACTGTGTGTTCACTGCTATAGTATCATGGTATGATACTGATGTTATTTTCTCTTTGTGTCTCCCAGACTCAAGGCAAGGCGGTGATGATCACAGGCTGTGACTCAGGTTTTGGATTGGCCTTGGCAAAACATTTATATGAATTAGGGTTTATAGTATTTTCAGGTTGTTTATTAAAGGTGAGTTACTAACATCCTACGCTGAAATCTTGCAAAATTATTTATACAGTGAAACTGCCCCAGGAGACCACCTATTTATAAGAGGACCACCCCATAAAGACTGGATTTTTATGTGATGATTTAGCTATTATAGTATATGTATAGTGGCCCACTTTAAAAATACCTCCTTTCATTCTCTCTGTAGACCACATTTTTTGAAAAGGGAACCCTTTGTAAAGCTCGCATGCATTGCTTTCTTGACCCTTCTCCACGCTACTGGGCCATGAAATTAAATGCAACATAGGACAACATGGTACCAGCTATCTGGATCTGAATTACTTGCTTCCTCCCTACCACCAGTGTGTCCCCTGATTAAATGCAGCGCAGGGGAGCAGGTAAGCTGTATGTGCCGCTGACGACATGCAGTAGGTAATCAGAGCTCTGCCTGCCCATTAAGCTGCAGCACAGTCTGCCACTAGCTGTTGAGGAACAAGCCATCGTTTGGATTAAAACCAGTTAGCCATGTTGGGTAGATTGTAAATAAGAGGGGAGGCTATGCTAGGGACTGAGGACAGGGAAGCAAGCCATGCTGGGGACTGAGAAGGCGGTAGCCATTTTGCGGACTAAGAAGGGTGAAACCATGTTGGGGACTGAGAAGGGTGAAGTCATGCGGGGACTGGGAATGGTGAAGTCATGCTGGGGACTGAGAAGGGTGAAGTCATGCGGGGACTGGGAATGGTGAAGTCATGCTGGGGACAGAGAAGGGTGAAGTCATGCTGGGGACTGAGAAGGGGGAAGTCATGCTGGGGACTGATGAGCTGATACAGGACAATACTTTACAGATTCAGGGACTTCGCTACTGTATGCTATATGACATGATTTGGGGGTGTTTCATCATTTTGTGTGTTTTTTTATGTTTGCAGATTGAATGAAACACTTTAACCTACATTCTGTATACTTTTTTCTTTGAGAAGACCCAGGGCAATGGGGGAGATTTATTATGACTGGTGTTTCATTGGCCAGTCTTAATATAAAGATCAATGGAGTAAGATGCGCCTAGTTTATTAAGCGTCGCATGCCGCCTCTTAATAAATGAGGTGCATCTCTGGCCATTTGTGCGCTAGAAATTCAAACCTATTCCAGCTACCAGTCTCTAGTAAATTTGTCAGGCTGCGGTTGGCCCAGTCCCTTTCCGCTAAGTTAGGCCCAATTTTCAAAAAAGTTGCGTGAGCAGCAGAATTGGCACAAAATTGAAATTGCAACTATTGTGCCGTTTGCAACTTTTCTACGCCAGAATAAGTTAGTAAATTTCCCACATAATTTTGTGATTTTGTGATTGTCTCAACGAGATTTCACTGTATAATAAATACAGTATTATGGCACAGTGAACTTCTTTGTTCCTTTTGGCACTACTGGGTTCATGTCTCTTGTGGCATATCTAAATACTAAGTACCTTTGCAGATGTTTTGCCATATACGGGCTAGGGCAACTTGAGGAGTACTACTACATTGGCATTGTGCCACCTTGTCAAGCATGATACATACTCTATTGCGTCTTGCTATATATTTTCATTGTAAGTAGTGAGAGCAGAGTTCCATGGGAGATTAGTGTGTAGTATGTAGATTTTGTCATGCATCCATTTAATTAGACATCATAGACTTAACAATAGTTTGATGAGAAAACTGCTGGAGCAGCAAAAAATAACATGAGGCTTAGTAAAGTTGCTAGACTGGTAATCAGAAGAAGCTTTGTAAAGGCCTCAACACAGATTATTGCAATGTTTTCTGGGAATTATAAATCCTGCATTCGGTAGTGCTTATCCCTTTGCTTACCATAGGGCAAGTCTTTCATTTGGAGAAAATAAATGCTTATTTATAACCAGGGGAATATCTGAAATGTCATGAAACTTTTAGGGTAAAAGTAAATACTGCGGATTTTCCGCAACACATTTTATTGCGAAAAATCCGCAGCATAACACAGTAGCAGCAAAGTGGATGAGATTTGAAGAAATCTCATCCACAAGCTGTGTAAATGATGAGCGGAAAAAACGCTCAGGGATTGACCTGTGGGGAATTTTTTTAATCCGCAGCATGTCAATTGTATCTGTGTATTTGTGTTGCGGGTTTTCCCCGTTAAATTCAATGGGTATGTAAAACCCGCAACAAATAGCAGATGTTGCGTTTTTTTTGCGGCGAAAAAGCTAAGATTCTACCGCAAAATTCACAACTTAGAAAAAATTCTTATACTTACCCGGAATTCTGTGCTTCTTCGTCCAGGCCGGCCTCCTGGGTTGACGTTTCATCCAATGTGACCGCTACAGCCAAAAACAGGTTGCAGCGGTCACATGGTTAAAACGTCATCCTGGGATCCGGTCTGCAGGGTAAGCATGTGTTTTAGGATTTTTTTTAACGTGCAGTTTTCCACAGCGGACATTCCGGCCGAAAAACTGCATCACAATTTGGTGCGGTTTTTCGTCCGAAATTCCCTGCGCGCCGCCAGGGCGATACGCTGTGTACCTTTACGCAGCGTCTTGGCCGCCAATAGGACAGTATTAGGGGCCCGGCCACATGGCTGAAAAAAAGAGTCCCGTCCGACTCGCGATTTATCATCTATCTATCTATCATCTATATATTATCTATTTATCTATCTCATATAGATTGATAGATAGTATAGTTTTAGGCTGGGGCTACATGGCAACTTTGGCAGTGACACAGGCCAAATATTACTATGTTCTGTAAGTAACATAGTAATGGCAAGTAACGACAGTGAATGTGGTCAGTTTACTTGCGATGTAGGCTACTGGACAAGTCAATTTTTGGCCATGGTACCTGTGTCGTGGCCATAGTCGTCGTGCAGCCCTAGCCTAGAACTATACTGTATATCAATATATATATGAGATAGACAGATAGATAATAGATAGATATATATTCGTTAGATAGATAGATTATATATCTATTTAAATAGCGATTATTATTTTTTGTGTTTTACAAATAAAGATTATTATTATTTATATCTACCTATCTCTTTAGCTATCTCTTTCATATCATATATATTGATGTACTGTACAGTTTTAGACTGGGGCTCTCCAATCTCGCGAGATCACTCTGTGCAGTGAAAGAAGCTGGGCTGGAACAATGAGAAGTGTATGAAGCTGATTAGTCACTGATTGGTCAGCCTCATACACTCCTCTGTCTGTACAACACCCACTTGGTAATCAGTAAAAACACGCCCAGTTGTCTATTAAGAAACTAATTAGCATAAATCTAAAATTGCTCATAACTCAAAAATGATAGTTTTTCAAAATAAAAACCACTGTTGTTATCTACATTACAGCGCCGATCAGATTATGTAGGAGATAGGGCCCTTATAATCTGGTGACAGAGCCTCTTTAAGGACAGCATAGTGTATGGGCACGTCCACTCTACCAATAGCCCAAATAAGATAAACACATATTGTGCTGTCCAGCTAAAAGCAGCTAGCAAAGAATAAAGTACACTCTCAGTTATGAGTCCGCATTATTCATGAGGGAAACCTGAAGTTACCTGATTTTTTGTTTAGAAGTTATACTTAAATTTTGTGCCAACAGTGTTTATTTATTTTTTTATGCGTTTTGGGGCAACTGAGACCGCATGCAAAGCTATGTGCATGGAGCCTGTACAGTTGCACACAGAGTCCTGCATTTTGGAGCTGTATACTAGAGACAGAAATACATAAAGAAACCAGGTGACACACTAAGCTGGTTACAGCATGACAAAAGGTTTTTCAGTTTAACCTAGTATAAACCTAAAGTCTTTTTTTAATTAGTCTAGAAATACTAATGACAGCAGCACAGTAACTAACAGAATGCAAGGTGACACTTGAATTATATAATTTTTCAAATAGATTTTTATTTTATTTTTTTACAAAACATATGACAACAAAGCAATACAGTCCAACCCCCCTCCTAACCAGTCATGCCCATAGACCATGATGTATAACATCTATATAGACTTGCAGTCTAATGCTTTAATGGCTATGTACACATTTACATTTTTTTTTGTTTTGTCTTTTACTAAAACAATATATTATAGTGTTAAACCCCTTAAGGACAAAGACAATTTTTGTTTTTTCAATTTAGTTTTTTCTTACCCGCCTTCCAAAAGCCATAATGTTTTTCTTTTTTCGTCGACTTAGCCATATGAGGGCTTGTTCTTTTTGCAGGACAAGTTGTAGTTTTTCATGGCACTATTTACTATACATATAATGTACTAGGAAATGGGAAAAAATTATTCGTTGGGTAAAACTGGCAAAAAACAGTGATTATGCCATTTTGGGGGGGGGGGTAGTTTTTACGGCGTCCATCAGGCGGTAAAAACGACATGTTCACTTTATTCTATGGGGTTTAAGATTACGGCAATACCAAATTTATCTGTTTTTTAATGTTTTAACACTTTTATAAAAAACAAACTATTTGCTAGAAAAAATTATTCTGAACGCTATAACTTTTTTATTTTTCCGCTGATTGAGTGGTGTGCTGGCTAATTTTTTGCGGGTCAAGCTTTAGTTTTTACTGGTACCATTTTGGGGTACATGTGACTTTTTGATCACTTTTTATTCCATTTTGTTGGGGAGCTAATGTGACCAAAAAACATCAATTTGGATGCTTTATATGTTTCACCGTACGGGTTAAACAACGTTATATTGTAATAGTTCGTACTTTTACGGACGCGGCCCCACGAGTTCTGTTTACTTTTTTTTTTAACATTACTTTAGGAAAACTTTTAATTTATTTTTTTACTAAAATAGAGTGAAAAACACGGCGCCACATGTGCGTATCAAATGCGATATAAATTAGCAAAAATGCCCATAAATGCTCACCTATGAGGATGTGAATTACCAGCATGTAGTTGCAATACAAAGCTGCTGCCGAACCCAACGCAAATCTCCAAGGAGATGCCAAAAGTAACGATAAAAGATAAAACACGGGATATTGAGGCGCTGCTTAGTAAAATTAAAATAATACATTTATTTCAACAGTAGTAGAACAATTGCTACTACTGTTCAAATAAATTTATTATTTTCATTTTACTAAGCAGCGCCTCAATATCCCGTTTTTTATCTTTTATCGTTAATTAATTTTTTTGGAACATTAAAAAAACCTTTATTCAATAGTATTTTTTTTATTTTATTATTCCCCCGAGGGGACTTGAACCACGGATCGTTGGATTGCTTTGATTATATGCTGCAATACTAATGTATTGTAGTATATTGTGTTTCTAAGGGTATGTGCACACGATAACGACCATTACGTCTGAAATTACGGAGCTGTTTTCAGGAGAAAACCTCCTGCATTTCAGACGTAATTGCATGTACTCGCGTTTTGCAAGGCGTCAATTACGGCCGTAATTTGGAGCTGTTCTTCATTGGATTCAATGAAAAACGGCTCAAATTACACCCAAGAAGTGTCCTTCACTTCTTTGCCGAGGCAGTCATTTTACACGTCGTCTTTTGACAGCGACGCGTAAAATTAAAGGTAGTCGGCACAGTACGTCGGCAAACCCATTGAAAGCAATGGGCAGATGTTTGCAGACATATTGAAGCCGTCTTTTCAGGCGTAAATCGAGGCGTAAAACGCCTCGTTTACGCCTGAAAATAGGTCGTGTGAACCCAGCCTTACAGTCTACTATGAAGACCTACGGCAGGGCTTCACAGGAGTACAAAGTTGGCAGACCTGGGGGCTTTCACTAGGCCCCCAGGTTGCAATGAGGACCATCAGCACCACGCGACTGCATCGCAGGGGGCTGATAGCACGTGGGAGGGGGCAGCCCCTACATTCTAACGATGCAGATACCACGGTCACGATTGACCACGGCATCTAAGGGGTTAAATGTGTGGAATCAATATGATCTTTGATTCCGCCCATCGTTGTGAGGTGTCGGTTGTATTACACAACCGTCACCCGCTAAGGCCTCATTTACACGAGCGTGTGTGTTTTGCACACGCAAAAAACGCGGCGTTTTGCGCAAGCAAAAAACGCACCGTTTTGCGTGCGCAAAGGGCACTTAACAGCTGCGTGTGTCATTATGTTTGTAAACAGAAAAGCACGTGGTTCTTTTCTGTTTACATTCAGAGTTTGACAGCTGTTGCGCGAATCACGATGTTCGCACGGAAGCGCTTCTGTGTGACATGCATGGTTTTCACGCACCCATTGACTTCAATGGGTGCGTGATGCGCGAAAAACGGCGAATTATAGAACATGTCGTGAGTTTTACGCAGCGGACTCACGCTGCGCACAACTCACGGACTGTCTGCACTGCCCCATAGAGTAATATAGGTGCGTACGAGACGCGTGAAAAGCACGCGCGTATATTACGCTCGTGTAAATGATGCCTAAGTATGGAGCGAGCTCAGCCCGTGAGCCCGCTCCAACCTTCCCCTTGACGGCTGCCACGTAAATGTACGTGGCTTGTCGGTAAGGGGTTAATGCAACTTTGTCATTTTGTTTTATTTAAAAAAAATATATACTTTTTGAAATATAGCTTCTCAGTATACTGGACAGATAGAAGCTGTATCTTGTGCTGAAACCAGAATTCGTCCGTCAGTTAACTTAGATGTGATCGATAACAGCTGGACCCGCTGTTACAGAAGTCGTCAGTCCCGCTGACCTGACGGATTCACATAGAAGCTGTATCTCAAAATATAAATAAAAATTTAAAAAAAACAATTACAAAGTTGTACAAGACACTAATAAAAAATTTTTGCTGAAAAATAAAAATATTCTAATTTGTACACAGCCTTTATTATTCTAAGCGCATTTCTCAATCAAGAAAGATATAAAATCATCAGGAACATTGAAACAACTCCTTAGCCAATCAATACTGAGTACCCATCCTAACATCGTGCAAAACCTTTCATTTCTCAGGGTATACAGGAGACAAAGCGCAATCTCCACTCATGACTGTACATATCCACACGAGAGATCCATTTAATAAAAGTTACCTAATTCATTACATAGTAGCACTAGAAGAGGAGCCACCAGCCGGTAACATCCCACCCCTAATTGCTTCATAATAGTCTAGTTCTTGTAAGGAATCGTCCACACGCTGTGGAATTGCCGGCCGGAATTTCGTATGGAGAAAACGCAGCAGAATACAGTAGCAGCATAGTGGATGAGATTTAACAAATCTCATCCACATGCTGCGTAAAAATTCTGAGCAGAAATTGACCTGCGGTGTGGATTTTTCGTACCGCAGCATGTCAATTCGTGCTGCGGAAAATGGCTAGAATTGCTGCGTAATGTCTGCGTTTTCAACGGAATTGCTATAGAAATTTTCTGCAACAATTCCGTTGTGTGTGGACAAGCCCTTAGATTTAGGGGCGCTAAGGCTGAACTGTCAAACCAAGGTGACCATAGCTACTCAAATTGATGTACAATGTCCCTTTTCAAAAGAACATATTTTTTCAATCCTAATATGACATTAACTTTAGCCAAATATTTGGCCATTGTAGACGGATCAGGGGCCTGCCAGTGATATGGAATATGTTTACGTGCTTGATAGCATAGTCGTAGAATGGGCAGTAGGTAACTCTCCTGTACAGTCAGTTCGTTAGCATAACCTAGTAGACATCAATTGGATCAAGAAAGACATGACTTTTAGGGTATGTTCACACGAGGGCGTCCGTTACGGCTGAAATTACGGGGATGTTTCAGCCTGAAAACATCCCCGTAATTTCAGCCGTAACGGCATGTGCAGGCGCTTGAACGCCGCGTCAATTACGGTCGTAATTGGCGCTGCTATTCATTGGAGTCAATGAATAACGGCTCCAATTACGGCCAAAGAAGTGACAGGTCACTTCTTTGACGCGGGCGTCTATTTACGCGCCGTCATTTGACAGCGGCGCGTAAATTACACCTCGTGTGAACAGACAAACGTCTGCCCATTGCTTTCAATGGGCAGATGTTTGTCAGCGCTATTGAGGCGCTATTTTCGGACGTAATTCGGGGCAAAAACGCCCGAATTACGTCCGTAAATAGGCCGTGTGAACATACCCTAATAGTACGAATTTATGAGCTTCACATATTTCCTCCAAAACTTTCTTGTGGCATCACTGTCTAGTTTTTTCTTTTTATTATATGCACTTTTGTTATGTACTTATGATGGTCTTTTCAACATTTGTATTTCCAGGACAAAAATGGTGAAGGTGCTCAGGAGCTGGAAAGATTTCATTGTAATCGTATGAAAGTGCTACAGCTGAATGTCTGCAGTGAAGAAGAAGTTAACCAGGCTGTTGAGTTTGTGAAGAAAAACCTGGAAGACCCTAATAAAGGTACATTCAAATTTCTTAGCACAAACACTTTGGAGTACAGAGTATTTCTTGAACAGCAATCTTGTGTTCAGGCTGTATTTTTTACAGCGATGCATAGTCTGTATATAGCCTTCTGACTACAGACTACCATAAAATTGTCAGGTGCTGGAGTTTTGAAATTCAGTAGAACAGAAGATCACATTCCTTCAGATCATTTTATGTAATTAATGGGGTTCTCCCATAATCCACAGGATAGGTGATAAATATATCATATATAGGTCATTAAAAGCAAAAGAGGTCGTCTGCTAACACTCAAATAATACACCGCAAAACGATCCACCTTAGGGACTGTACTCCCTTCAACTCCAGCTTGCAGTAAAGGTGTAAGTGATCTTACTCTAGCAGTGCAGAGAAATATGTTTCTCAGGCCAAACCTCCTCCCACTGTTTTCTCCGTTCTGATAAAAACAACAACAACCGAGTCTGCCCGATTCCTTCAGCTCCACACTGTAGCCTCTCACTGCAACATAGTTTAAAATGGCCCAAACATAGTGTGACTCCGCAACTTCAGATGAAACAAGGCAGTTTCAATTATACTCACAAACATGAATAAAAACAGTGCTTTTTCATAACAATGTCAGCAGCACGCCTCACATGGACCCAACCCTGGGTTTTGCCTTAACAGCTTCCTTCTGGGGCATGCCACCTTGACACCTGATGAAAAACATGACTGATATATTTCATGTCAAAAGAGAAAAAAAGGGATTCATCATACCTGATCATAACGGATCACAACGGATTTCTCATACCGTAGCTACTGTAAAAACGGAAATCATTACGTAAGTGTGAACAGAGTTAGTTTGTCCAATTACGTTTAAGCCTGTGAAAAGGGGAGGACTATGTAAAGAAATGGATGTAATGCCATGAATTGCCAACGGTTCATGCAATATTTTTCCTAAACCCATTGAATTAAAGAGGTTGTCAGGGCATGGATCGGTTTTTCATACTGATGACCTATCCACAGAATCAGATATTACATGGTGACAAACTAAATACCAATTCAAACAAGAGGGATGAGGGCCCTGTTCACAAGAGCTTGCAATCTATGAAAGCTTGACCATAAAGTTCATTCTCAGCTTTATTTTATTTCTTTGCAGGATTGTGGGGTCTTGTCAATAATGCTGGTATCTCTACATTTGGAGACGTAGAATTCACAAGCCTAGACACGTATAAAGAAATAGCAGAAGTGAACCTGTGGGGAACAATAAGAGTCACAAAGGCATTCTTACCATTGGTGCGTCAACATAAAGGTAAGTCACAGCACACTGTCACCAACAGAAAGAGAAACCGAGTACTCTGCACCATCTGTTGTGTTTGGCACTCTACGTAAGGCCTTATTCACACGAACGTGTAATACGTCCGTGTGACGGCCGGTAAAACAACGGCCGTCACACGGACCTAGGTAATTCAAGGGGGCCGTTCACATGGCCGTTGTTTCAGCGGACCGTGTGAAGGGTTCGTGAGAAAATAGGACATGTCCTGTTTTTTTGAGCTTCACGCATCCCTGCATAGACTCTAGTCTGCAGCGTACAGCAACTATTACACAAAGAACTATTATACATCAAAGATCTGCCCATTTAACCCCTTAGTTCCTGAGGTGAATTGCGACTGCGGCATCTAAGGTGTTAGAATGAGGGAGCGGCTCCCTCTGACGTGCCATTGCCCCCCTCCCCCCGCAACGCGATCGTGCGATGAGGTTCTTAGCCCACATTTTGATCAAGCTCTGTGAGACCACCTGCCACGGTAGGTAGGTGCTTTTGACGGAAGACAGCATGGGCACTTTGACTAGTCTGCAGCTCTACAGGCCCCAAACACCACAAGCTGCAGTGCACTATGGGGGGAATTTAGCAATTTTTCTACGCCGGAAATCTGCTCCAGTTTTCACTCTGGCCAGGGACAGTCCATGGTCGAGCCAGGCCCCGTACCACTGTCCCCTCCCATGATCGGACATTAAAGTAAATGAAAAAACTAATTTACTCACCTCACCACTTTGCTTTTCCCCCAATCTCCTCAGGCTCCCACATTAGGCTGCAGTGCATACAAGGTCCTGACGCCAAGTAGTATCAGGGCCTTATATGCGACGCAGCACAAAACATCCTGAGGCTGAAGAGATATGGGAGGGAGAAGCAGAGCGGTAAGGTGAGTAATATTTTTTTATTTTATATTCGATCGAGGAAAGAGATGGGCCGAGCAGTGCGACCACGATTGCAAGGCAATCCGAAACACACGACACATTTATTAAAAGGCGTTTGCATCTTACTCCAGCAAACTGTATATCAAGACTGTCGTATAAAACGCCAGTCTTAATAAATCTGCCACATCTTTTTATACTATTGTTATTTTTGAGATTTCTGAATAAACATTTTGTATTTAGAGATTAAGAGGATTAACTTGCACTATTGATTTTGTGGACTATATCTCCTTGGTTATAGGATCTATACAGTTTGGGGTTGTAGTTTAATTTGTCACAAGTTTGTGCCAAATTTATAACGTGAGGGTGACTTTTTCTACTACAGACTACTGTAAATTATTATACTACATTATAATATTTTAGTTATTTTGTGCCATTTCTGCAACATTTCAGGGTCCATTGAAGCATGCTCTAACATATAGAACTTAAATACAATTGGCGCACCTCAGGTAGTCCACTTTTATATTTGTTGTAGGACTTATTTTAAATTTAGGACATGCATTTTTATATCATGGTGAGCCATTTTATGAAATTGAACATTTTTTTTCTTAGAAACAGTGAAAAGATCTGTACAATACATTCAGTGACATCAGTTACTGACTCTCGTGGGTTGACTGAAAGCGTATTTTAATCATCCCAGCTGGAAGTAAAAGGTTGGTGGGTGTAAGACATTTCGTTATAAAGAACATGCTTTCATCACAAACCTGTCTCCCAAAAATAGAACCATTACACAACCAAAGTATTTTAAGCCTTTAAATGTCAAGCTTTGTAAGATTTAAAGGATTAATTTATTCATAAGTTCTCTTAAGTTCATTATAAAATTAATAAAATTAGGTTGTGGATTAATCAAAGATAATATACAATTGGCCATGAAACATATTTGCTGGTGGAGTATTGGTAGTGTGTCTAAAAATTAGATGCCAGTGTGAAACCATTTTTTTAACCACTTAGAAATAAATATAGATGTGTACAATATATTATGTAACCATAGGTAATTTGAAAATCTGTTTCCTTTTATTTTCTAAACCTGTACCAAAGAAGGAATTGCACTTGCACAGCAAATTTTTTTAAAAATATATAAAAGCTTTATTTAGAGCCAAATATTTACACTTGTGTAGCATAAGAAATTTGAAAATATCTAAAACCAATATATAAATCTCTACATGAGGCCATCCATGGTGGGATGAAACCCTGATGGACACCGTTGTGCTTCCGTTTCCGTTCCGGGCCGTGTTTCCGTTTTTAACGGCCGATTTTGACTTGTTTTGCATCCGTTTTTTGCCCTGTCCATTTTAAAAGCGGATGAGTTTCAATTGTCAATCTTTTGCCACACACTGCCCTCTGTAGATAATGCCACACAGCCCCTTGTAGATACTGCCAAAGCCCCCTATAGATAATGCCACACACTGCCCTCTGTAGATACTGCCACAGCCCCCCTATAGATAATGCCATACACTGCCCTCTGTAGATAATGCCACACAGCCCCCTGTAGATACTGCCACAGCCCCTCTATAGATAATGCCACACACTGCCCTCTGTAGATAATGCCATACAGCCCCCTGTAGATATTGCCACAGCCCCCTGTAGATAACGCCACACACTGCCCTCTGTAGATAATGCCACAGCCGCCCCTAGATATTGCCACAGCCCCCCTGTAGATAATGCCACACACTGCCCTCTGTAAATAATGCCACACAACCCCTTGTAGAGATTGCCACAGCCACCCTGTAGATAATGCCACCCAGCACCCTGTCGGTAGGTCCACACAGCCCCCCTGTAGGTAGTGCCACACAGCCCCCCTGTAGGTAGTGCCACACAGCCCCCTGTACATAGAACCTCGTAGATGGCACCCCCCAATCCTGTAGATAGCGCCACTGTAGCAGTGACGTCAGGGACTTCTCCTGGAGAGGTCATCTACTCCTGAAGCGGAATCACTGGCCACAGTGGCCCGTCGGCCGGTGATACCACTCCAGAAGAAGTCCCTGACTTCACTGTCCATATATGGACAGTGAAGTCAGGGACTTCTCCTCGAGCGGAATCACTGGCCGCTGTGGCCGGGGATTCCGCTAAAGGAGTAGCGGACTGCTCCAGGAGAAGTCCCTGACATCACTGTCCATATATGGACCGTGACGTCAGGGACTTCTCCTGGAGCGGAATCCCCGGCCACAGCTTCGGCAATGCTGTGGACGGGGATTAGGGATTCCGCTCCTATAGGGAGCCAAAAATATCTCCTCCTCCTCCTCACATGCACTTCGCACTGTGTGGAGGAGAAGAGAGCGAGCGAGTGGAAGAAAGCACGGTCGACACTCGGATCACATCCAAGTAACAGCCGTGCTTTACACGGCCCCATAGACTTCTATGGGTGCTGTGCGGTCGGGAGAACGGCCCAAAATAGGGCATGTTCCGTTTTTTGACGGCCCAGTTTACCGTGCTCTCAAAAAATTGGCCTTGTGAATAGCCCCATTTGGGGTCTATTGTTCCTACTGTGGCTGTGCGACGGCCGTTCAAAAAACGTCCGTCAGACGGCCGAGAATCCCTGTAGTGTGAATAGGGTTTAAGAGATCACATCAATGGTAAATTTACACATTTTAGAAAGATGGCTAGTTTAAGACCATAGTATCTTAAGACCATATATCCAGAAGGTATTTTGGATTCCAAGACGAGCCCTTAAATACTTGTTTTCTTAATGTATACACGAGACAACCTGCAACATTTAGAAACCTCTTATTATCTATTACTAACTCCTTTAAATGGCTTATAATTTTAAAACTAGCTTCTAATATCTTTAAAGAGGTTGTCTCAAGAAGTTCACCCCTTCCTATATACCCTATTATACCCTGACATATTGACATCATAGAGGAGGGTCATCAGCTTGGGACCCACCATCTATTAGCCAGCAGAGGGCCGCTCCGAAAGAGCAGATTCCACAATGGCCTCCTGCAGATTTCCCCGGCAATATAATATAAAGCAGGGATGCACAAACTTTTCTGGTCTGATGGCCACATTATCAGATTGTACCATTCACAAGGACCGCACTTGGGAGTTCGGGTTACACTGATGGAACTCCCCGCTTTAGGCCATGTTGCAGAAACAGACGTGGGTTTCACAACTCCCGTATACTACAATGGAGACAGACACACACAAGTACTGCCACATTTCCAACTCCTCTCCTCTCTTTAGTGCCAATAAGTGCCTGATATATGGTGGTCCCAGTGATGGAATAAGACATTATGGCATAGACTCTGAATATGCCATAAATGTCTCAGGTGGGAATACCCCTTTAAAGGAGCACTCAGGGTGAAACTGATGCATTGTGAGAGGAAAGCGCATGGCACAGGCATTCAAAGAAAACTGAAGAGAGAATATCAGTCATACACTGCTCACTCAGGCCTGCACTAGACACGACGTAGTAACAGTTTTGCCTAGATTGCTTCTTTAAATTGATAAGAATAAAACTCGTACAGCCCCACATCAAAGTGCCAGACACACAGTGCCCCTTCATAACAGTGCCAGACACACAGTGCTCCACCATACAATACCAGCCACACAGCCTTCACTATTAATGGCAGCCAGACAGTACCCATTAGTACTTACCTGTCCCTGCTCCCGAGCTGGTGACGTTCCTCTTTTCTCTGACATGGGAAATACGTGAGCATTTATCAGACAAAAGCAAGCATGTTTGTGTCTCAAAGGTTGGGGGCCACACAAAATGGCACGAACCCCTGATATAGAGGTATTCATATGGAGGTGAAATGGCAAAGCTTCTAATGTAGTATTTAGGATAGATTGAAAGAAACCGTTTCCACACACAATATTTAAATAATAAATTCTGTTCACCAAGTTTTAGTCATTACTATGGGTAAAAGATACCAGCGTCTTATCAATTTATGACGGTTGTAAAAGTGCAGATTGCATTTCCGAGGATTTTCCTTGGGTATAGGAAGTATTTTACTAGAGGCTCGTTTACACTGGCCAAAGTTTCACTAGTTTCCAAGCATCGGGTAACGCCAGCAGCAGGTCCTGCTCCTGCCGGCGGTTCCTGTTGCCGGGTCTCATGCCTCCTCCGGTGGCCTGTCCCTCCCCTAGGCCACCAGCGTCTGCTGGTGTCCTCTGCTCGCGGCCTAATGTCCTTAATGCGCGCGCATTGCGGCCTTCTCTTAAAGGGCCACCGCGCAAAATTCTAAATTCATTTATCCAATCCCTGTTGCCATCCAGGACTATTTAAGGCACCTCCACTATCCACCTGGTGCCTGAGCAACATTGGAACAACCTAGTTGTATCCTGCGGAGGTTCCTGTGTGCATCTGATTCCAGTTCACTATTACTATCTGTTGTCAGCCTGTATCCAGTCAACTGCTGCTAGCCTGTTTCCAGTCCGCTATTGCTGCCTGTTGCAAGCCAAAATCCAGTCATCCCTTACCAGCCTGTAACCAGTCCGATATTGCTGCCTGTTGTCAGACAGTGTCCAGTTGTCCACTGTCTGCCAGTTTCCAGCTACCTGCCTGTGTCCGGCTGTCCGCTATCTGCCTGTGTCCAGTAATCTGCTATCAACCAGTGTCCAGCAATCTGCTATCAGCTTCCATTCAGCTGCCCGCTGTCAGTCTGCGTCCTGCTGTCGTTGTCAAGCCTGAAATTTCCACCCATCAAGTTACCATCTGCCAGTGCCGGTTCTAGTCCGCTTGGCCAGCAGCTACTCCGCCGGGACTACATGAAGCGAAGACCAGATCCCTATATAGGGGTTAAAGGGTGGACTGGGGAGGCTACTTAGATAACTCTCTTTAAGGGTCCACAACCTGCTGGTCATAACAAATCGTAACAATCATTGGCCAATTTAAATAAAGAAAAAGGTCAGTGATATATGATAAAACATTTTTTTATCATTGGTCTGTGAAACAGGTATAAACATTCCTCATGGTGTCTCATACATCGGGTCCTGGTGCAGCAATACTTCAGTAACAGGTCCATTTTCCTCACATTTCCCAGGAATTTCTTCAGAACTTCACAGATAAATAGTGTCCTTCAGTAGTCAAGTGATGGTATCCCAACTCTCCTATTCACTGGCCCATAGGATATGCTGCATTCAGCTTTTACATACATTTCAGATAGCTGTTGGACAAAATCCTCTGGCAGCAGCTTATCTTCTTGCAAACAAATGGATTCTAACAAACCAACCCTTCTCTCCCCACGTCATCAGGGGAGAGCTGGGACACCGCCATACACGTTAAATGGTCGACCAGTCTTGCCTAAATCAGCGGATTCCGCAGATCTTTGTGTTCTCAAACAATTGTTTATGCAAAACACAACACCATATAATATAATTAACGGCAAAATTAAACACTGACAATAATGCAACACCACTTTCAGACAACTGGAGGAGGTCATTTTTAACTTGCCATGTACCTGGCCATTCACCTTAGGGTCTATTCACTCTGCAGTGAGTAGTAGTGTGAATCAAATCTGTGCCACGTAACATTGACGTGAAAGGGGGAAAACACAGCAAAAATCTGACAACTAGGGCATGGTATGGTCTAAAATTTTAAAAAAACAACACATTTTTAAAGGGGTTTGCCCATCTTGGACATTTATGGCATATCCACAGGATGTTTTCGTAACTCCTGACCATCTAATGAGGAAGTGGCCAGGAGGCAGCGGGAGACGAGATATTTAAAACAGGGTTTAGGTGTCCCCGTTCTACAGATAGGTGTGGGTCCCATCGGTGGGTCCCGCCACTGGCGTAGCTATAGGGGTCACAGCGGTCGCAATTGCGACCGGGCCCCGAAGCCAGGGGGGCCCACAGCCCCCCGCACCACATCAATAAAAAGTTACTATAGTAACTCGGGCCGCGGGCCCCTGTTACTATAGTAACAGACTGTACTTACCCTCCTGGTTCCGGATCGCAGCGGAGGTCCTGACGTCAAGCGCTGTGCACAGCGCATGACGTCACAGCGCTATGCGCCGCGCACAGCATCGAGACGACAGAACTACTGCCGCGGCTGAAGAGGAAGGTAAGATTAGCCCTGACTGGTGGGGTCCGACTCCCGGGACCCGCCAGTCAGCTGTTTTGAAGGGGCCGCAGCACTCGTACGAGAGCTGCCCCCCTTCATTCCGGTCACATTGTGAATCGGTGTCGGCAATTCACAGTGTGAGCTAGTAGTGAAATAAAGGGGAAGCAGCTCTCGTACGAGTGCTGTGGCCCCTTCAAAACAGCTGATTGGCGGGTCCCAGGAGACGGACCCCGGACACATCAGCTATTGATGGCCTATCCTGAGGATAGGCCATCAATGTTTAGGGACTGCACAACCCCTAAGCCTACGATGTAGCAGGCTTAGGGGGTCCATGAGACAGGATCACAGATTGTGTGATGCTGTCTGCTGGGCCCTGTATCTAAGCCAATCACATGGTAGGCTTAGATACATGGCCCATGTGTGATCCTGTCTGATGGGCCCTGTATCTAAGCCTACCACACTGTAGGTTTAGATACAGGGCCCCAGCACACAGTAATCTTATACTGTATAAGATTACTGTCTGCTGGACCCTGTATCTAAGCCTACGTTGTGGTAGGCTTAGATACAGGGTCCCACAGACAGTATCACACATGGGCCCTGTATCTAAGCCTAACACATGTGTTACTAATCGTTTTTTTGGTGTGTTTTCTTACAGGTTCGGTCGTTGGACTACGTCGGATTCCAGGACTACTTCGATGACGGCTTTTTTTTTATTATCAATAAAATGGTTAATGAGGGTTGTGTGGGTTTTTTTTTTATTTCAATAAAATATTTTTTCTATGTCTTTGTGTTTTTTTTAAACTATATTACTACCGCCTTAGTAATGGCCGCCGGCTGATTGACAGCATCCATTGCTAAGGCGGGGCTTAGTGTTAGCCGGTGCAGAGGCTAACACTAACCCCCTTTATTACCCCGGTACCCACCGCCACCAGGGGTGCTGGGAAGAGCCGGGTACGATCCAGTACCTGACCATCTGTAGTGATGGCCGGCCACCGGGGCGGCCGCAGGCTGGTAGTATCAGGAGGGGAAAGGCCAGATACAGTGGCCCTTCCCACCCTGGTAATGCTAGGCTGCTGCTGCTTTATTGTATCTGGCTGGTTATGAAAAATGGGGGGGACCTCACGTAATTTAAAAAAAAATAATAATAATTTGAAAGAACAATGTGGGGTCCCCCCCAATTTTCATAACCAGCCAGATACAACACAGCAGCAGCAGGCAGCATTACCAGGGTGGGAAGGACCACTGTTTTTGGCCTTCTCCAGCCTAATACTACCAGCCTGCGGCCGCCCTGGTACCTGACCGTCACTACAGATGGTCGGGTACTGGTTCATACCCGTCTCTTCCCAGTACCCCTGGTGGCGGTGGGTACCGGGGTAATAATGGGGGTTAGTGTTGGCCTCTGCACCTGCTAACATTAAGCCCCACCTTAGTAATGGAGGTTGTCAATCAGCCAGCGGCCATTACTAAGGCGGTGATAATAAAGTTTAAAAAGATACAAGCACATAGAAAAAATATTTTATTGAAATAAAAAAACACAACCCTCATTAACCATTTTATTGAGAATAAAAAAAACGCCGTCATTGAAGTCCTCGAATCCGAAGTAGTCCAACAACCGAACCTGTAAAAAAAACACAAAGACACAAAAATAATCAGTAACACATAAAGAAGCAAAATTATTATTCTTACCTTTCCTGGGTCCAGCGCTGGAGCCGCAATGTCAGCGAGATGAGCCCTGTATCTAATCCAATCATGTGTGATACTGTCTGCTGGGTCCTGTATCTAATCCTATCATGTGTGATACTGTCTGCTGGGCCCTATATCTAATCCTATTATGTGTGATACTGTCTGCTGAGCCACTGTATCTAATCCTATCATGTGTGATACTGTCTGCTGGGCCCTATATCTAATCCAATCATGTGTGATACTGTCTGCTAAGGCACTGTATCTAATCCTATCATGTGTGATACTGTCTGCTGGGCCCTATATCTAATCCAATCATGTGTGATACTGTCTGCTGGGCCCTATCTCTTTTTTTTTAATCAAACAAGTTTTTATTGATAATACAACATCTGTTATACAGCCTTTACATTTATTACAGTACTTTACAGAAAACAAATAGAAATAACATAACATCACTTAAGTAATGCAAAATTTCTTCAAGTGCTTTATGGCATGTATACAACATCTTTGGTTACCCCGTCACCTATTTTTCCCCCCAACTGAACTACCCCCCTCCCTTGCAGTACCCCTTCTCTTTCCTAATTTTTCAACCACTCCTCCTCCATGTCATGGGTCCTATCTCTAATCCTATCATGTGTGATACTGTCTGCTGGGCCCTATATCTAATCCAATCATGTGTGATACTGTCTGCTAAGCCACTGTATCTAATCCTATCATGTGTGATACTGTCTGCTGGGCCCTATATCTAATCCAATCATGTGTGATACTGTCTGCTGGGCCCTATCTCTAATCCTATCATGTGTGATACTGTCTGCTGAGCCGCTGTATCTAATCCTATCATGTGTGATACTGCCTTCCGAGCCACTGTATCTAATCCGATCATGTGTGATACTGACTTCTCAGCCACTGTATCTAATCCTATCATGTGTGGTACTGTCTGCTGAGCCACTGTATCTAATCCTATCATGTGTGATACTGTCTGCTGAGTCATTGTATCTAATCCTATCATGTGTGATACTGTCTGCTGGGCCACTGCATCTAATCCTATCATGTGTGATACTGTCTGCTCAGCCACTGTATCTAATCCTATCATGTGTGATACTGTCTGCCCAGCCACTGTATCTAATCCTATCATGTGTGATACTGTCTGCTCAGCCACTGTATCTAATCCTATCATGTGTGATACTATCTGCTGAGCCAATGTATATAATCCTATCCATAGTTTATAGGGTCGTAGTGCTATAGATATGCTATGCTGTCTCCTATACACACTTTTTTTTTTTGGGCCGACACATATGTATTGGGGCTATTTCCCCTGACATTTTAAGCCCTGAGGGTATGTTCACACGGCAGCGTCCGTTACGGCTGAAATTACGGTACCTTTTGACAGCGGCGCGTAAAAAAAATGACCGTCGGCACAGAACATCGTAAAGCCTATTCAAATGAATGGGCTGATGTATGCCGACGCTTTTGAGCCGCATTTTAGGACGTCATTCAATGCTAAAACGCCCGAATTACGTCCGTAAATAGTGTGTGTGAACCCAGCATTAGTGACGCCCCGGCTGCTAGTGCTGCATTGTTGGGTCACTTAGGAGACCCAGCGATGCAGCTGAAAGCTGCGGACCGTCGGCCATGAGGAGTTTGCGGGGGGGGGACCAATAAGAACTTTAGCATTGGGGCCCATGAGCCTTTAGCTACGCCCCTGGGTCCCGCATCTATCTGACATTTAAGGCATAAACTGTGGATATGCCATAAATGTACTAGATGTGAAAACCCCTTTAAAAATGTGTTTTTTAGGATTTTTAACCATACCATGCCTTACTTGTCGCATTTTTGCTGTGTTTTTCCCCTTTTATCTCAATGTTATGTGGCACAGCTTTGATTCACACTACAAAGCTAGGTGTGAAAGCCTGAAAAGCATGTAGGGCAAGAAAATCCAACTCTGCAGACATATTTTCAGAATAGGTTGCAGTGAGGCGTGTGATGCATTAGCCATCTATAGTTGGATCCAATGCTTTATACCACTCTTCCCTGTTTGATCCTGGTTTTGCCAGAAATACACATGAAGCAAGCACATTGTTCTACACCACAACTGCTGGTGTGTGACTACGGCCGGATAAGGGCCATTCTGATGACCTTTATACTAACATTCAAATTAATGGCAATTTGCTTAGAATTTTGTGTCAGATTTTCGGTATCAGAAATAAGCTGTGTCAGTACAAGATTACTGACTTCACCAATGTGATCTTTTCACATGTATCTGCGACAAATCAGAAGATCGTTTTGACTGGATTTCTTCTTTAAACTCTATGTGCAACTGGGTATAAATGTACAGTCAGAGGCGAAACTAGGAAAGACTGGGACCCATAGCAAACTCTTGGCTGGACCCCACCCCCAGGTGCCACAAGCAGCCCCCCTTATAGATAGTGCCCCCTGTAGAATGTTCCATAGAGCCCCCCTGTAGACAGTGCTATACAGCCCGCCTATAGACAGTGTCACACCCCACTTGTAGATATCGCCCCTCACCTCCCCCTTGTAGATAGTGGCATACAGACCCCCCCTGTAGATATCACGATAAAGCCCCCCTGTATATAGCGCTATACAGCTCCCACTGTATATAGTACCACACAGCCCCCCTTAGTAGATAGTGCCGCACAGCCCCCCCTTAGTAGGTAGTGCCACACACGAACCCCTGTAGATTGCGCCACACACAGGCCCCTGTAGATATTTTTTTGACTGCTGGTCATGCATAATGTGTAGAGCCATCTTAAGCCCTTAACGACATCCAACGTATGGGTACGTCGTTGTCGCTAGGTACTTAACGCAATCCAACGTATGGGTACGTTGGAGCGTTAAGTGGTCACTGTGTCTAAAGACATGGTGACAGTGTAAAGATGGCTGCTGTCCCTGAACTGACCGACCAATCACATCGATCGCCGATGGCCCAGGGGGGTTGGCGCACCCCACCTCCCCGCATCAGCGATCGCTCTGATTGGTCGGTCAGTTCAGACCGGCCAATCGCGTCTTTTTGCTGCTATAACCTATCACTGTGCCGTAGGGCACAGTGATACGGTGGGGATTGGTGCTGTCTAGGACGGCACCAATCCCTGCCATGTACTTGTAAGGCAGTAGTGATGGTGCCACCCGATCGCTACCATTGGTTGGTCTGCAAAGACCGACCAATCATAGCCATGGCGGGCATTTCAAACACCCTGCACCAGCTCTGCCCACCTCATTCCGGTTTGGAATGGTGAGCAGAGCTGGTGTGTGAGTCTGTGAACCGAATACTTACCGTTGCTGAGGCCTTCTGTGCTGCGATCGTCATCTTCTTCATCTTGCTGTGTGATCACTCACTGTGATCATCATCATCAACTGTGCTGCTGCTGGTTTTTTTTTTAGCAGCAGCAACACTAGTGATTCCTGAATTTCCCTTTCCCAGTCCCTGTCCTAATTTTTTGACGCAGGTTTATTTCTAGTCCTATTTTTACTGCACCATCTTTTTATGTGCGCCCTGTATCCACTGAGTGCTGAGTCTATAATCAGCATCGGTGGTAATTTGTTGACGCAGGTTTTTTTGGGCCTTTTTTTATAGTAAAAAAGTATAAAAAAAAGTTAACCTCTTAATGCCGAAGGACGGATATATCCGTCCTCAGCAGCTGCTAGTTCGCGCAGGAGGACGGATATATCTGTCCTGTGATCGCGTGGGTACTGACAGTGTACACACGCGATCAGCGGCAGGAGCACGGCTGTTATACACAGCCTGGCTCCTGCTGCAACTGCCGGAATCGAAGCGCGCTCCGATTCCGGCAGTTTAACCCATTAAATGCCGCTGTCAATAGTGACAGCGGCATCTAATGTGTTTGACAGAGGGAGGGAGCTCCCTCTGTCACCCGATCGGCGCCCCCGCAAACAAATCGCGGGTCGCCGTCGGGTTTCCATGACAGCCGGGGGTCTAACAAAGACTCCCAGGTCTGTCTTCCGCAACTGCCTGTTAGGCGATGCCGTAGGCATGTCCTAACAGGTTGCCTGTCAGTTTTACACTGACAGGCAATAATGCTTTGGTATACTAAGTATACCAAAGAATTATATATGCGATCGGCACATCGCATAGTGAAGTCCCCTGGTGGGACTAAAAAAAAGTATGTCAATCAGTTAAATAAAGTTTGTTAAAAAAAAAAAATTACAGTGAAAATCAAATAAAACTACTTTTTTTGCCCAAAAAGTGGTTTTATTTAGTAAAAGTGTCAAAACAAATAACACATACACATATATGGTATCCCCGCGATCGTAACAACTTGACCAATAAAATGAACACATTAATTAAACCGCCGGATGAACGGCGTCCAAAAAAAACGCAAAAAAACAACGGCAAAATTCGCTCTTTTCTCCCATTCCTCCCATAAAATATTAAATAAAAATTAATCTATAAGTCCTATGTACCCCAAAATAGTACTAATGAAAACTACACATTGGCCCGCAAAAATCAAGCCCACATACGGACACATCAACGGAAAAATAAAAACGTTACGGCTCTTGGAATGCGGCGATGCAAAAACAAGTAATTTTTTTCTAAAAGGCTTTTTATTGTGCAAACGTAGAAAAAACATATAAAACCTTTACATATTTGGTATCCCCATAATCGTGCTGACCCATAGAATAAAGTTAACATGTTATTTACGCTGCATAGTAAACGGCGTAAATTTATAACGTGAAAATCAATGCTGGAATAGCTGCTTATTTTCAATACTCTCCTAAAATAAAGTTAATAAAAGTTAATCAATATGTTATAAGCATCTAAAAATGGTACAATTACAAAATACAACTCGTCCCGCAAAAAACAAGCCCTTATACGGCGATGTCGACGGAATAAAAAAAAAATTATGACCCTTGGAATGCGACCGTGAGAAAACAAAAAATAATCCTTGGTCATTAACGTGCAAAATGGCCCGGTCATTAAGGGGTTAAATAAAATATAGTTAGGTGTAGCTAGTACCTGCATAGGTAGAACGTTAGGGTAGCGGTAGCTTAGGTGTAGCTAGTACCTGCATAGGTAGGACGTTAAGGTAGCGGTAGTTTAGGGGTAGCTAGTACCTGCACAGGTAGGGCGTTAGGGTAGCGGACATATAGGTTAGCGTCCGTTTTATAATTTAAAAAATTACATAACATTTTAGGTAGTTTTAGCTATACAAATTGTCTAAAGGTAGTGTTAATTTCTTATACTACAGTTTCTTTTCTAAAATATAGTGCTACATTTAGTGTCAGTGGTTACTCTAGCTTTATAGTTTTAGTCTAAATTTACTGCAGTATAATTTTTATACTACAGTTTTTTTAGCACTAATATATAGCGTTATAGATTTAGCGTCAGTTAGTGACGGACATTCAGTTTTTCTTATTGAAGTTCGTTCACTAAATTTTAAATAGCGTAATTTTATAGTTTTAGTCTAAATTTACTGGCGTATACTTTTTATACTACAGTTTTCTCTAGCACTAATATATAGCGTTACAGATTTTTTAAAATCAAATACTTTTTATTGGTCATTTTCAACAAGTACAGTAACACACTAAAGTAACCTCCCACCAATGCCCCCCCCCCCCCCCACCCTCACTACTCAACCAAGCAGCCAGAAATAACAAGAAGGAAAGGACCATTACATGGACACAGGAAGTACTCACCACGCAGGGCAGATATATATACAGTTACAGTATGTATCACAAAACCATTAGCTCCACATTTGTCAGAGGGCAACTTAGCATATACCAGCATGGAGACATACCTTGCCCCAGAGATTCCTCCAAACAGCCATTTACGTTATTACCCATGAACACATTTACAGCAGGCCTCCATTATCCCCCTACACACTAGGAACCCTAAATACTAGGTTTAGGAACCCTAAATACTTAACAATAGAAATGTACCTCCCCAAGAATTTGGCATATACATAGCACATTACCCAACCTACCTAAACAACAAGGAAAGGAGCAGCAACAACCCCTCCTACCCCTTTGCCCCTCCTAGGAAAAAGACCCCAGAGGATCAAAAGGGAAAATACAACCACAGTACGTTGCACTGAAAATAAATCAAACAAACAAATGAAGGCAGTCAGACAGGCCAGAATTCACCAAATGCCGGATAAGAAAAATCACCCCAGGGACACATCTCAAGTGTCAGGAGGCACCATCTCGAAGCGAAGTTGTCCTTCATGTTGTTCCAGCCATTGCAAGGCATCTTTAGGATCCTCAGAGAAATGGGTACCGCCTGGAGCCGCCACTCGAAGTTTTGCGGGAAACAACATTGAGTAAACCACCTTAGATTTAGGCCTCGAATTACACCTGAAAAAACGCCCCTAATACGCCTACAAACATCTGCCCATTGCTTTCAATGGGCTTTACGCTGTTCTGCTCCCACGAGGTGTCATTTTACGCGTCGCTGTCAAAATACGGCGCGTAAAAAAAGACGCCCGCGAAAAAGAAGTGCATGTCACTAATTGAGCCGTTTTTGGAGCCATTTTTCATTGACTCCATTGAGAAACAGCTCCAAAAACGGCCGTAAAATACGCCGCGAAAAACGCGAGTTGATACAAAAACGTCTGAAAATCAGGAGCTGTTTTCGCCTGAAAACAGCTCTGTATTTTCAGACGTTTTTGGTCACTGCGTGTGAACATACCCTAAGCATGTCGTCCTCCAGGGTCGAGGTTCTAGCCTCCACCCCAGTGGTCCACTCAGAAATCTTGTGAACGTCCTGTCTGAGGACAGATAATTCTTGCCTCATTCCCCCCATCTGTATTGACTGTGGGCTGATGGCAGTATTACATTTAGAGATGGCTGTAATCACATCTCACAGCGTGGGCTCACCTGCAGCCACACCAGGGCTCACATGTTTCTCAGGGGATGAGTGTTGCAGAGGCAACGGCGCCATGACTGTATCAGCAGTGTCCTCCTCAGAAGACAGCTTTGCTGCGTTCGAGCCCCCCTGTAGGTTATTCTGGGGCCAGGCAGACGATCCCACTGCCTCCATGCTGCCAGTCCTGGCATATTTCTTCAAGCGGTCTGCGACATCCGCCCCTCTCTGCGCTGAGGTCCTTGACCTCCTTTCCCGCTCAGCGCCATCTTGAAAATCGGCCGTGAGCCCGGCTTTCATGGGGGTTTTAACTCCTTTCCGCGGCATACCGGAGAAACAAAAATATATGCCCAGGCTCAGCGTGTGCCAAGGGAGACCACTCTGTGCAAGAGAGGTACCGTTGTCGCCAATAATGCAGTTCAATTGTGGATAATTGTACGGAGTGGAGGCAGGAGATCAGAAGCGTGCGCCCTACTCCATGCACAGTGAGGCCACGCCACTAGCGTTACAGATTTAGCGTTAGTCAGTGACGGACATTCAGTTTGTTTTACTGAAGTTCGTTCACTAAATTTTACATAGCGTAGTTTTATAGTTTTAGCCTAAATTTACTGCAGTAGTTTTTATACTACTTTTTTTTTTTTTAGCAGATTCAACGTCACTAAATTTTAGTTAGTGTCATCTAGTCAGGAAATTCTTTACAGTTTTATAGTGCCATCATTTTTTGTTACTGAAGTTTGTTCAGTAAATTTTTTATAATTCCATTTTTTTTCTAAACTTTTATTTTCTTTCTTTCTGCTCTTTTTTTTTTTTTTATTCAGCAATTTTGAAATACACGTGTAAAAGCACAACACACACAAACCCCTGTGTAAAAATAAAGTCAGTGTTACATATGTTCAAGCACTACACACCCCATAATAAAAAATCTCAAAGGGTCTATTCAGCAGAGGAGGCATACGCCATCCTGGCCTCTGACACTGATTCCGCCAGCGAGGGAGAAGAGGAATTCGCCCCATACTTTTGTCCTCCTCATCATCATCCAGTGATGAGGAACCCCCGCAAAGGCGAGCCAGAACATCAGCTGAGGCAACCCCCAGATAAGTGAACCCGTGTGGGACCCACCCCCTGAGAATTATGAGCTTCAGATTCCCGAATTCATAGGCAGCTCAGGAACTCATTTTGAGACTGAAGGATTTAGTGAATTTAATGGTGGCCCAGACCAATTTATATGCCCAGTAATTTATTGCCCAGAACCCCACGTCATCATATGCTAGACCCTTTAAGTGGACCCCTGTAGATGCAGCGTTGATGCTCAAATTTTTGGGGCCTTGTGCTGCATATGGGGCTAGTCAAGAAGCCACAGATCAGGCAATACTGGAGTACAGATGTTTTGTACAACACCCCAATTTACCGCATGGCAATGCCCCGAACTTGCTTTGAAGCTATTCTTAAATTTTTGCATTATAATAATAATGATGCACAGTGCCTGCCCCGTGATGACCCCACATTTGACCGCCTATTCAAAATCAGGCCAGTAATTAACCATTTCTGCACCAAATTTCAAGAAGCGTATACCCCCCAAAAGAACATTGTAATAGACGAGTCCCTTGTACATTTTAAGGGTAGGCTAAAATTCCGCCAATACCTGCCCAGTAAGAGGGCAAGGTATTGGATAAAAATGTACAAACTGTGCAAGAGTAGCTCAGGGTGCACCTACAAACAGTGGCGTAACTACCGCCGTAGCAGCCGTAGCGGCTGCTACGGGGCCCGCGGCATGAGGGGGCCCGTGTCGCCCGCCGGCACGGGCCCCCACCATGGCCGGAGGCTCCGCTAGCAGCCGCTATGGCTGCTACAGCGCGACGCCACTGAACACTACGGCAGAGCAGGGAGGTATCTCCCCGCTCTGCCATTAAACAAAAGACATGTATCCCCTATCCACAGGATAGGGGATACATGAGTGATCGCTGCCAGCGATAGGGAGAACGGGGGACTGAAAGTCCCCTGAAGTTCTCCATCACAAACCTCGGACTTCCGGGGTCTGTGTCGGCAGCTCCGTAGAAATGAATGGAGCGCCGGTCGCGCTTGTGCGCATGCGTGACCAGCGCTCCTTTCATTTTTATTGAGCTGCGCAGACGCCGGAAGTCAGAGGTTAGTGATGGAGAACTTCAGGGGACTTTCGGTCCCCTGTTCTCCCTATCAATGCCAGCGATCGATCACACATGTATCCCCTATCCTGTGGATAGGGGATGCATGTTATTTGTAGGACACACTATAGGTTGCATTTTTTTGGGGGGTTGGGGACGCTGTATGGCGTTCCCTACAGGGGGGGCTGTATGGCGTTCCCTACAGGGGGGGCTGTATGGCGTTCCCTACAGGGGGGGCGCTGTATGGCGTTCCCTGCAGGGGGGGCTGTATGGCGTTCCCTACAGGGGGGGCTGTATGGCGTTCCCTGCAGGGGGGCTGTATGGCGTTCCCTGCAGGGGGGGCTGTATGGCGTTCCCTGCAGGGGGGGCTGTATGGCGTTCCCTGCAGGAGGGCTGTATGGCGTTCCCTGCAGGGGGGCTGTATGGCGTTCCCTGCAGGGGGGGGCTGTATGGCGTTCCCTGCAGGGGGGGGCTGTATGGTGTTTCCTACAGGGGGGCTGTATGGTGTTTCCTACAGGGGGGGCTGTATGGCGTTCCCTACAGGGGGGGGCTGTATGGCGTTTCCTACAGTGGGGGCTGTATGGCGTTCCATACAGTGGGGGCTGTATGGCGTTAGGGCCATACAGCCCCCACTGTAGATAGCGCCATACAGTCCCCTCTGTAGATAACATCACACAGCCCCCCCTGTAGATTACGCCATACAGCCCCCCTGTAGATAACGCCATACAGCCCCCCCTGTAGATAACGCCATACAGCCCCCCCTGTAGATAACGCCATACAGTCCTCCCTGTAGATAACGCCATTCAACCCCCCCTGCAGGGAACGCCATACAGTCCCCCCTGTAGATAACGCCATACAGCCCCCCCTGTTGATAACGCCATACAGCCCCCCTGTAGATAACGCCATACTGTCTTCCCTGTAGTTAACGCCATACAGCCCCCCCTGTAGATAACGCCATACAGTCCTCCCTGTAGCTAACGCCATACAGCCCCCCTTTAGATAACGCCATACAGCCCCCCTGTAGATAACGCCATACAGTCCCCCCTGTAGATAACGCCATACAGTCCTCCCTGTAGATAACGCCATACAGACCCCCTGTAGATAACGCCATACAGCCCCCACTGTAGATAACGCCATACAGCCCCCCCTGTAGATAACGACATACAGTCCCCCCTGTAGATAACGCCATACAGTCCCCACCAAAGGATAACGCCATACAGCCCCCTCTGTAGATATCTACAAAGGGGGCTGTATGGCGTTATCTACAGGGGGGGCTGTATGGCGCTATCTACAGTGGGGGCTGTATGGCGCTATCTACAGGGGGGCTGTATGGCGTTATCTACAGGGGGGGCTGTAAAAAAGGCACTATCTATAAGGGGGTGGGGTTGTGTGACACCCAAGGGAGTCAAAAGTTTGCTATGGGGCCCAGTCTTTCCTAGTTACGCCCCTGCCTACAAGTTTTGGGTTTATGAAGGGAAGGACTCCAGGATTGAACCCCCAGAATGCCCCCCTGTCCTGGGAGTTGGTGGGAAAATAGTGTGGGATTTGGTGCACCCACTGCTGGACCAGGGTTATCAACTTTACGTGGATAACTTCTACACCAGCATCCCACTATTTGAATGCCTCTCCAACAAAAATACTGCTGCCTGCGGCACGGTGCGCAAAAACCAGGGAGGCCTCCCTAAAACACTGCTTGGCCAACGTGTCAGAAGGGGTGAGAGCAGGGCATTATGTAGCGAGAACGTGTTGTTCGTCAAGTATAAGGACAAGAGTGGTCCTTCTCTTGACCACAATACATGGGAACGGCAGAGCCCCTGTCCCTGTACGAGGTACCACAATAGTGACCCACAAGCCAGATTGCATCGTGGGCTATAACAAGTACATGGGAGGGGTTGATCTCTCAGATCAAGTGCTAAAGCCCTATGGTGCCATGAGAAAAACAAGGGTGTGGTACAAAAAGGTGGCCGTGCACATGGTATAGATGGCAATGTATAACGCTTACATGCTATCGAAATGTGCAGGCCGGAAAGGGTCATTCCTTAATTTTCAGGAGGAGATTATGGAGGTGCTTGTGTTTGAAAACTAGGCAGGGGAGGGCCCAAGCACATCTGCTGAAAGTGAGGGCGGCCGTATTGTACCAGGGCAACACTTTGCCGGCATCGTTCCCCAAACTGCAAAGAAGGGAAGATCCCAAAAAAGGTGCAGAGTGTGTAGCAAAAGGGGCATAAGAAGTGACACCACTTATCAGTGCGACACCTGCCCCGAAAAACCTGGCCTGTGCATAAAGGATTGCTTCAAGGCTTACCACACATCTATGAATTATTAAATTTATTATTCATGTACCCTTTTATTATACTCTGATTTGTTCTTCACAACATACACATGCCCCCACATTATATATTGAAATATCAGTAAATATGGCCTAATTCAAATAAATTCAGACAAAAAACCTGTGGAGTCAAAATGCTAACTATACCCTTAGATAAGTTCCTTGAGGGGTATAGTCTCCTAAGTGGGATCAGTTTTGGGGTGTTCCCACTGTTTTGGTCCCTCAGGGGCAAACCATTCCAGCTAAATTTGAGCTCCAAAAGTCAAATGGTGCTCTTCCCCTTCTGAGACCTGCCGTGTGTCCAAACAGCCGTTTATGACCACATATGGATTATTGTTTTACTCAGGAGAAACTGCTCTACAAATGTTGTGGCACTTTTTCTGCTTTAGTTCTCGTGGAAATGAAAACATATTAGCTAAACCTACATTTTATTGAAAAAAATTTAGATTTTCATTTTCACGGCCTACTTCCAATAATTTCTGAAAAAAACCTGTGGGGTCAAAATGCTAACTATACCGTTAGATAAGTTCCTTGAGGGTGTAGTTTCCTAAATGAAGTCACTTTTGGGGGTTTCCACTGTTTTGTCCCCTCAGGGGCTTTGCAAATTCAACATGGCCTCAGCAAACCATTCCAGCTAAATTTGAGCTCCAAAAGTCAAATGGCGCTCTTCCCCTTCTGAGCCCTGCCGTGTGTCCAAATAGCCGTTTATGACCACATATGGATTATTGTTTTACTCAGGAGAAACTGCTCTACAAATGTTGTGGCACTTTTTCTGCTTTAGTTCTCGTGGAAATGAAAACATATTAGCTAAACCTACATTTTATTGAAAAAAAATTAGATTTTCATTTTCACGGCCTACTTCCAATAATTTCTGAAAAAAACCTGTGGGGTTAAAATGCTAACTATACCCTTAGATAATTTCCTTGAGGGGTGTAGCTTCCTAAATGGGGTCACTTTTGGGGGGTTTCAACCGTTTTGGCACCACAAGACCTCTTCAAACCTGACATGGTGCCTAAAATATATTCTAATAAAAAGGAGGCCCCTAAATCCACTAAGCGCTCTTTTGCTTCTGAGGCCTGTGCTTTAGTCCATTACCACTCTAGGGCCACATCTCAGAATCGCTTAGATAGGTGAAAGCATTCCGAAGTTATTACCACATAAAGTGACACGTTAGTTTTGAAAAAAAATGGCCTGGTCAATAAGGCGAAAACAGGCTGTGTCCTTAAGGGGTTAAAGGGAAGCTGTCATGATGAACTTATGGGTGGAATGTGTTTCTTTATGGGAAAAAAGTTGCACGTGACCTTGCGATCCTCACAAGTGGTCTTACATGGTCAGATTTCTTGGATTGGTCACAAGGTCACCTGCAACTTTTTTTCCCATTTGTAAAATGCAATAAAATTGCGGTGTAAGTAGCAGTAATTCCAAAATTTTATTGTGACTAGCAGCGTCGCAGTGGAACCCTAGCCTAATTGTAAACAGCACACTCTACTCTAAATAATGTTTAGGTATTGTGTAAATTGCATCAAATAACTTAAATATACATTTAGTTTAAAAAACAATTTAACTTATGCATAAAAACAGAAAAGTTTCAGCTTTACCTGTAGCCATAATGACTGTCATCAGATAGTCTGAATCCTGCAGGTGAAACATCAGTAAGGTGTAAATTGTATTGCAGTACTTTGGATATGACCTATTATGGGATGCAATTTCACAGTGTGATAACATGGCATCCTGCCACACAGCATATAACCCAAAATTAGCTTTAGTATATAAAAAGTTGGCATTTTAAATGTGTTACTTCCATCAACATAAAAGGCAACATCCAGATGATATAAGTCTCTAATAGAACTATGTGTGGTTGCCTTGTCAAGCAGAAACTAAAAAAGGTGCTTTAATTGATCCATCATTTTTCTTTTTTGTGACAAAAAATATTTGTTTATATCCCCTTTAAGGCAGAGTGGTATGCATGGCAAGCATGCTTGGAAGAATGGGTACTCCATCTCGATCTAGCTACTGTGTATCCAAATATGGAGTAGAAGCCTTTTCAGACTGCCTAAGACAAGAGATGTATAAGTGGGGAGTGAAAGTCATTACCATTGAGCCTGGAAACTTTGTAGCTGCTACTGGCATATTTACCAAAGAGGGAGTGGAAAGACGAGGACAAGACATGTGGGAGCAAGCTTCAGAAACTGTACAAGCCGATTATGGGAAAGGTAATTTTTCTCAGCAGGTTGCTAGAATGAAAGCCTTTGTCTGCTCTGGTGTGAAGGACATGACTCCTGTTGTTAATGTAATAACAGATGCTCTGAGTTCTAAATACCCATACACACGATACAATCCAATGGACACCTACTGCTGGATTAAGCTTCAGGTTATGTCTCACCTACCTGCTGCCATTGCAGACCGGATTTATATTTAATATCGAAGAAAAAAGAATTCAGGTATCAATTGTGCAAATGCAAGCTGCTGTCACAAGCAGGAACCTCTATTCTTTAAAGATACAACTGGTATGACAGTTGTCTTCTTAGCTTTGACATTCAATAGTGATCCAATGGTGTAGATATAAATACTTTACCAATTGATTCAAAATATCTATGTCCGCCAGTGAGGTACCTGATGGAAAACACTAACATTTAAAACGCAATGTATCATTATACAAATAATGAAGGGATTGTCCAGTATTGGAAAAAACATGGTTGCTTTCTTGCAGAAACAGCGCAGCACCTGTCCATGGGTTGTGTGTGGTATTGTAGCTCACCTCCATTGAAGTGAATGGGGCTGATCTGTAATATCACATACAACCTGTGGACAGGTGTGGCTTACTTTTTGGAAGCAAGTAGCCATGTTTTTTTTACAATTCTGACCAACCCCTTTAGCTGTAAAACTGTAAGGGTATGTTAACACGGCTTATTTTCGGCCATTTTTCACGCCGTAAGCGGCCGAAAAACTGACGAAATATCGGAAGCAGAACTTCTTCAAACATCTGCCCATTGATTTCAATGGGAAAAACGGCGTTCTGTTCTAACGGGGCGTTTTTTCACGCGGCCGTTTTGAAAATCGGCCAGCTTAAAAAACGCCCCAGAAAAAGAAGTGCATGTCACTTCTTGAGACGTTTTTGGAGCCGTTTTTCATTGACTCTATAGAAAAACAGCTGTAAAAAAACGCTAGTTAATTAAAAAACGGCTGAAAATCAGGAGCTGTTTTCCCTTGAAAACAGCTCCGTATTTTCAGACGTTTTTTGCTAAGCGTATGAACATACCCCTAGGGTATGTTCACACGGCTTATTTTCGGCTGTATTTCATGCCGTAAACGGCCGAAAAGTCGGAGGCAGAACTCCTCCAAACATCTGCCCATTGATTTCAATGGGAAAAACGTTCTGTTCTAAAGGGGAGTTTTTTTATGCGGCCGTTTGGAAAATCGGCCGCCTTAAAAAATGCCCCTGAAAATGAAGTGCATGTCACTTCTTGAGCCGTTTTTGGAGCCGTTTTTCATTGACTCTATAGAAAAACAGCTCCAAAAACGGCCGTAAAAAACGCTAGTTAATTAAAAAACAGCTGAAAATCAGGAGCTGTTTTCCCTTGAAAACAGCTCCGTATTTTCAGACGTTTTTTGCTAAGCGTATGAACACAGCTTATTTTCAGCTGTTTTTCGGGCCGTAAACGGCCGAAAAATCGGAGGCAGAACGCCACTAAACATCTGGCCATTCATTTCAATGGGAAAAATAGCGTTCTGTTCCGCCGGGGCATTTTTTTTAAAAACGGCCGTGTAAAAAAACGCCCGCAAAAAAGAAGTGCATGTCACTTCTTGAGCCGTTTTTGGAGCTGTTTTTCATTGTCTCCATTGTAAAACAGCTCCAAAAATGGCCGTAAAAAACGCAGCGAAAGACGCGAGTTGCTAAAAAAACGTCTGAAAATCAGGAGCTGTTTTCCCTTGAAAACAGCTCCGTATTTTCAGAAGTTTTTTGGTAAGTGTGTGAACATACCCTAATTGTCTCCAGCTACAGCATCTGCCTGGTAAGGCACATATCTCTATCATTACTGAGGCTTCCTATCGAATGTAAGGGGCCAACTAATTGTGAAATGTGAAATAGTAAAAGGTGGAGGAGCCATTAATCAAAGCACAAAAAATAATGTTTGCAGGACCTCTGCATTGATACAGGTGTACTCATGTACGAACCAAGTGACACTTTCCAAGTGCCCTTACTTATTTAGCAGGTTTACTAACAGGTGGAATGATCAGGATATTGTTTTTTGCTTTTTCACGTATGTAAAATGAATAGCAGGTTGAACCTGTTGGAACTTTTTTAACAACCTCACACAAATCTCAAGCCATATAATTTATTCTACATAAAATGTCATTAGAGATTTTAACAAATTTTGGTGTCTTTCAATAAAAAACAAATATATCAAGACAATCACTGGTGTTTATTATAGCAACCAACTGGATGTCACTTCAATCTGCTTCTGTGCCTTGTTTCTTATTGCTATATATTGTTATTGAATAGCCAACCACTTGATAATGATGAAATGTAAGTTTATTATACTGTATACATTTTATTTACCAGGATTTCGAAGATCATACCTAGTTTGAGCTAATAATCTTGGCCACCAGATGTATTTCAGATGCATCTTTGTGGGTTATAAAAGCATTATTAACCCCCTCACGACTGCCATACGGCTATATACGTTCTAACTGCCGATTCCCCGCGCAGTTAGCACGTGTATAAACGTTGACAGCCTGGAATGGGTTTAATGAGTGCGATGCTGCTTCAGTGTGAGCAGCGCTGCACTCTCATTTCGGCCGGGGCTTTGAGAGCCACGGAATACACCCCCCCCCCCACTGTACATAGTGCCACCCACAACCCCATTTAGGCAGCGCAAAACCCTCTGTAAATAGCGCCACCTAAGCTCTCTCCAGCATCGGAATCCCCACCTAGGGGGAGCCCCCGTCTTCTCTCCATCCCCACTGTAGATAGTGCCACCCCCCCCTGCAGATAGCAACCCCCCTCGCTGTAGATAGCATCACACCCCCCACTGTAGATAGCGCCACCTGAACTGACTCTAGGAGCGGAATCCCCGGTATCAGATCGCACTGGCCGGAGATTCCGCTTCTAGAGAGCCCCTGATGTTACTGTCCATTTGGACAGTGACGTTAGTGGCTCTCTCTAGGAGCGGAATAACCGGCCGGCACTCTACGGAATGAATAGCGTAGTCGATTACGCTATTGATTCTGTCAAAACGACGGAACCCTTGCACAACTGAAACAAACGGAAATCATTGGCACCGGATCCGTCACCATTGAAATCAATGGTGATGGAAACGGCAACCTGTGCTTTCATGTTGTGTCAGTCGCGGTACCGTTCCGATGGAAAGCTCAGACGCTAGTGCAGATGTGAACGAAGCCTAACAAGCACAGGAATATACTATAAATGTGTCTCTTCCCGTGGAAGTCTTCTTTCTTCTGATCTTCTCAGACTCTATGGGTCTCTGGTGCAGGGAAAGACGGGGGATATTTGTGCCCCTCAACTCCAATGATCTATTACCATGGTGACTTTACTACTTTCCCTGGTTGACAAAAGAACAGGCCCTAAAGAATAATCTGTCCCCGCCCCTTTAGAACTTTGGTGGTCTGTCAGTCCTTTCTCCGTATTCTGTATACCATACATCTCTCACATGGGATATTACCCTTGTTAGCTGGAAAAAAAAAAAATGTAAATAATTTGATAAAGATCTTCAGGATCCTCTTTTCCTATTAATTCATCAAGAACGTCACCATATACTACATAAATACAATGCATTCTGAAAGTCTTCAGACCCTTTAAATTTTTTCACATTTTGTTATGTTGAGCCCTTGTGCTAAAATTTAAAAAATTAAGTTTTTCCCCATCATTCTGCACTCAGTAGCCCATAATGACAAAGTGAAAACAGAATGTTAGTAATCTTTGCTCATTTATTGAAAAGGAAAAACTAAAATATTGCATTGACATTCAGTATTCAGACCGGGTATTCAGTACTTAGTTGAAGCACCTTTGGCAGCGATAACAGCCTTCAGTCCCCTTGGGTATGAAGCGACAAGATTTGCACACCTGCATTTGGGGATTTTGTGCCATTCTTCTCTGTAGAGTCTCTCAAGCTCTGTCAGGTAGGATGGGGACCACCTGTGGTCAGCCAGTATCAGGTCTCTCCAAAAATGTTCGAATGGGGTCGAGTCAGGGCTCTGGCTGGGCCACTCAAGGACATTCACAGAGTTGTTCCTAAGCCACTCCTGTGTTGTTTTGGATGTGTTCTTAGGGTCATTGTCACAGTCTGAGATCCAGGGCACTCTGGATCAGGTTTTCATTAAGAATATCTCTATACTTTGCTCCATTCATCTTTCCCTCAACCCGGACCAGTCTCCCTGTCCCAGCTACTGAAAAACACCCCCACAGCATGATGCTGCCACCACTATGCTTCACTGTAGGGATTGTATTCGGCAGGTGATGAGCAGTGATGGTTGACCTTCTGGAAGTTTCTCCCATCTGCACACATGATCTTTGGAGCAAAGCCGGAGTGACCATTGGGTTTTTGGTCACCTCTCTTACGAAGGCCCTTCTCCCCTGATTACTTAGTTTGCTCTTCCAGCTCTAGGAAGAGTCCTGGTTGTTCCAAACATCTTCCATTTAAGAATTATGGAGGCCTCTTGGCTCCTGGGAGCTGTTAGTGCAGCATACATTTTTTTGTACCCTTCTCCAGATCTGTGACTCTACGCACTCCTGTCTCTGAGCTCTACAGGCAGTTCTTTCCTCCTCATGGCTTGGTTTTGCTCTGATATGCATTGTCAGTTATAAGACCTTATATTGACAGGGGTGTGTCTTCCCAAATCATGTATAATCAAATGAATTTACCACTGGTGGACTCCAATCAAGGTGTAGAAACATTTCAAAGATGATCTAGAGAAATGGGAGGGCCCAAGAGCTAAATTTCAAGTGTCATAGCAAAGGGTCTGAATACCTATGTCCATACGAAATGTACGTTTTTCTCTTTTAATAAATTTGCAAACATTTCTAAAATTCTGTTTTCACTTTGTTATTATGGGTTATTGAGTGCAGAATGATGGGGAAAAACTTGAACTGTTTTTTATTCTAGCACAAGGCCTCAACATAACAAAGTGAAAAAAATGAAAGGGTCTGAAGACTTTCCGAATGCACTGCACATCAGATATAGGTACATGAACACAAATTACACTATACTAGCTTAAATCCTTCTCACTATCAGAACCCTTCCAATCGATCTTTCCAGTTTTCAGATGTAAGCATGGTTCTGACCTATGTTGATTCACATTTTTCTGTGTTCTGTTGGACCCTAAAGGCAGTCTACCTCAAATTCATTTGTGCTATGACTGCACCAGCACTCTCTTGGTTTTGAAACACTTAAATACAGACCCACTCCATGTTTGCCGCAGAAATACTTTTGAGAGATCCACATTGTGAAAGAAATTAACTAACTCCACCATTTTAACCGATGTTCTATCTTCCATTTTGACCTCAATATAAAATTGATGGTTAGTGTATTAATATGTTTTTGCTGTATAAGAGAATCTTTGCTGGATAACAAAAAAGTTTACTTGACAAGAATACGAGTCTCTTATTCCAAATAAGGAAAAAGCAGAGGACTCAAGACCACACATTCTACACCCCTCTATACAGAAGACAAAAGACAAGAAGAGATGACTACATAAAATTAAACCTAGATAATTAATTTCTAGAAAATATTGCAATGGCAAGAAAATATTCTGAATGTAATGTTTTTTGTTTTGAGCAAACTCAAGAGAAAATATGACAGCTGATACGTAAATGTCCATCCTAAAAATAATAATAAAGTGCCTCCTATTGCATGGAGGAGAGCATTTGCCATTACATCCAAAGTGACACCCTTATGTCACTTCTCTGTAAATCCTTTTCTTAAGAAAATAAATATAAATTAATCTGGAGCAATTGTTTGACATTAAATTATCCACAACAATTCTGGTGCCGAAGCCTGGGAACCGAAAGCGGCTGAAAAGAAACCAGAACGGGAACCAAGGACAGGAGACCGAACTGGCGCCATCAAACAGGTGAGAAACTTTTTTTCTCATTCTCTCTCTCTTCCTTTGGTCCCTAGTCCCTCTGTTCTCTGTCGTGAGTACAGTCCAGAAGAACCTCAAACCGTTGTTAAATGTACTAACCTCTTTTTGAGATGTATGTGTGAGTAAATGAGGATGTTAGTGCATGCCACATCAGAGTGAAAGAGGCCTTTATGGCGGAGTGATTGAAACTGCCTCAAGATGCACCTCTACGGAGAAAGCATGGTGGGGCAGTGCAGTGATAAGTAAGAGGACCCTTCCGTACCATTGGTATTCCAAAGAAAGGTGTATATCAAGAATGGCAGAGCCAAATGAGAAAGCAGTTTGGAGTAGAGTCTTTTAGGAGGCAACAAAGAGCCCAAGTTGTCTTTATAGTAGGGATCATAACAGAATAGATACTTTAACCCCTTAGTGACCAAGCTTGTTTGGACCTTAATGACCAAGCCAAATTTGTCAAATCTGGTATGTGTGACTTTATCAGAGAATAACTCTGTGAAAGTTTTGAATATCCAAGTAATTCTGACATTTTTTTCGTCACATGTTGTACTTTATTTTAGTGGTAAAAGTAGACTGATACGATTTGCGGAAATAACTTGAAAAATTTAAGAAATTTTGTAAAAATTATCATTTTTCCCTATTTTTAACTGCAATATGTCACATATGTACACACATACTGTACAATTTTTTTTATTAAATATATATTTCCATCTCTTTACTCTATTTTGGCAGCACTTTTGAAAAAAAATAATAATTTTTGAGCAATTTAGAGGACTTACAAGTTAAGTAATAATTTTATAAATTTTGTAGTACATTTTGTTTTCCTGCACCAAGCCAGGTTTTCATAGGCTCATAGGTGTCAGAATGGTGGAAACCCCCACAAGTGACCCCATTTTGAAAACTAGACCCCTTAAGGTATTTATTAAGGGGTGTTGTAAGTATTTTGACCCCACAGTTTTTTTGTAAGAATTCATGCAAAGCAGGCATAAAAAAATATAATTTAACTTTTTTCATAAAAGTATCACTTTGAAGACCGATTTCTTTGTAAAGCGACCATGAGAATGAAGAAACACACCCAAAAATCTATCACCCTGTTTCTCCTGTTTTCAAAAATGCCCCCATTGTGACCCTAATGCGTTGCCTGGACACACGACAGGGCCCGAAAGGGAGGGAGCACCCGGAGGCTTTCAGGACTCATATTTTGCTTGAAAATGTTTTAGGCCCCACTGTACATTTGGAGAGGTTTTGAACTACCAGAACGATAGAAACTCCCCATAAACGACCCCATTTAGAAAACTAGACCCCTTAAGGTATTTATCTAGGGGTGTAGTGAGTATTTTGACCCCACAGTTTTTTGCTAAATTTAATGCATAGCAGGTGAAAAAAAATAAAAATTCACTTTTGTAATAAAAGTATCACTTTGAAGACCGATTTCTGTGTAAAGCGACTATGAGAATGAAGAAACACACGCCAAAATCTATCACCCTGTTTCTCCTGTTTTTAAAAATGCCCCCATTGTGACCCTAATGCGTTGCCTGGACACACGACAGGGCCCGAAAGGGAGGGAGCACCCAGAGGCTTTCAGGACTCATATTTTGCTTGAAAATGTTTTAGGCCCCACTGTACATTTGGAGAGGTTTTGAACTACCAGAACGATAGAAACTCCCCATAAACGACCCCATTTAGAAAACTAGACCCCTTAAGGTATTTATCTAGGGGTGTAGTGAGTATTTTGACCCCACAGTTTTTTGCTAAATTTAATGCATAGCAGGTGAAAAAAAAATAGAAATTCACTTTTTTCATAAAAGTATCACTTTGAAGACCGATTTCTGTGTAAAGCGACCATAAGAATGAAGAAACACACCCCAAAATCTATCACCCTGTTTCTCCTGTTTTCAAAAATGCCCCCATTGTGACTCTAATGCATTGCCTGGACACACAGCAGGGCTTGAAAGGAAGGGAGCACCCAGAGGCTTTCAGAACTCATATTTTGCTTGAAAATGTTTTAGGCCCCACTGTATATTTGGAGAGGTTTTGAACTACCAGAACGATAGAAACTCCCCATAAACGACCCCATTTAGAAAACTAGACCCCTTAAGGTATTTATCTAGGGGTGTAGTGAGTATTTTGACCCCACAGTGTTTTGCTAAATTTAATGCATAGCAGGTGAAAAAAAATAAAAATTCACTTTTTTAATAAAAGTATCACTTTGAAGACCGATTTCTGTGTAAAGCGACTATAAGAATGAAGAAACACACGCCAAAATCTATCACCCTGTTTCTCCTGTTTTCAAAAATTCCCCCATTGTGACCCTAATGTGTTGCCTGGACACACAGCAGGGCCCGAAAGAAAGGGAGCACCCGGAGGCTTTCAGGACTCCTATTTTGCTTGAAAATGTTTTAGGCCCCACTGTACATTTGGAGAGGTTTTGAACTACCAGAACGATAGAAACTCCCCATAAACGACCCCATTTAGAAAACTAGACCCCTTAAGGTATTTATCTAGGGGTGTAGTGAGTATTTTGACCCCACAGTTTTTTGCTAAATTTAATGCATAGCAGGTGAAAAAAAATAAAAATTTACTTTTTTCATAAAAGTATCACTTTGAAGACCGATTTCTGTGTAAAGCGACCATAAGAATGAAGAAACACACCCCAAAATCTATCACCCTGTTTCTCCTGTTTTCAAAAATGCCCCCATTGTGACTCTAATGCATTGCCTGGACACACAGCAGGGCTTGAAAGGAAGGGAGCACCCAGAGGCTTTCAGGACTCATATTTTGCTTGAAAATGTTTTAGGCCCCACTGTATATTTGGAGAGGTTTTGAACTACCAGAACGATAGAAACTCCCCATAAACGACCCCATTTAGAAAACTAGACCCCTTAAGGTATTTATCTAGGGGTGTAGTGAGTATTTTGACCCCACAGTTTTTTGCTAAATTTAATGCATAGCAGGTGAAAAAAAATAAAAATTCCCTTTTTTAATAAAAGTATCACTTTGAAGACCGATTTCTGTGTAAAGCGATTATAAGAATGAAGAAACACACGCCAAAATCTATCACCCTGTTTCTCCTGTTTTCAAAAATGCCCCCATTGTGACCCTAATGTGTTGCCTGGACACACAGCAGGGCCCGAAAGAAAGGGAGCACCCGGTGGCTTTCAGGACTCCTATTTTGCTTGAAATTGTTTTAGGCCCCACTGTACATTTGGAGAGGTTTTGAACTACCAGAACGATAGAAACTCCCCATAAACGACCCCATTTAGAAAACTAGACCCCTTAAGGTATTTATCTAGCGGTGTAGTGAGTATTTTGACCCCACAGTTTTTTGCTAAATTTAATGCATAGCTGGTGAAATAAAATAAAAAAAACACTTTTTATATAAAAGTATCACTTTGAAGACCGATTTCTTTGTAAAGCGAACATGAAAATGAAGAAACACACCCCAAAATCTATCACCCTGTTTCTCCTGTTTTCAAAAATACTCTCATTGTTGCCATAATCTGCTTATTAGACCTGTGGCTGGGCCAAAAAGAGAGGGAGCACCCTTTGGCTTTCAGGGCACAATTGAATAAATTCTAGGCCCCATATCATGCATTTAGAGGCATTGAGCTGCCTGAACAAAAAAAAAACACGCAGAAATGACCCCATTTTAAAAACTAAACCCCTAAAGGTATTCATCTAGTGGTGTAGTGGGCATGCGGACCAAAAATTTTTTAAATGAGGAAATAATGGGTATCATTTCAGACACTATGGGTATATAATGTTTTCTTCAAGCTTTTATTACGTTTCCACATGAAATAGAGGAGACGTGGTAGAAGGTTATTTTGTTAGAAATACGCCACATTAATAAATTTGTGCGGCACAGAATAGAAGTGAAGCCGTGTATTCATAACGGATACATGTTGCTATAGACGTATTTGCCTGTACTTATGACTATGTCTTGCTGAAGAAGCAGTTGGTGCCATTATGATGTCATTGTGGACAGAATTCTGTCCTAATATAAAATCAGTCAGAGAGGAAAAAATAAACTGTACTGGAGTGACGGGCAATATCTTCAAACAAATGGAGGAAAATGTATCCAACTATGTTGCAAACTCGAGTCTGTTCACTAGATAGAAGAACACCTGCAGGGCTGTCATGACAAGGATTTTTTTTTTCAGTGACTGGTTGTACAACGTCTCTTTAGCTCCATCAATCCTTATGAGGGACGAATGTGCCAAGTGACGCGGTACACCATAACAGACCCCTGCCCGGCAAGGTAGGAACCGCTATGTGCACAAAACAACCAATCACCTACAGAATATATAAAAGGACAGTGTCCAAAACCATCTATAGGAACAGTAAAGGATCACTAATCCCCAAAATGATGTCAGTATTTCCAGAAGAACCGTAACAAAGCCCATGGTGTATTGATAAGGAACAGCTCAATTATTAGAGATCCTCCAAATAAAAAAAAAAGATCATGCCCGTATCACGGTACAGAATTAGGAATGTAACAGCTGTATGTGGCAGGACATAGTCATAAGAACAGTCAAAATAAAAAAATTGTGGATGTGGGATTTTGTACTGGACAATTAATTCCAGCACTTGATCACCCACAAATAAATAAAAAAAATCATAAGGGGTAAAATTAGTTTCACGGTCTGAAAAAAATGTGCTCTACAACCTCTCCCACAAGAAATAATCCCTACTTGGAAAGCCCACGAACTAAAAAGAAAATATAAAGAAATTGACTCCCTAAAAAGGCCCCCAACCCATTATTTTTTTTTGTGTTAAATTCTAGTAATTTGCAACCGTGTGAAAGGTTTCGAAACAGGGGTAGTTACAAAGGGCTGGTTTTGATGGACACATGGGGCAATAAAAGCGGGTATCCCTCCTCCTGCCATGCCTGCTACATACCCGACACCTTTTTTGGGGATATTTTTGGGTCTCAGTGGAGGGAATAGGGTGTAAAAAGTGGCGCTCTGAAAGCCTGCGCACATCCTCAGATTCGCAGGATTGTGCCGGTATAGTGGACTCAAAAAGGAGATGCTCAATGACCTTCTCCTGAAATTGAAGGAAAGTGAGCGTTCCTTGGGCTTTTTTGAAAATAACAAAACTGTTATAGGTAGCAACCTGGATGAGGTAGATTGCTACCTTTTTGTACCAGGCCTTATTTTTGCGCTTCACCAGGTAAGGCTGAAGCACCTGGTCGGAAAGGTCTACACCCCCCATAAATTTGTTGTAGTCTGTTACACAGACAGGTTTCTGCTTTGCAGTGGTAGCCCCCCTCTCCGTAATTGCCACAGTGGTGTCCGTGTGTACGGTGGACAGCATGTAGACATCCTTCTTGTCGGCCCACTTCACTGCAAGCAATTCCTGACTTGCAAGGGCCATGGATGTTCCCTTTCCCAAACGCCTGGACACCAACTGTTGTGGGAGTCCCACTCTGTTCTTCCGTACTGTCCCACAGGCCCCTGTATTTGCAGCATGGAGGGCTTTATAAAGGGCAACACTGGTATAAAAATTGTCTGTATAGACGTGGTACCCCTTGTGCAGAAATGGCTCCATTAGGTTCCACACAATTTTGCCAGAGGTGCCAATAGTTTCTGGGCAGCCTGGGGTATAAATTTGGCAGTCCCTGCCTTCATAGATTTTGAAACCGCAGGTGTAACCCGTTGTGCTCTCGCAAACTTTGTACAATTTCACCCCATATCTGGCTCGTTTGGAAGGGATGAATTGACGAAAGGAAAGACGCCCTTTGAAGCTCATGAGCGATTCATCTACTGACAAATTTTTGTCAGGGGTGTACAACTTTAAAAATAAATCATTTAGAAGGGTGATTAATGGCCTTAATTTATTAAGCCGATCATAAGCTGGGTCACTTCTTGGGGGGACTTGGGAATTATCAGTAAAATGCATGAATCGCATTAGGGCCTCATAGCGGTTTCTGGACATCACTGCTGCAAATACAGGGGTAGCGTGGACAGCACTACAAGTCCAGTAGGACCGGACAGAGGGTTTTTTAACCAAACCCATATTGAGGGTAATGCCTAAAATTTTTTTTATTTCTGGGACACTTGTGGGGCTCCACATTCTGGAGTACATAGATGCAGGCTTTTGTAGAACAAACTGCCTAGCATACAGATTAGTCTGCTGGACTATCAAGTCTAGGACCGTATCACATATAAATAAATTAAAAAAATTATAGGGGGTAAAATTTTGGACGTCGACACTAATTCCTGGGGTCGCTTCAAATTGGGGTACTTGGGGGGAAAATGATAGTGCAGGATCCCACATCACGGGAGGGACTGCAACACTCGGCCCTGCACTTGACACCTCTACAGCGACTGACGTATCCACCACCATAGGACTATGGGGTTCAGCGGTGGAATTAGAATCGTCACTGTCACTGTCTGGAACAAATTCTGAAGCGGTGTCTGTTTCGCTTTCAGAAGTGTCGGAACATAGCAAGGCGTAGGCTTGCTCCGCGCTGTACATACGCTGAGACATATTTATAGATGTGTATGTATATATATATATATATATATATATATATGCCCTATAAGTCCTAACCCTAAAGTAAACCTAAAATCCTAAAAACGACACCAATTTATTTATTTTTTTTATATATATATTTTTTTTATATTTTTTTTTTATATAACAGACGTAAAATTAATTCTAAACGGCCCTAAACACGAACGCTAAACTAGCCCTAACCCTAAAGTAACGCTAAACTAACGGTAAACTAGCACTAACGCTAAACTAGAACTAACGCTAAACTAGCACTAACGCTAAACTAGCGCTGACGCTAATATAGATTTGATATATTATATATATATATATGTATGTATAAGAACGATGATTTTTTATCACTTTTTTTCTTTCTTCACAGCACAGGACTTAGACTGATTTCTCTCTCCTCTCAGAACAACTACAATGGGAGGAGAGAGAAACACAGCCCATGTCCTGGCTGTGTTTTGAAAATAACTGTCAGTGATCTCTGTGATAGGTTTTATCACAGAGATCACCTGATCAGGGACCAGTCACAACGGTCCCTGATTGTTGCTGTGCCAGATGACGACACAGGTAAGTTATGCAAAGCGCACTCGGGCGCCATTTTGGGGGGGGGGGAATCGGACCGTGGGGGGGGGATCGGACCGGGGGGGGGGGATCGGACCGGGGGGGGGGATCGGACCGGGGGGGGGGATCGGACATGAAGGGGAATCGGACGGGGGGGGGGGCGCACTATTTACCCGTTCTCTCTCCTCTCTAAGGAGTTATTCCATGAGAGGAGAGAGAAATGGCGATTATCCGCCGGTTTAGCGTGAACGCCGTGAAATAGCGATTCACGGCGATCACGTGATCAGAGACCACTCGTTATGGTCTCTGGTCGTTGCCCCGAACTCTCAGCTACCTCCGGTAGCTGAGAGAACGGAGCCCCGATCTTTAATTTCGGCGCTACTTTAGGCTAATGCGATCACGTTAAAAGGCGTCGCATTAGCCTAAAGCCCATTAGTGAGGAACGTAAAAAGGCGTACTGTTGGTCACTAAGGGGTTAATAATCTCAGTTATTTTGTGTATTCATTAACTTCATTGAACTGTTTAGTATCTTTTAGTGACAAATGTATGTAACCATAATGCCCTGAAGTTAAATGCAGGTGGTTGTCAGAGGAAATTGATACTTTAAAAAGTAAAGTTTAAAGCAAAATTAGATGTCATTTAAAGAGGCTCTGTCACCAGTTTATTAAACCCTTCGGGACAAAGCCATTTTTTGAGTTTGACTTTTTCACTCCCCGCATTCCAAGAGCCATAACTTTTTTATTTTATCGTCAATAGAGTGGTGTGGGGGCTTATTTTTTTTCGGGAGGAGTTGTAGTTTATTTTGGTACCATTTATAGTTCCATATAATGTACTGGGAAACTGAAGAAAAAATTTTGCCGGCTGAAGTTGAAAAAACTGCGATTCCTCAATTGTTTTTTAAGTTTCGTTTAATTTATTTCACCGTGCAGTAAAAACTACAACTTATCTTTATTCTGTGACTCAATACAATTACGGTGATACCAAATTTATATAGTTTTTTAATATTTTACTACTTTTATTGATGATAAACTTTTTGTTAAAAAAAAAAATGTTTTGTGTCGCCACATTCTGAGAGCAATTTTTATTTTAATTTATTTTTTCACCGATTGAGCGGTGCGAGGGCATATTTTTTGCGGGACTAGCTGTAGTTTTTATTGGTACCATTTTTTGGTACGTAGAACTTTTTGATCCCATTTTATTAAAAAATGTTTGAGAACTAAGTTGACCAAAAAACTGCGAATTTGGCGTTTTCATTTTTTTTTTTACGGTGTTCACAGTGCGCATGAAATAATGCTAATAGTTCAGACATTTACAAGCCCAGCCATACCAATTTTGTAGACTTTTTTTAATTTTTTACATTACTTTAGGGGGAAAATGGGAAAAGGGGGGTTTTTGGAACTTTTAATTAAAAATGTATTTTTCACTACTAAAAAAATTTTCCCACTTTTATTTACACACTTCATTAGACCCCCTAGGGGACTTGAAAAAGGCGATCGTTAGATCGCTGGTACAACATACTGCAATATTAACGTATTGCAGTATATGGTCATTTTTACAGGCAGGGTGAAGGCAGCCCTGGGGGCCTTCATTAGGCCCCCAAGCTGCCAAAACAACCGTCGTCACCCCCGCCGATCTCACTGCAGCCGCCCCCTCTTTTCAATGCCTCAGATGCTGCGGTCATGATTGACCGCAGCATTTCAGGGGTTACATAGTTACATAGTTAGTATGGTTGAAAAAAGACACATGTCCATCAAGTTCAACCAAGGGATGCGAAAAGGGGAGGTAAAAATTTCTACACATAGGAGCTAATATTTTTTTGTTCTAGGAAATTATCTAACCCTTTTTTAAAGCCATCTACTGTCCCTGCTGTGACCAGCTCCTGCGGTAGACTATTCCATAGATTCACAGTTCTCACAGTAAAGAAGGCTTGTTGCCTCTGCAGGTTGAACCTTTTTTTCTCCAGACGGAGGGAGTGCCCCCTTGTTTTTTAAAGGGGGTCTTACATGGAACAGGATTTCACCATATTTTTTGTATGTGCCATTAATATATTTATATAAATCAATCATGTCCCCCCTTAGTCGTCTTCTTTCAAGGTTTAATTCTTTTAATCTTTCCTCATAACTTAGATTCTCCATGCCCCTTATTAGCTTCGTTTCTCTTCTTTGTATTTTTTCCAACTCCAGGGCATCCTTTCTATGAACTGGAGCCCAGAACTGAACTGCATATTCTAGATGAGGCCTCACTAATGCTTTGTAAAGTGGTAATATTACATCCCTGTCCCGCAAGTCCATTCTTCTTTTAATACACAACAATATCTTGCTGGCCTTTGAAGCAGCTGATTGACATTGCATGCTGTTATTTAGTTTATGATTTACAAGTACACCCAGATCCTTCTCAACAAGTGAATCCCCCAGTGTAGCTCCCCCTAGGACATATGATGCATGCAGGTTATTCGTACCCAGATGCATAACTTTACATTTATCTACATTAAACTTAATTTGCCAACTAGATGCCCAAACACTTTGTTTGTTTGTTTAAATCCGCTTGCAATTCACGAACATCTTCCATAGACTGAACTATATTACATTGCTTGGTGTCATCTGCAAAAATAGAAATAGTGCTATTAATCCCATCCTCTATATCATTAATAAATAAGTTGAATAATAGTGGTCCCAGCACTGAACCCTGGGGTACACCACTTATAACCGGGGACTCAGAGTAGGAATCATTGACCACAACTCTCTGGATACAGTCCTTGAGCCAATTCTGAATCCAATAACAAACTATACTATATAAACCTATAGTCCTTAATTTACCCATTTGACGTCTATGAGGGACAGTGTCAAATGCCTTTGCAAATTCCAAAACACTATATCCACAGCGGCCCCTCTGTCTAGGCTTCTGCTCACCTCTTCATAAAAACATATCAGGTTAATTTGACAACTTCTGTCCTTAGTAAAACCGTGCTGGCTGTCACTTATAACACAATTTTTTGTCACATAATCCTGTACATAGAGAGAAAAATAATTTTTGAAGCAGCACAAATCCCGAATCTGGTGCGGTGCACGCTGTCAAGCCAGGCAAACCCACTCCGGCATGATGTAAATTCCAAAAGAAATAGTAGGACAACAGCACACGTCTCCAAATCTTCAAAGTGGTTTTTATTGTCAAGACATCCACAATCGACAGGCAACGTTTCGACCCATAGTGAGTGAGGGGTCTTTGTCAAGCCTAACATTATGTCTAAAAACATCGTTTTAAATTGGTGAATACAAGTAATCACATGGTCCGTTTCAGCCAGTGAGAATCGTGAACCCGGTCTCCCAGGTGAAACATACATTAGTCTTAATGACAATCTTCAACTTGTTATATAATACTCCAAAAGTATAAAAATGCAACATACAATACATCTTCAATCCATCCTTAATATCAATACATCAATCATTATTTTTATAGTGGAAAGGGAGGGAAGTTCACCACACTCCAAGTTCCAGTTACGATCATAGAACGCTGCTGCGCAAGCTCCGCGATCAGTCGTCTCCGCGGCACAATGAAAACAAGCATTTGACCAAAAAGAATATCATAATCGAGTGTCTATAGATAAAAAAATATCCTCAATCACAACACCCATGGCGAGAATCCATCGATCCACATGGCGCAATTGTAATTATATACACATACAACTCGGGATGAAATCAATTCAGTTGTCAAGGACGCCGTCACTAAGTGACGATAAGTCACATGTGACTAGGTGTCCGAAGAATCAATGAAAAAAGGGAGAAAGGGCAGGTTATATCTGCCTCTTGTTAAGGATCTGCCAGGCACAGCTTCTGTATCCACGCCCATAGGTAATCAGTCTGCACCTGCTTCTATGTCTGTGAGACTGACTCCATCTTCCACCACTCAGGATGGCAGGCTTAGAAGTGGGAGAGCCTATCACAGCCTGGCCAGACGCAGCTAGCTCCCGCCCTCTGTCTATTTATACCTGCCTTTCCTGTTCCTCCTTTGCTTGTGATTCTTCTCTGCTGGTTTCCTGGCCCTGCTGCAGCTTCTGTACTATTTGACCGTGCTTCATATGACCCTGGCTTACTGACTACTCTTCTGCTCTGCGTTTGGTACCTTGTACACTCCTGGTTTGACTCGGCTCGTTTACTTCTCTTGTTGCTCACGGTGTTCCATCGGCAACTGCCCCGTTTCCCTTTGTTCTGTGTTTCCTTGTCTGGTTGTCTGTCGTGCACTTACTGAGTGTAGGGACCGTCGCCCAGTTGTACCCCGTCGCCTAGGGCGGGTCGTTGCAAGTAGGCAGGGACTGAGTGGTGGGTAGATTAGGGCTCACTTGTCTGTTTCCCTATTCCTGTCATTACATAATCACAAGCCTATATACCTACTCTACCCTGGTCCCTCACACCACTATGGACCCCCTTGAGACCCTGGTTCAGCAAATGCAGGGTCTCTCCCTACAGGTCCAGGCCCTGGCTCAGAGGGTCAACCAGCCTGATGCTACCATGGTAGTGCCCCTCACCTCACCTCTTGAACCCCACCTCAAGTTGCCTGACCGGTTCTCAGGGGACCGGGAGACTCTTCTCTCCTTTGGGGAGAGTTGTAGGCTCTATTTTCGTTTAAAGCCCCACTCCTCAGGTTCTGAGAGCCAGCGGGTGGGTATAATTATGTCCCAGCTCCAGGAAGGGCCCCAAGAATGGGCCTTCTCCTTGGCTCCTGACGCACCTGAACTTTCCTCCGTTGATCTTTTCTTTTCTGCTCTCGGACTCATTTATGACGAGACTGACAGGACTGCCTTTGCCGAGAGTCAGCTGGTGACCTTACGTCAGGGTAAGAGACCTGTTGAGGAGTATTGCTCTGACTTTAGGAAGTGGTGCGTAGCTTCTCGGTGGAATGGCCCTGCCTTAAGGTGCCAGTTTAGGTTGGGTCTGTCGAACGCCCTGAAAGACCTGCTAGTTAGCTATCCCTCTTCTGACTCCCTAGACCATGTTATGGCTTTAGCGGTACGACTTGACCGACGACTCAGGGAACGACAATGTGAACGTTTATGTGTTTTCTCCTCTGACTCCCCCATGATGCCTCCCGAGGTTCCATTGCTTCGTTCTTCCACGGAAGACTCGGAGGTACCCATGCAACTCGGGCCTCCGTGTCCCCCCAACAACGTAGAGAGTTCCGCAGGAAGGATGGTCTCTGCTTCTATTGTGGGGATGACAAGCATCAAGTGAACACCTGTCCTAGGCGTAAGAATAAGCAGCCGGAAAACTTCCGCGCCTAAGTGATCATCGGGGAGGTCACTTGGGCGCACAGGTATTTCCCGTAAATATGAAACATAATAAAATCTTGCTTCCCTTTCAGGTCTCTTTTGGTGGTAGGTCTGCTACCGGCAGTGCCTTCGTGGATTCAGGGTCCTCTGCTAATATCATGTCTGTGGAATTTGCTATGTCTCTAGCTATGCCTTTGATTGATTTGCCTAAACCTGTCCCGGTAGTGGGTATCGACTCCACTCCTCTTGCTAATGGTTATTTTACACAGCATACCCCTGTTTTTGAACTCCTTGTTGGCTCCATGCATTTGGAGCAGTGCTCTGTACTGGTGATGCAGGGATTATCGTCCGATTTGGTTTTAGGCCTTCCCTGGTTGCAGTTGCATAATCCCACGTTTGACTGGAATACTGGGGAGCTTACCAAATGGGGTAATGAATGTTTGACGTCATGTTTTTCTGTTAATTCTATTTCTCCCCCTGAGGAGGTGAACACGCTACCTGAGTTTGTTCTGGACTTCGCTGATGTTTTCTCTAAGGAGGCCTCCGAAGTGTTACCTCCTCATAGAGAATACGATTGCGCTATCGATTTGGTACCAGGAGCTAAGCTCCCTAAGGGTAGGATATTTAATCTTTCTTGTCCCGAACGTGAAGCCATGAGAGAGTATATCCAGGAATGCCTGGCCAAGGGTTACATTCGCCCCTCTACTTCTCCGGTAGGTGCTGGCTTCTTCTTCGTAGGGAAGAAGGATGGTGGTCTTAGGCCATGCATTGACTACCGTAACTTGAATAAGGTCACTGTAAGGAACCAGTTTCCCCTTCCTTTGATTCCTGATCTCTTTAATCAGGTTCAGGGGGCCCAATGGTTCTCTAAGTTTGATCTACGGGGGGCGTAAAACCTTAACCGCATCAAAGAGGGGGATGAGTGGAAGACTTCGTTTAACACGCCCGAAGGTCATTTCGAATACCTCGTCATGCCCTTTGGGTTGTGTAATGCTCCCGCGGTCTTCCAGAATTTCATAAATGAGATTTTAAGAGTTTACCTGGGGGTATTTCTTGTAGTGTACCTTGATGACATACTTGTGTTTTCCAAGGACTGGTCCTCCCACATTGAGCATGTCAGGAAGGTGCTCCAGGTCCTTCGGGAAAACAAACTGTTTGCGAAGACCGAAAAATGTGTGTTTGGGGTGCAGGAGATACCATTTTTGGGTCAAATCCTCACTCCTCATGAATTCCGCATGGACCCCGCCAAGGTCCAGGCTTTGGTGGAATGGGTCCAACCTGCCTTCCTGAAGGCGTTACAGTGCTTCTTGGGGTTCGCTAATTATTACAGCAGATTTATTGCTAACTTCTCGGTCATCGCTAAGCCTCTTACGGACCTCACTCGCAAGGGTGCTGATCTCCTCCACTGGCCTCCTGAGTCTGTCCAGGCTTTTGAGGCCCTTAAGAAGTGCTTTATTTCGGCCCCGGTGTTGGTTCAGACCAACCAAATGGAGCCATTTATCGTGGAGGTTGACGCGTCCGAGGTGGGAGTGTGGGCTGTCTTGTCCCAGGGTACCAGGTCCCTCACCCATCTCCGTCCCTGTGCCTACTTCTCCAGGAAGTTTTCGCCCACTGAGAGTAACTATGATATTGGCAACCGCGAACTCTTGGCCATTAAATGGGCATTTGAAGAGTGGCGCCACTTCCTGGAGGGGGCTAGGCACCAGGTAACGGTCCTTACCGACCACAAGAATCTGGTTTTCCTAGAATCGGCCCAGAGGCTAAACCCGAGACAAGCTCGATGGGCGTTATTTTTTACCAGATTCAATTTTTTGGTTACCTATAGGGCTGGGTCTAAAAATATTAAGGCTGATGCACTGTCGCGTAGCTTCATGGCCAGCCCTCCTTCGGAGGAAGATCCTGCTTGTATTTTGCCTCCAGGTATAATCATTTCCTCTATTGATTGTAATTTAGTCTCTGAAATTGCTGCTGATCAAGGTTCAGCTCCCGGGAACCTTCCTGGGAACAAGCTGTTTGTTCCCCTGCAATTCCGGCTAAGGGTACTTAGGGAAAATCATGACTCCGCACTATCTGGTCATCCAGGCATCCTGGGTACCAAGAACCTCATTGCCAGAAACTATTGGTGGCCTGGGTTGCCTAAAGACGTTAAGGCCTACGTCGCCGCTTGTTAGGTTTGTGCTAGGTCCAAGACTCCCAGGTCCCGACCAGCGGGCTTACTACGTTCTTTGCCCATTCCCCAGAGACCTTGGACCCATATCTCCATGGATTTTATCACCGATTTGCCTCCATCTCAAGGCAAGTCGGTGGTGTGGGTTGTAGTAGACCGCTTCAGTGAGATGTGCCACTTTGTGTCCCTCAAAAAACTACCCAATCCTAAGACGTTAGCTACCTTGTTTGTCAAACACATCCTCCGTCTCCATGGGGTCCCTGTCAATATTGTTTCTGACAGAGGGGTACAATTTGTTTCTTTGTTTTGGAGAGCCTTCTGTAAAAAGTTGGCGATTGATCTGTCCTTCTCCTCTGCCTTCCATCCTGAAACTAATGGCCAAACCGAGAGGACTTATCAGTCTCTAGAACAATATTTAAGGTGTTTTATCTCTGACTGTCAATATGATTGGGTCTCATTCATTCCCCTCGCCGAATTTTCCCTTAATAACCGGGTCAGTAACTCGTCAGGGGTCTCCCCCATTTTCTGTAATTTTGGGTTTAATCCACTGTTCTCCTCCGTTTCACCTGGTAGTTCCAACAATCCCGAGGTAGAGGTCGTTCATCGGGAACTGTGCACAGTCTGGGCCCAGGTTCAGAAGAACCTAGAGGCGTCCCAGAGCATACAAAAAACTCAGGCAGATAGAAGACGTTCTGCTAACCCCTTGTTTATGGTCGGGGATCTGGTGTCGCTATCGTCTAAGAACTTGCGCCTTAAAGTCCCATCCAAGAAGTTTGCTCCCCGGTTTATAGGGCCGTACAAGGTCATTGAAGTCCTCAATCCTGTCTCCTTCTGACTGGAGTTGCCCCCATCTTTTCGAGTACACGACGTGTTTCATGCCTCCCTCCTTAAACACTGCTTCCCGTCCTTGGCTCCCTCGAGATTGTTGGCAGCAAGATGGTCCAAGGCTCCCTCCAGTACCTGGTCCATTGGAGAGGATACGGGCCTGAGGAGAGGACTTGGGTACCCGCCCGGGATTTTCACGCTGGGGTATTGGTCAGGAGGTTCCACCTTCATTTCCCCAAAAAAACAGGTCCATCTAGAAAGGGTCCGGTGGCCCCTCATAAAAGGGGGGGTACTGTTAAGGATCTGCCAGGCACAGCTTCTGTATCCACGCCCATAGGTAATCAGTCTGCACCTGCTTCTATGTCTGTGAGACTGACTCCATCTTCCACCACTCAGGATGGCAGGCTTAGGAGTGGGAGAGCCTATCACAGCCTGGCCAGACGGAGCTAGCTCCCGCCCTCTGTCTATTTATACCTGCCTTTCCTGTTCCTCCTTTGCTTGTGATTCTTCTCTGCTGGTTTCCTGGCCCTGCTGCAGCTTCTGTACTATTTGACCCTGCTTCATATGACCCTGGCTTACTGACTACTCTTCTGCTCTGCGTTTGGTACCTCGTACACTCCTGGTTTGACTCGGCTTGTTCACTACTCTCCTGCTATGTGTTTGGCACCTCGTACTCTCCTGGTTTGACTCGGCTCGTTTACTTCTCTTGTTGCTCACGGTGTTGCCGTGGGCAACTACCCGTTTCCCTTTGTTCTGTGTTTCCTTGTCTGGTTGTCTGTCGCGCACTTACTGAGTGTAGGGACCGTCGCCCAGTTGTACCCTGTCGCCTAGGGCGGATCGTTGCAAGTAGGCAGTGACTGAGTGGCGGGTAGATTAGGGCTCACTTGTCTGTTTCCCTATCCCTGTCATTACACCAACGGTTGATGGCTTGAAGATTATACTGACTGTCATTTGCATCGACTATTTAGGAAAATCAGCGAAAAATAACATTTGCATAATAATTTGGAACGCGGTGTATGTTAGCACCGCTGTAAACAGTTTTACTGTTTAGAGGAGCTATAAAACTGACCTTCCTTTGAGCTCGTTGAGAATCTGGAGCATTACATTTGTGGGTTCGATTAAACTCTCAAAATGGCTAGAAAAAGAGAGCTTTCATGTGAAACTCGACAGTCTATTCTTGTTCTTAGAAATGAAGGCTATTCCATGCGAGAAATTGCCAAGAAACTGAAGATTTCCTACAACGGTGTGTACTACTCCCTCCAGAGGACAGCACAAACAGGATCTAACCAGAAAAGAAAGAGAAGTGGGAGGCCCCGCTGCACAACTGAGCTACAAGACAAGTACATTAGAGTCTCTAGTTTGAGAAATAGACGCCTCACAGGTCCTCAACTGGCAGCTTCATTAAATAGTACCCGCAAAACGCCAGTGTCAACGTCTACAGTGAAGAGGCGACTCCGGGATGCTGGCCTTCAGGGCAGAGTGGCAAAGAAAAAGCCATATCTGAGACTGGCTAATAAAAGGAAAAGATTTATATGGGCAAAAGCACACAGACATTGGACAGAGGAAGAACAACTGAAAAGATGCTGGAAGAGTGCCTGACGCCATCTGTCAAGCATGGTGGAGGTAATGTGATGGTCTGGGGTTGCTTTCGTGCTGGTAAAGTGGGAGATTTGTACAAGGTAAAAGGGATTTTTGAATAAGGAAGGCTATCACTCCATTTTGCAACACCATGCCATACCCTGTGGACAGCGCTTGATTGGAGCCAATTTCATCCTACAACAGGACAATGACCCAAAGCACACCTCCAAATTATGCAAGAACTATTTAGGGAAGAAGCAGGCAGGTGGTATTCTATCTGTAATGGAGTGGCCAGCGCAGTCACCAGATCTCAACCCCATAGAGCTGTTGTGGGAGCAGCTTGACCGTATGGTACGCAAGAAGTGCCCATCAAGCCAATCCAACTTGTGGGAGGGGCTTCTGGAAGCATGGGGTGAAATTTCTCCGGATTACCTCAGCAAATTAACAGCTAGAATGCCAAAGGTCTGCAATGCTGTAATTGCTGCAAATGGAGCATTCTTTGACGAAAGCAAAGTTTGAAGGAGAAAAATATTATTTCAAATAAAAATCATTATTTCTAACCTTGTCAATGTCTTGACTATATTTTCTAGTCATTTTGCAACTCATTTGATAAATATAAGTGTGAGTTTTCATGGAAAACAAAATTGTCTGGGTGACCCCAAACTTTTGAACGGTAGTGTATATATATATATATGTACTGAGTGTAGCGTCCATGGCCATGGGACGTCGACTTTACTGACCTCCCGATGCCCGCAGCCATGGATCCGTGAATGCTGGTCCCCATCTCCTTCCTAGGTGACGCCAGTGCTCACTTCCGCTCTTAAAGAGCCAGCGCCCGCACCTGTAAAACAATCATCATTATCAACCACATGATTTCCTGGTCTATAAGACGGCCCCAGCCCTTCTGATCCTTGCCTGAGCAGTTAGTTTATCCCAAGTCTGTCTTGCAAATGGTCCCTTAGTGTTTCCCGTTCCAGTAGTTACCCGTGCCCTGTTACCTGTTCCTGTATCCCATGCTGTTCTTGTTCCTCTATTGCACCTGCTGTCTTTTGCCATATCCAGTGTCTTCCGCCACGTCCAGTGTCTTCCACCATGTCCAGTGTCTTCTGCCACGTCCAGCGTCTTCTGCAACTTCCAGTGTCTTCTGCCACATCGGATACTGCCTGCCACATCTGGCGCTACCTTCTCCACTGACCTCCATCCATGCTGAAGCCGCAGCCAATGTCTGGACTAGTTCAGGTACCCAAGTGTTACGAACTGCTATAGAATTTTGTATAGACTGTGACCTGGTCAGCTGCCTCTCCGCTACGGCGGAGCGGCCTAGTGGGTCCACATACCCTGTGATCGTAAGAGTACGCTCAGGCCATGGAACCCGCTGGCCAGCCCAAGACCGCAGTCCAGAAGATACAGACGGAGATGCATGACCTACGCTCACGTCAGGATCAACTCCTTGAGGCTGTGAATTCTAACTTGGTCCATCTGGATCTACTCGCTGTTCCACCTCTGGTTCTTCCTCCTGAGACTGTTGCTGTGCCACTGCCCGTTGCTCCTCCTGTTTGTTCCGGATCCACAGTTCCTCTGCCTCTTGCTCCTCGCTACGACGGTGATCCAGAGCATGCAAAGGATTTATTAATCAATGCACTGTTCATTTTAGGCTAGGGGCTCATCTCTTCCCCTCCGAGGAGGCCAAGGTAGCATTTATCATCTCCCTTTTTGCTGGCAAGGCCCTCGCATGGGCGAACCCAATCTTGGAGCAACAAGGACCTGTATCCTCAGACCAAGCCTTGTTCCTGCAGTCCTTCCGTGCCGTGTTCAAGGAGCTTGGTCGAGCATCCTCTGCCGCATCTACTCTATTGACCCTCAAGCAAGAGGGTTCCACAGTAGGGGAGTATGCTATCTCCTTCTGTACCCTGGCAGCCGAGCTGGCATGGAACAATGAGGCGCTGGTAGCGACCTTCTGGCAGGGACTGTCCTCTCACATCAAGGACGAACTGGCAGCCCGCGACCTTCCTTCTACCTTGGATGCCCACATCCTGTTAGCCACCCGGGTTGATATGAGAATCCGGGAGCGCACTCAAGAGGTTCGACAGGAGAGCCGGGTCCACAGACCAGCACCCTCGGTCCAGAGACCACTATTGCCTTCCCCGAGTACGCTACCTGAAGAACCCATGCAGGTAGACAGAGTCCGGTTGTCTGAACAGGAGAAGCAGCATAGATGCTCCTCTGGACTATGTATGTATTGTGGCCTTAAGGGTCATTTTGTGCGCCAATGCCCACAGAAACCGGGAAACTCCAGTACCTAGGGTTGGTTGGAGAGGCAACTCTAGGTGGGACGTCTCCAAACGTTAAAACCTCTCCCAAATGATCGATTCCTGTGGCCATTGTCTCCGGGGGGGCATCACATCCCTCCTCCACCTATCTTGACTCCGGAGCAGCTGCTAATTTTATCCAGCAGGATCTAGTGGATCGTTTACATCTACCCACAGTTCTTCTGGAGAGACCCCTGGCTGTTGCCTCTATGAATGGTCTACCATTGCCCGATCCGATTTTGTTCATCACAGAGCCGTTCACACTACGGGTCGGAGCTCTTCCCTCGGAGCAGATCGCCTTCCTTGTAGTCCCTAAGGCTATCAATCCTATCCTGCTAGGACTGCCATGGCTTCGCCTACACGCCCCGGTTCTTGACTGGAGTTCCGGAGAAGTTCTTCAATGGGGTTCCAGATGCCATAGCCATTGCCTGTCACAAGTCCGTCCTGTTATGCCCCCTCTGCCTCAGTCACTCTTCGGTCTACCATCTCAGTATGCCAGTTTTGCGGATGTCTTCTGCAAGCGAGAGGCTGAGACGTTGCCTCCACATCGGAATTATGACTGTCCCATTGAACTGGTTTCAAATGCTTCTCTTCTCCGTGGACGGATATATCCTCTCTCCTTGCCAGAGACTTTACTTATGTCAGTCTATATCAAGGAGAATTTGGAGAGGGGTTTTATACGAAAATCTTCCTACCCGGCTGGGGCCGACTTTTTCTTCGTTAAGAGAGATGGATCTCTTTAACCCTGCATTGACTACCGTGGTGTCAACCAGATCACGGTCAAGAACAAATACCCGTTGCCACTTATATCCGAGCTGTTTGATCGCATACGAGGAGCCAACATTTTTTCTAAGCTAGACCTGCAGGGAGCTTATAACCTAATCCGGAGTCGCCGGGGTGACGAATGGAATACGGCATTAAACACCTGTGATGGGCACTACGAATACCTAGTGATGCCCTTCGGACTGTGTAACGCTCCTGCAGTATTTCAGGAACTCGTCAATTATATTTTCAGAGATCTCCTCTATATGTGTGTTGTAGTTTATCTTGATGATATTTAGATTTTCTCCCCAGATCTGATGACCCATTGGAGGCATGTCCATCTGCCTGTACCCAGTGCCCCCTGGCAGCACATTGCGATGGACTTTGTCACAGACCTTCCCCCCTCAGCAGGATGCAACACTGTCTGGGTGGTGGTGGACCGGTTCTCTAAGATGGCACATTTTATCCCGCTGACCGGCCTATCTTCTGCTCCCCGACTGGCGAGTCTCTTCATTCAACACATCTTTTGCTTGCATGGCTTACCTCTTTACATTGTGTCCGACCGGGGGGTTCCCTTTACCTCAAAGTTCTGGAGAGCTTTCTGTAAACTCCTGGATGTGAGATTGGACTTTTCATCAGCCTATCACCCCCAGTCCAATGGGCAAGTTGAGAGGATCAACCAGATCATGGAGAATTATCTCTGCCACTTCATCTCTTTACAGCACGATTACTGGGTACAACTTCTTCCATAGGCCGAGTTCTCTTACAACAACCACACAAGTGAATCCACCACTTTCACTCCATTTCACATTGTGTACAGTCAACATCCTAGAGTCCCTCTTCCATTGTCGACTACATCTCAGGTACCCGCTGCTGACTCTGCATATGGGGACTTTCTGCAAATCTGGCAACAGACCTGGTCCTCTATTTTTCTGGCAGTCGATCGCATGAAGCGAAAGGCAGATACTAAAAGAAAAGAGCCTCAGTATCTTCCGGGTACCAAAGTCTGGCTATCCTCTCGGAACATTAGTTTGAAGGTACCTTCATACAAGTTTGCTCCCAGGTTCCTTGTTCCTTTCGAAATTCTGCAACAAATAAACCCTGTCTCCTATAAGCTGCGGCTGCCTCCTACCCTCAAAATCCCCAACTCCTTTCTTGTGTCCCTTCTAAAACCAGTGGTCCTGAACTGCTACAGCAAGACTTCTAGTTCCACAGTTGCTCCCAGTGGTTCTTCTGATGTGTTTGAGGTGAGGGAGATCCTGGACTGCAAAAGGGTAGGAGGAAGGACTTTCTATTTGGTGGACTGGAGAGGGTTTGGTCCTGAGGAGAGGTCCTGGGAGCCGGAAGAGAACCTCAGTGCTCCTGCTCTCATTAATAAATTCCTCACCCGCTCTGGCCCCAAGATGAGGGGGCGTAAGAGGGGGGATACTGTAGCGTCCATGGCCACGGGCCGTCGGGTTTACTCACCTCCAGATGCCCGCAGCCATGGATCCGTGAGCGCTGGTCCCCATCTACTTCCTAGGAGAGGCTAGCGCTCACTTCTGCTCCGGTCTGCTGTGTCCCGTAGATAGTTTATCCCAAGTGTGTCTTGCAAATGGTCCCTTCGTGTTTCCCGTTCCAGTTGTTACCCGTGCCCTGTTAGCTGTTCCTGTATCCCTTGCTGTTATTGTTCCTGTGCCTACTAGTGTTGGAGTCGTGTCTACTGCACCCGCTGTCGTTTGCCACGTTCAGTGTCTTCTGCCACGTCCAGTGTCTTCCGCCACGTCCAGCGTCTTCCGCCACGTCCAGCGTCTTCCGCAACGTCCAGTGTCTTCTGCCACATTGGATACTGCCTGCTACGTCTGGCGCTACCTGCTCCACCGACCTCCATCCGTGCTGAAGCTGCAGCCACTGTCTGGACTAGTTCAGGTACCCAAGTGTTACGAACTGCTATAGACTTTTTTATAGACTTTGACCTGGTCAGCTGCCTCTCCGCTACGGCAGAGCGGCCTAGTGGGTCCACATACCCTGTGATCGTGACACTGAGCTTGGTTCTGGCACCGTATCTGTGCATTGGCCGGGAGATTTGTAGCTGCTTACTGAGCACGTTGCACTGTCCTCCACCCTTCTCACAGTGCACAGTCTAACTTAATGGGCTGAGGACACTAAGGATATTGAAAGTGCGCATATAGGTCTATACATAATGGGTGAGTTTAATATGACTGTGGGTAGGTAGGTGTGTAGGCGTGTGGAAATCCAGTTAAACATTCTGGATAGGGAATTTCTTTATTTAGAATCCACTTTAATATAGGGTGTATTTTAAATATCATAATTTTTATTTCATATTAGAACAAGCTGTGCCCGTGACTTCGTATGCGCAGACCACTGAAAAACGTACCGATGACATTTTTTTAGAAGTATACTCCTAGCCTTGTACCATACTCAAAACAAAGTGAAAAAAAACAAAGACAATAAACAAACTTCGATTAAAAATAGTTTTCTTTCAGGTTCTCTATGACAACGCTTCCCTGTAAACAATGTTAACAGTAGAGCCACCAGAGATGTGTGCATAAAGATTGGTGGAGTTGCTAACACGGGAGAGAGCCACATAGAGCTGGCCGTGCGCAAAGCAGCTGACACTGAGGTCCACGCCCGCAACGCGTAGCGTTTAGCCCTGCGCTTTGTTGACGGTGATAGCGTAATATAAGCTGACAGGAAACTGTACACATTTAAAACTGAAGGGAAAATTATTTGGAATGAGGGGGATTCGGGGTATAAAAACGCTATCACCTGCGCCGTATTTTGTTAAAATCTCAGCTTCTTTCACGTTTTGTTGTAGATTTGTGATTTTTAGTCGGGTGCCGTTACATAGTTTTGGTGGGCTTAAATTTCTAAGGAGAATTATGGGGACGCCGACTTTTAGATTCATTTTGTCTGACGGAGGAGCAGGTGCACTTAATTTAGAAACTCCACCGGATAGTTGGTAGCCTCTTCTTGTTCAATGACTCTGTTGATAGAGATATATTCTGCACTTTCCCCATGAACGCACGTCAATATTTCACCGTTTACTGCTGCTGCCTGGTCATTGTGAGGGGTCAAAATAGCTCTTTTCGCATAGCTAAGAGTTTTCATGATTTGTTATTTGTGTTGGATCACCAAACACAGAAGAAATGAAGCCTTGCAGTGATGGAACAGTACAACATAAATTATCAAGCAAAATAACTTTCCCTTCTTCTTGCGGATACGTGCCTTAATAAAGTAATAAATCTGAAAACTCTTGTGCATTTGGGTTGCCTCCTGTTCGCACCCGCATATTTATTGTTAAATAACATTGCGCCACAGACTTGAGCTCTTTAGGCAGGCTCTAATTTCATCTGCCCTCGTGGTTTGACTGGCAAAGTCTGCCTAAAATCGCACAGAAAAGCATTGTCATACCACCCATGGGCTGGTCATTTTGTCTGATATCTCGCAAATTTCTAACTACTGCTTCTACCGCTTTACGGTTTGCCATAGTGCACTCGTCCCATATTACTAAGCAGCAATCGCGTAGAACCCTTGCTTTGTCGCTGTTTCTAGAAACATTACACACTGGGCTTTCCGTAAGTTTTAAGTCAATCGGGATCTTGAACATTGTATGGGCGGTTTTGCCTTCGGGCAACAATGTGGCTGCTATGCCCGATGAAGTGACAGCAAGAGCAATTTTGCTTTGATTGCGTATTGGGCCAAGATGACTTTGGTGAGAAATGTTTTTCCCGTCCCACCGGGTGCATCTAAAAACAGGATTTCTCCCAAAGTACCATCTACGTTATGACACACGCGATCGAATATCATATTTCCGCTGTCCGACTCGAGACACCGTTTTGGAATGTTTTGGCCAGTTCCGCTGGATTATAGTTTATTTACGCCGCGTACTCCCTGTTAATGCATTCCCCGTCTAAAGCTGGTGAGGGCATACCATATTGAGAGACAGGATTACCCCCTATAGATGTAACTATGTCTTGAATAGTCAGAAAACATCGATTCATATTACTTTCACACAACGTGTAGTTCAGTTTGCCGTTATTGTTTAGTTGTGCATTCCTGAAAAAGTCTTCAACTAATTTTTCCTGATATTTTTGCCACAACTGTGAGGCATCCGAAAGTCCACAAAAAAACAGCAAAATGGCAAACAAATGATGCAAGCACTGTGGGCTATCGCTGACGCATGCTTCGGCCAATGCCCCATTCCAATGCTGATCACCATCTAGCAAGTGCGCACTCGGCAAGCAGCCTGGTAAGTAGGATATTCAATATCGTCAACCATTCGCAATTCGGCAAAAGAAGTAGGTCCTCGTACTGTATGTAGAAGTAAGCCTAAGTAATAGCAGTCGGAGTTGTTTGGATACACCATATAGACTCTTCCAATGACGTGTTCTTTTAAAATGCCGGGCTCACCATTCATAGCTGTTCCACGTCTTCTATGGTTGAAAACATCTTGCTGCCTATTATAAGTATAATATGACGGAACTTCGTTATATAACACTGTTTTTGCAAAATCATCTGTTTGACAAAGTTGAAAGTATGCCAGCAAAGTGGTTTGTCTCGGGTTTTCTAATCGCTCTGCCACATTTTCAGGGTTGAAGTACACTCGTTGCCCGCCTTCAAGGTGAACATCAAGATGCATCACTGGCGGAAGTCTCTCGTGAATGTGGAAGCTCAAAATGTGCCACACTGCCTCAGAAGAGCTTATATAATGGCCAGATTGGAATCTCGTGACTTCGTCGTATTCATTATTATTTCTCAATGCAAACGTGGCCTTGTTACTACCCTTGTTCACGTATTTACATATATATTTGATAGCTTTGACGCTGTTCCATATTTCGACGTTGATGTAAGCTTGAAATGTTCTGGATAACACCGGTGAATAGGGTACAACCCATCGATTGTCCAAAACAATTTCTTGACCATGTAACCTGACTGTAGCTGTGAAATCGACTTGTAGGGGAGATCTTCGATGATACAACGGATACCCGTTTTCCCCCGACATGATTTGTTCTAATAGCTCTCTAGTGTATCATTTAGAGCAGGGGTCTCAAGCACGCGGCCCGCGGGCCGCATGCGGCCCCTGGGGCTGTCATCTGCGGCCCGCGGGACACAGAGCCGCTAGTATCGGCTCTGCTCCGAGACTCTGGAATTCCCTGACATCGCTGTCCACATATGAACAGAGATGTCTGGGGCTTCCCCAGAGCCGGAGTCCCGGGCAGAGCGCTAGTACAGGCTCTGCTCCGGGACTCTGTGGAATTCCCTGACATCGCTGCCCATATATGGACAGTGTGTCAGGGTCTTGCCCAGAGCGGAGCAGAGCGCTGGTGTCGGCTCTGCTCCTGGACTCTGTGGAATTCCCTGACATCGCTGTCCACATATGAACAGCGATGTCTGGGGCTTCCCCAGAGCCGGAGTCCCGAGCAGAGCGCTGGTGTCGGCTCTGCTCCGGGACTCTGTGGAATTCCCTGACATCGCTGTCCACATATGAACAGTGATGTCTGGGGCTTCCCCAGAGCCGGAGTCCCGAGCAGAGCGCTGGTGTCAGCTCTGCTCCGGGACTCTGTGGAATTCCCTGACATCGCTGTCCACATATGAACAGCGATGTCTGGGGCTTTCCCAGAGCCGGAGTCCCGAGCAGAGCGCTGGTGTCGGCTCTGCTCCGGGACTCTGTGGAATTCACTGACATCGCTGTCCACATATGAACAGCGATGTCTGGGGCTTCCCCAGAGCCGGAGTCCCGAGCAGAGCGCTGGTGTCAGCTCTGCTCCGGGACTCTGTGGAATTCCCTGACATCGCTGTCCACATATGAACAGCGATGTCTGGGGCTTCCCCAGAGCCGGAGTCTCGAGCAGAGCGCTGGTGTCGGCTCTGCTCTGGGACTCTGTGGAATTCACTGACATCGCTGTCCACATATGAACAGCAATGTCTGGGGCTTCCCCAGAGCCGGAGTCCCGAGCAGAGCGCTGCTGTCGGCTCTGCTCCGGGACTCTGTGGAATTCCCTGACATCGCTGACCATATGTGGACAGTGTGTCAGGGTCTTCTCCAGAGCAGAGTCCCGGGAAGAGCGCTAGTATAGGCTCTGTTGCGGAATTCCCTGACATATCTGCCCATATATGGACAGTGTGTCAGGGTCTTCCCCAGAGCGGAGTCCCGGGAAGAGCGCTAGTATAGGCTCTGCTGCGGAATTCCCTGACATATCTGCCCATATATGGACAGTGTGTCAGGGTCTTCCCCAGAGCGGAGTCCCGGGCAGAGCGCTATTATCGGCTCTGCTCCGGGACTCTGGGGAAGCCTCTGAGATCGCTGTCCATACATCGACAATGATGTAAGGGACTTCCCCAGAACAGAAGTCCCAGTGATGTCAGGAGCACAGCTGGAGTCCCAGGAAGAGCCTACTAGCGCTCTGCCTGGGACTCCAGCTCTGGGGTTTCCCCTGACATCTCTGTCCATATATGGACAGTGATGTCAGGAGCAGAGCTGGAATCCCAGGCAGAGTGCCAGAAGCGGCTCTGCTCCGGGCCTCCATCTCTGGGCAAGCCCCTGACATCACTGTGGCAGCATCTGCGGAGGGCACTGCGGCAGCATCTGCAGAGATCACTGCGGCAGCATCTGCAGAGGGCACTGCATTCAGCATCTACGGAGGGCACTGCGGCAGAATGTACGGAGGGCACTGCGGCAGAATGTACGGAGGGCACTGCGGCAGAATGTACGGAGGGCATTGCGGCAGAATGTACGGAGGGCACTGCGGCAGCCTCTACAGAGGGCACTGCGGCAGGCTCTACAGAGGGCACTGCGGCAGCTTCTAGAGGGCACTGCGGCACTATCTAAAAAGGGGCTGCCCAATCTTGATATGTGTCTGCCAACTGAGCCGCCGGACTGCATTTAGCGACACTTAAACTGGAAAGCTGGATTGTTGAAATAAGCACGTGGAGAAATATCTCAAATTTTAAACCTAGCAGTATTATTATAGTAATATAGTGTTATAGTAGTTCAAATAACTAATTGATTAACAATAATTTTGTATTGTATCAAATATGAAAGTAATGCGGCCCGTCAACTTCCCATTTTTTCTATATGCGGCCCACTTACCCGGCCGAGTTTGAGACCCCTGATTTAGAGCAATGACCCTCCTGCATGCAAGGAGAGTTTCTATTTAAAGCCCCGCATGGCCCATGAATCATGCGCGTCTTTTTACAATCTCGTGCAATATTGGATCCTCGTTCCGGTCAGGAAACTCAGCACTTATGACCGTGTCAACAGCACCGTGACTATTTTTTTCTTGCAGCGACAGGAGAATGTGGGCGTGTGGCAAGCCACGCTTTTGCCACTCAATTCTGTACATGAAACAAAGAGCTGAACGAAAAACGTTTTGTTTTGTGATCAGGGCGTACATCAACTTTAGTTTTAAGTGGCAAACTCTGGCGATAATATCATGCCTATCATAAGACGCCTGTCTTGCGAGAAGTTCTTCGTAAATTTCGTACCACTTTGGATTAGTTGTGAACATTATGAAAAGGTCAGACCAGCCGTATTTTCGGACATAGCAGAAAGCATTTTGTGTACATTCATGAATGTAACGTGGACCACCGGTAAAACGAGATGTCAGGATTACTAATCGCCCTAAGTTTTCCACGTTATTATCTTGTTGCATGGCGTCTCGCAGATGCACGTAATCTTCAGCGCGTAAACGTATATGGTTAGTGCGTATGTACACTAAATGCTCCGTCTCTATTTTCGCATACATGTCGTTGCAAATGGATAAAACGATTGCTCCTTATCTGCTGCAGGTATGAATAAAATTGCTGGGGTGACAAATCTGTTCCATGGGTTGTGGACTTGTCCTAAATTATTTACATATTGGAAGGAGATAGTAGAGGTCATAAGGGATACATGGGGTTATCTCTTGATATGGAGCCGCTACCTCTTCTGTTTCACGTATCTCCTGTTCTCCCGAGCATTCCGGATGCTTTACATGCCTTCCTTCTAGTGGCCAAAAGATCCCTACTTGCCCTTTGGCTTAAACCGTCAATCATTGAGGTTATATCTCAAATGAAAAAGTGTATATACAGTGAAGGAAATAAGTATTTGATCCCTTGCTGATTTTGTAAGTTTGCCCACTGTCAAAGACATGAACAGTCTAGAATTTTTAGGCTAGGTTAATTTTACCAGTGAGAGATAGATTATATATAAAAAAAAAAAAGAAAATCACATTGTCAAAATTATATATATTTATTTGCATTGTGCACAGAGAAATAAGTATTTGATCCCTTTGGCAAACAAGACTTAATACTTGGTGGCAAAACCCTTGTTTTTGATGGGATTAAGGTCCGGAGAATGGCTAGGCCACTCCATGACCTTAATGTGCTTCTCTTTGAGCCACTCCTTTGTTGCCTTGGCTGTATGTTTCGGGTCATTGTCGTGCTGGAAGACCCAGCCACGAGCCATTTTTAATGTCCTGGTGGAGGAAAGGAGGTTGTCACTCAGGATTTGACGGTACATGGCTCCATCCATTCTCACATTTATGCGGTGTAGTAGTCCTGTGCCCTTAGCAGAGAAACACCCCCAAAACATAATGTTTCCACCTCCATGCTTGACAGTGGGGACGGTGTTCTTTGGGTCATAGGCAGCATTTCTCTTCCTCCAAACACGGCGAGTTGAGTTAATGCCAAAGAGCTCAATTTTAGTCTCATCTGACCACAGCACCTTCTCCCAATCACTCTCAGAATCATCCAGATGTTCATTTGCATACTTCAGACGGGCCTGTACATGTGCCTTCTTGAGCAGGGGGACCTTGCGGGCACTGCAGGATTTTAATCTATTACGGCGTAATGTGTTACCAATGGTTTTCTTGGTGACTGTGGTCCCAGCTGCCTTGAGATCATTAACAAGTTCCTCCCGTGTAGTTTTCGGCTGAGCTCTCACCTTCCTCAGGATCAAGGATACCCCACTAGGTGAGATTTTGCATGGACCCCCAGATCGATGTCGATTGACAGTCATTTTGTATGTCTTCCATTTTCTTACTATTGCACCAACAGTTGTCTCCTTCTCAGCCAGCGTCTTACTTATGGTTTTGTAGCCCATTCCAGCCTTGTGCAGGTCTATGATCTTGTCCCTGACATCCTTAGAAAGCTCTTTGGTCTTGCCCATGTTGTAGAGGTTAAAGTCAGACTGATTAATTGAGTTTGTGGACAGGAGTCTTATATACAGGTTACCATTTAAAGAGGCTCTGTCACCAGATTTTGCAACCCCTATCTGCTATTGCAGCAGATCGGCGCTGCAATGTAGATAAGAGTAACGTTTTTATTTTTAAAAAACGAGCATTTTTGGCCAAGTTATGACCATTTTTGTATTTATGCAAATGAGGCTTGCTAAAGTCCAACTGGGCGTGTTTAAAGTAAAAGTCCAACTGGGCGTGTATTATGTGTGTTACATCTGGGCGTGTTTACTACTTTTACTAGCTGGGCGTTCTGACGAGAAGTATCATCCACCTCTCTTCAGAACGCCCAGCTTCTGGCAGTGCAGACACAGCGTGTTTTCTTGAGAGATCACGCTGTGTCGTCACTCACTTCCTGCCCCAGGTCCTGCATCGTGTCGGACGAGCGAGGACACATCGGCACCAGAGGCTACAGTTGATTCTGCAGCAGCATCGGCGTTTGCAGGTAAGTCGATGTAGCTACTTACCTGCAAACGCTGATGCTGCTGCAGAATCAACTGTAGCCTCTGGTGCCGATGTGGCCGACACGATGCAGGACCTGGGGCAGGAAGTGAGTGACGTCACAGCGTGATCTCTCGAGAACACGCTGTGTGTCTGCACTGCCAGAAGCTGGGTGTTAACGAACAGAAGTGGATGATGCTGATTCGTCAGCATCATACACTCCCATTCCTAACGCCCAGCTAGTAAAAGAAGTAAAAACGCCCCGATGTACACACATAATACACGCCCAGTTGTACTTTTACTGTAAACACGCCCAGTTGTACTTTTGCAAGCCTCATTTGCATAAATACAAAAATGGCCATAACTTGGCCAAAAATGCTCGTTTTTTAAAAATAAAAACGTTACTGTAATCTACATTGCAGCGCCGATCTGCTGCAATAGCAGATAGGGGTTGCAAAATCTGGTGACAGAGCCTCTTTAAGACAGCTGTCTTTAATGCAGGCACCAAGTGGATTTGGAGCGTGTAACTGGTCTGGAGGAGGCTGAACTCTTAATGGTTGGTAGGGGATCAAATACTTATTTCTCTGTGCACAATGCAAATAAATATATATAATTTTGACTATGTGATTTTCTTTTTTTTTTTCTTATATAATCTATCTCTCACTGGTAAAATTAACCTAGCCTAAAAATTCTAGACTGTTCATGACTTTGACAGTGGGCAAACTTACAAAATCAGCAAGGGATCAAATACTTTTTCATTCACTGTATATGGATCGGCTGGAGATTGTACGTACTGCAGAATCTTGCTCCTCGAAGTTTTTCAAGAAATGGAAAACGTTTATATGCAAGCATTTCCAGCCCACTGAGATTAAGGACCTGATTACACCGTTCTATTATACTTCCTGGTACTTGACGAGGGCAGTGGCCGGGACATTGGGTGCTCTGAAGGAGTAAGCCGGGCCGCACTTGCAGGTAGTAATATCCTGGAGGTGATCTGAGTCTAAGTTACTTTTCTATACCTGTGCTTATTTCTTTTTCTCTTTATATAACCCTGAAATTGCAGTATCTGGATGTCAAGGGGCGGGGGAGGGTGGGATGTTCAATTTGTTAAATCTGTTATATTTGTTAAACTGCTTAGGCAAATTTGGTCATGGAACCATATTACATTCTTCTGTATGATATACAAGATATTATACTGACATTTCTGATTGTTTCATTATACTGTCAAATGTATTTGTTTTTTCTAGTTATTTTAAAAACCAATAAAACGATGTTATAAAAAAAAATAATTTCTGGGGTGATATATTTTTATGAAAATGTGTTACCCTAGTAGTAGGACTAACTTGGTAGAGCCAAAATTGTACCCATCTTCGCCGTGACAATAAATTAAAGGTTATTGCAGGGCGTCGTAAGCGCTGTTTCGAAAATGCGTTGCAGGCGATTGTCGTGAGTGCGCAACACGATGTCACGCCTATCACACTCCTGATCAACTAAAACCACTGCAACTTCATCTGTGACGGGGGCGTTATACCTCAGCAACAGGACGTCTATCTGCACTGATGATCATTTTGTAATCATTGCTTTGTCCTGGCAGAATAGACTGTAATGCAGGTTTTAAACTATGCACGTATGGATTCACCTGAAGCAGCATGTTTTGAAGTGGAGATATAAGGTTACTATTTAGTTGTGGAGAGTTTTGATTTCTGATATTGGCTTGTTCATTGTAATCTGCTACGAAATAAATCTGAAGAAATTTTGGCTCATCTTGTGGTAGCAAAGATCCGATGTGATGGTAAACTTGGCCTTACACCTTGAAGGTTGGCATGAATGGTCCCTCTGTAATGAGTTTTGCCCCAAAAGATGTCATTTGGAATGGGCTGTTATATAAACACATACTGTCTAAGAAGTGTTTTGATTGTGGATGGTCACCATTTAAAAGTTGTTTTATAAGCTCTGGAGGTTCTTGACATTTTTCAATGTGAACTTTACCACTTGAACAACAGATTCCATTTGGTTCTTTTCTCCATTTGAGAACACCGCAAAAATTGCAAATTACAACCATACCACCTACGGAAGCGAATTCAGCATAGTCAATCCTAGGGGAATACATAAAACCTGCTGTTTCCTTATTGACCCAAAGAACAACATTGTTTGCCGCCCCATACTACTGGGACTCATCTGAATCTTCTGATCAAATAGACATTCTATTAAGAGAGTGTCTAATTCGATCAGCCTCTAAGCAGGATTGACGTTGTTCCTCTGTTTCTGGCTGCCGTATTTCATCTACTCTTTCCCTTTCAGTCAATAAATAACTTTCATTATCTTGGCGCGTGCGTTCATAATTCTCTCTAGCTGATTCCAATCGTCGTTGATATTGGTCTTCGCTTTCGAGAGATGTGGCATAGTTGTGACGTTTGCGATTGGCGGTTAATCGCGCTTCATGTTCTTCACTACTTTTAAGCTCTCGAGAGGCCGATGTGCGAGCTCTCTGACAACTCAAGCGAGATTCTCTGTTGGTGAAAGTTTCAGACTCGCGTGACGATGTATTGTGCTGTCGGTCAGCAGATAGTCACGCTTTGCGTTCCTCGTTACTCTCCAGAGACCGAGAGGCCACCATGCGTGCACGCTGTGTACTTAGTCGAGACTCACGCTGGGTAGAAGTTTCTAATGCGCGAGTACTGGCCTGACATTCTTGAGCTGCAGTAAGTGTCGCCTCATGATCTTCTTCAGATTCTTGAGACCTAATTAGTCTCATTCTTTTTGCATTTCTGCTATATTGAGAAATATTTTATATTTTTCTGGAAGGCGTCTCTTGAGACCGAGAGGCCGCTGTCTGAGCCCTTTGAGACAACAAATCAGATTAGTTTTTTGAGGCAGCTAGGTGCATGAAAGCAGCGAGCGGATTGGTTGCTTTATCTCTCTTCTATGTGTAATATCCAATACAGACAAATGTTGGAACTGTTGTCCATAGCAACCAATCAGATTACAGTTTAGATTCTTATGAGGCAGCTAGGAGAATGAAAGCAGCAACTATCCGAATTGGGTCAGTAGTTTTTACGTGATGCGTGCACAAACAAACAGACAAAAATTCCAAAAATGATCTTAATGCATTCTATCACTTATCCTTCATCCCCCCAATTATTTTTTTTTGCAAATATTTTCAATGTACAGACACGCAAAGTTTACAGTTTTATTATATGTAGAGATTATTTTCCAAGGCACGATACACCGCAAAACACCACGACCCCCCAGCTCATATGTCTTTGTCCGCAAAACCCGGGAACCTGTTGTTAAAAATTTTAAACCACCCCTGAGTTGTTTTATAGTTGCAAAAGACCTAATTTCCAAAGCTGTATTATTTTGTAGTGATAAGACATGGGGGGAGGTGGAGAACAGCTGCTATTGTGATAAGAGATGTGATGTTGTTCTCGAAATGAATGGACACAAACATAAAATGCTCATATATCTATGTTGTATAACATTGTAAAACAGCTTTATGTCATTTGTAGATTGAATCAGGAAAAGTGCTAAATGTAAGACCCTCACACTGAGTTTTCGGACACGTTTTTTGACACGGAAACCGCTTTGGAAAACGTGCCAAAAAACGTCCGAAAATGCCTCCCATTGATTTCAATTGGAGGCGGGGTTGTTTTTTTCCCGCGAGCGGAAACACCGTCTCGCGGGAAAAAGAAGCGACATGCCCTATCTTCGGGCGTTTACGTCTCTGACCTCCCATTGACATCACGAGATCACGTGTGCTGTCATTCACAGAAACTTTACCGAAGTGTCAGGAGTGATGAATAGACATTGCGTCCTGGATGGAGGTGATGTCTATTCACTCCCAAGTTACTTTGGTAAAGTTAATATGGGAGTACGTGACTGCACAGCGTGATTTCGCGAGATCACGCTGTGTTGCGAGTACTGCTAAAAATGAATGGAGGAAAGTGTATGACGCTGATTGGTCAGCAACATACACTTCTCTTTACAACACCCGGTTGGTAAAAAAAGTAAAAACACGCCCAGTTGTCTATTAAGAAACTAATTAGCATAAATCTAAAATTGTGTATAACTTACTCAAAATGTATTGTTTTTCAAAATAAAAAACACTATTGTTATCTACATTACAGTGCCGATCACATTATGTAGGCAATAGTGCACTTATAATGTGGTGACAGAGCCTCTTTAACCCCTTAATGCTCAGCGACGTAATATTCCGTCGCCCTGACCGCCCCGTTCGCGCTCAGCGACGGAATATTATGTTGCGGGAGTAACGGCCATTTCGGCCTTCTTCCCGACACATGCAGGAGCTGTGACAGCTGCTGTCTCATACAGCAGTTGCCGCAGCTCCTACAGCAGTTGCCGCAGCTCCTACAGCGGGGACCGATCGCTGTGTCCCCGCTGATTAACCCCTTAAAAGCCGCGTTCAATAGCGTTTGCGGCTTTTTAGGTGTTAAGCTACCATCGCCGGCCTGCTACACGATAGCGGCCGGCGATGGTAACTATGGCAACCGGACACCTAACAATGGCGTCCGGCTATGCCATCGACGGAAGACTAGTGGGTCCTGACAAAGTCAGAACCCACTATGCTTGCTGTCAGTGAGTAGCTGACAGCTCTAATACACTGCACTACACATGTAGTGCAGTGTATTAGAATAGCGATCAGGGCCTCCTGCCCACAAGTCCCCTAGTGGGACAAAGTAATAAAGTAAAAAAAAGATGTGTAAAAATAAGAAAATAAAAGTGATAAAAGTAAAAATCCCTCTTTTTCCCTGATCAGTCCTTTATTATTAATAAAAATATATAAACAAACAAATAAACTACACATAATTGGTATCGCCGCGTCCATAACGGCCTGAACTACAAAATTATTTCATTATTTATCCCGCGCGGTGAACGCCGTAAAAGAAAATAATAATAAACCGTACCAGAATCACAATTGTTTGGTCACTTCACCTCCCAAAAAATGGAATAAAAAGAGATCAAAAAGTCGCATGCACCTAAAAATGGTAATGATCGAAACTACAGTTCGTTAGACAAAAAATAAGTCCTCGCACGGCTTTATTGATGGAAAAATAAAAAAGTTAATGGCTCTTAGAATAAGGTAACACAAAAAGTAAATGATTTTTTACAAAACGTATTTTATTGTGCAAACGCCATAAGACATAGAAAAACTATAAACATATGGTATCGCCGTAATCGTATCGCCCCGCAGAATAAAGTGAATATGTCATTTATAGCGCACGGTAAACGCTGTAAAAAAAATAGAATAAAAAATCAATAGTAGAATTGCTGTTTTTTAGTCACCACACCACTTAAAAATGGAATAAAAACTGATCAAAAAGCCGCATGCACCCCATGAAAACTACAATGAATTCCTCAAGGGGTCTAGTTTCTAAAATGGGGTCACTTTTTGGGGGTTTCCACTGTTTTGGCACCACAAGACCTCTTCAAACCGGACATGGTGCCTAATAAAAAGGAGGCCTCATAATCCTCTAGGTGCTCCTTTGTTTTGGAGGCCGGTGCTTCAGTCCATTAGTGCACTAGGGCCACATGTGGGATATTTGTCAAAACTGCAGAATCTGGGCAATAAATATTGAGTTGCGTTTCTCTGGTAAAACCTTTTGTGTTATAGGAAAAAATTGAATAAAAAGAATTTTCTGACAAAAAAAATAAATATGTAAATTTCACCTCTACTTTGCTCTAAATTCCTGTGAAACACCTAAAGGGTTCATAAACTTTCTAAATGCTGTTGTGAATACTTTGAGGGGTCTAGTTTCTAAAATGGGGTGTTTCATAGGGGTCTCTAATATATAGGCCCCTCAAAGCAACTGAACTGGAACTTAAAAAAAATAAATTAGACAATACTTCGCTTCTTAAATTATACTGATAATGAGCAGTGCCCACCTTGAGATGGCCCCAGTTTTGACCGTTTGTATAAACGGACCCCTATTAGACCGTTTCAGTGCCCAGTTTTACCAAGCATACACCCTCGAGAAGTGTATTTCTATTGATGAGTCCTTCGTAGATTTTAAAGGGAGGCTTCAATTCCGCCAGTACCTGCCGCGTAAGAGGGCAAGGTATGGTGTGAAGATGTATAAGCTGTGCGAGAGTGCATCAGGGTATACCTACAAATTTAGGATATATGAAGGGAAGGACAGCAGTATTCAGCCCCCAGAATGCCCCCCTTACTGGGAGTTAATGCAAAAATTGTGTGGGATTTGGTGCACCCACTGCTGGACCAGGGTTACCAACTCTACCTGGATAATTTTTATACCAGCGTCCCGCTCTTCAAGTGCCTCTCTTCCAGAAGTCCTGCGGCATGTGGCACTGCTAGAAGAAATCTGAGAGGCCTCCCTAAGACTCTGCTTGGGCAAACACTCAGAAGGGGTGAGAGCAGGGCACATTATACCAGCGACATATTGTGTGTCAAGCACAAGACAAGAGAGATGTCCTTGAATTGACAACAATACATGGCCAAACCAGTACCCTGTACGAGGTACCAGTACGGAGACCCCCCCAAACCAGACTGCAAACCGGACTACAGTAGGTACACGGGAGAGGTGGACTTGTCAGATAAAGTCCTGAAGCCCTACAGCGCCATACAGCTGGCTGTGCACATCATTACCTAATCTTTAGGGACCAAGAAGGGGGCACCCAGTACTTCTGGAAGCGAGGCCACACGCATCGTATCAGGGCAACACTTTCCAGAAGAAGTTCCCCAAACTGGCAAGAAGGGAAAAAGTCAAAAGAGGTGCAAAGTCTGCTATAAGAGGGGGATAAGGGAGGACACAATATATTAATGTGACACGTGTCCCGAAAAACCAGGGCTCTGTATGAAAGTGTTTTAAAATTTACCATACATTCCTTAGATTATTCATCTACCCTGATGCACTCCGCACAGCTTATCCCCCTCATCTTTCCCTTTTCAGTTATTCTATGGTATTTTCTTGCCCTACATACATACCTGTTTGTGTTTCGTGTTTTATATAATGTATGTATGTACTGCACAATAGTTTCTTACCCTACTATTCAGCACTTTTCAATGACGCACGCGGGGCGATGACGTTATCACGCCGCTTGCGTCGTTCAGCTCCAGCACACCTGCTCATTAGAGAGCAGGCCTGCGTTGCTAGAGGACGGTGCAGGAACGGGATAAGGTGAGTATGTAACGTTTGTTTTGTTTTTTTAGTTAAAGGGGTTGTCCACTACTGGACAACTGATGACCTATCCACCGAATAGGTCATCAGTATATCATCGGTGCGGGTCCGACATCCGGACCCTGCACCGATAAGTTGCTCCGGTTGCCTGTGGGCAATGGATGTTATTGTCCATTCTGCGATGTACGGAGCCGGAAGCAGTCGGCTCTGTACATAGCATAGTGGCCGTGCTGCAGCTCCTATTCATTTGAACTGTAATGCAGCTTGGCCGCTATTCCGTGGCTGGAGCTAACTGCTTCCGACATGTACGGCCGGTTCCCGGAGGCAGCCGAAGTGGCTTAATGGTGCGGGGTACGGATCCCCACAGATCATGTACTGATGACCTATCCGGTGGATAGGTCATCAGTTGTCTAGTAATGGACAATCCCTTTAACAGTTTGAGTGGCATTATCTACAGGGGCATCTATGGGGCAATATCTACAGTGTACAACCAATCTCTATAACCATAGTTCCAAAAATCAAATGATAACAAAATGAGAATATCAATATCTTTATTAATAATCCATTAAAAACAAGAACAGCTGTACACAGACAATTAAAATCAATAGAGTAGTGGGACAATAGGGGACACAGCAGGTTTGATATGTATGAATACAATGCCTGGGAGTATATACTGACACAAATACAAAAATAGATATATATCCCAAATATTATAGTACAAAAAAGAAGAGTAGGATTTAGGCTATACTTATGTATATAATAATACTCCAAAATTAATCATCACTGATGAGTATACACAATTAGTACCAAATTTCCCACACAATGGTGATTGGTCCAAATAATGTATATACTAACGAAACTCCTAACTATATAAGGCTTCTTTGACACTAGCGTTAGTATACGTTTACTTCTCTTCTGTCAGAGGAAGAGAGGATCGAAACATTAAACGGAAAGCAACGGTTCCATTAGAATTACCACTGATTTCAATGGTAATTCATTTGTTTCAGTTGCTTTCAGTTTGTCTCAGTTCGCTAGGTTTTCATTTTTTTGATGGACGTAAAAGTGAAGTAGGCAGAACTTTTGTTTCCGTGAAAAAAACGGAAACCTACTGAACGGGGACAAACGGAAAAAACCGAAACAAAATAATTACTATTGAAATCAATGGTAGTTTTAACGGCACCGTTGCTTTGCATTTTATATTTTACTACTTTTACAAAGAAAAAACGATGTCTTGAAAAAAAAAATTGTTTTTGTTTCACCACATTCCGAGTGCCATAACTTTTCTATTTTTTCGTAGATTGAGCGGTGTGGGGGCTTTTTTTTTTATTATTCATACCATTTTTTGGTACATACAACTTTTTGATCACTTTTAATTACATTTTTTTTTAGGGCTAAGTTGACCAAAAAACAGCAATTTTGGCGTTTTAAATTCCTTATTTTTTATTAAATAATGGTATATTGTAATAATTCAGATTTTTACAGACGCAGCGATACCAATATATATTTTTTTACATTACTTTAGAAGAAAAATGAGAGAAAAAAGCATTTTTTTTAACTTTTAAATTTTTTTTCACTACTAATAATACTTTCTTAACTTTTTTTTACAAGTTTTACTAGTCCACCTAGGGGACTTGAACTAGCGATCGTTAGATCGCTGATACAACACACTGCAATACTGTTGTATTGCAGTATATTGTCATTTTTAAAGGCTTCTGTAACAGCGTGATCACTTTTCCTGTTCGGTCAAAAACAAATACCCTTTGCCACTGATCTCGGAACTATTTTATCGCATACGAGGAGCCAAGATCTTCTCAAAACTAGACTTGGGTGGGACCTACAACTTAATCCGAATCCGTCAAGGTGACGAATGGAAGACGGCATTTAACACTCGAGATGAGCACTATGAATATCTGGTGATGCCCTTCTGGCTGTTTAACGCTCCTGCGGTCTTCCAAGAATTTGTGAATATCTTCAGAGATCTCCTCAATCCTAAAGTCTAAATCTAAGTCTGCCAGTAAATTCACTAATTTTCATTACATTGTTGTGAGAGACAAAAGGCAATTCAGAAAACAAACTCGGTAAAGTATCAGCACACTGTCTCTCATCGTCAGAAAGGGAACCAGGCATGCTGAAACCCAAAGAGCCAATGGCTACAGGAATTTATTTTCTTTATCAGCATTCCGTGTCTGATCATACCTTTTATGCAAATTACATTTTCTTACTGATTTAAATAAATCTATTTCAAAATCGAAAAAGGATCAAATGGCTCAAACAAACAAATATTCAGGCCCCTCGATAGAATCGAGAGGGAGTCCTCATCTAGTGGAACTTCAGTCAGATTGACTATATTGCATATTCCCTTTTTAGTGGTTATTACTGTCTCCAAGACACTTGTTTCCTTCTTTGGCCCATCGTGGAATTCCTCCTTCCACTTTCGCCCCCCCCCCTCTCCGAATGCGTCTTCTAAAGGGACGTCCGTAAACTCAGTAGATGTATCATACTTGGCAAGTTGTTGCTGTCGAGGTGGCATGGATTCTTCTGATTGACTGGAGTCAGAATCAGTGGTCCAGTAATTCATATATCTCCCCGGATTAGAAGAATGATTTTTCCCTTTTGGTGCACTTCTGTTCTAGAGAAGCTTCAAAGAAAAGGCAGTAGTGTGTCGCTATTACTCTAGACTTTTTCTTTTTCAAAATCGCGCTTGTCTTGCAAAAATGTATCACGTTCGTGTTCCTTGATGTCTGCCTGGTTGAGACCACGGTAGTCAATGCAGGGTCGAAGGGATCCGTCTTCTATCCTTACAAAGAAGAACCAGGCACGGCCGGGGGGGGGGGGGGGTTAATATAAAACCCCTCTCCAGATTCTCCTTTATATAGGCCGACATGGACTGAGTCTCTGGCAAGGAGAGGGAGTATACCCGTCCACGGGCCGGTGAAGCATTAGGAACCAGTTAAATCGGGCAGTCGTATGCCCGGTGTGGGGGAAGCATCTCAGCCTCCTTCTTGCAAAACACGTCCCCAAACTGTGCAAAATGAGTGGGTAATCCTGTAAACGACTGCGACATAGGAGGCAGGACAGGCTGAATCTGTAACAAGCAGCGCTGGAGACATTTGGAAAACTTCTCCGGAACCCCAGTCCAGGCCTGGGGCATGAAGCTGGAGCCAAGGCAGACCCAGCAACACCGGATTGACGGCTTTGGGCAAGATGAGGAAAGTAATCTGCTTGGTATGAACGGCTCCCACTTGGAGCTTTTGTGGCTGGGTCTCAGACACGATGGGATCGGGCAGAGGAAGTCCATTTACCGAGGCAACAGCCATGGGTGTCTCCAAGGGAACCGTCGGCAACTGGAGCTGATCCACTAAGTCCTGTTGGATAAAATTCACAGCCGACCCGGAGTCCAGGTAGGCAAGGACCCGATGCGTCTTCTCACCGGACACTATGGTCACAGGAATGGACAATTTGAAAGAGAATTGGGGATTTGGTCAGGATTAATGGTGTCCCCAATGCTCAGAAATACCGGCAGATACTTATCCATCATGCAATACCATAAGGGAGGCGTCTGACTGGCTCCAAATTAAGTCTGCAGCAGGACAACAACCCAAAAAACCCAACAAATACAGCCAATGTCATTAAGAACTATCTTCAGCATAAGGAAGAACAAGGAGCCCTGGAAGTGATGATATGGCCCCCACAGAGCCCTGATCTCAACATCATCAAGTCTGTCTGGGATTACATGAAGAGACAGAAGGACTTGAGCAAGCCTACCTACATACATCCACACAAGATCTGTGGTTAGTTCTACAATATGTTTGGAACAACCTCCTGGCCGAGTTCCTTCAAAAACTGTGTGCAAGTGTACCTAGAAGAATTGATATGGTTTTGAAGACAAAGGGTAATCACACCAAATATTGATTTGATTTAGATTTCTCTTCATTCACTTTGCATTTTGTTAATTGATTCCACAACTACCTAAAACTTTTGCACAGTACTGTATGCAATACAATGAGAGACGTCATATCCATGACGTCTGTATCAGCAGGCAGCGGCACATTATCAGCAACAGGATTAATATTATTGAACAAGAGTTGTGAATGATATGATGAAGATTGCTGACTTATGTAGTGCAGTGTATTATAACTGTCAGTTTTACACTGAAAGACAGCCTATTAAGAGTCAGAGCACCCAGGGGCGTAACTAGGAAAGACTGGGCCCCATAGCAAACTTTTGACTGGGGCCCCCCCCCCCCCCTCTGCTGGGTATCACACAACCCCCACCCTCCTTGTAGATAGTGCCTCCCTATAGATTCCACCACACAGCGCCCCCCTATAGATAGCACCATACACAGCCCCCTGTAGATAACGCCATACAGCCCCCTCTGTAGATAACGCCATACAGACCCCCTCTGTAGATAACGCCATACAGCTCCCTCTGTAGATTACGCCATACAGACCCCCCCCCCCAAAAAAAAAACGGCCTATAGTTTGTCCTACAAAAGACATGCATCTGGCTCCTATCCTGTGGATAGGGGATACATGTGTGATCGCTGGCAGCGATAAGGAGAACGGGGGACCGAAAGTCCCCCGAAGTTCTCCATGACTAACCTCGGACTTCCGGCGTCTGCGCAGTTCAATAAAAATGAAAGGAGCGCTGGTCACGCATGCGCACAAGCACGACCGGTGCGCAAGTCATTTCCATGGAGCTGCAGACAGACTACGGAAGTCCGAGGTTTGTCATGGAGAACTTAGGGGGGACTTTCGGTCCCCCGTTCTCCTCATCGCTGGGCGTCCCAGCGATCCCACATGTATCCCCTATCCTGTGGTTAGGGGATGCAGGTCTTTTGTAGGAACAACCCCTTCAGTGGCGTCGCGCTGTAGCAGCCATAGCGGCTGCTAGCGGAGCCTGCGGCCATGGGAGGGGCCGTGCCGGCGGGTGGCACGGGCCCCCTCATGCTGCAGGCCCCGTAGAAGTCGCTACGGCTGCTATAGCGGTAGTTACGCCACTGCGCATAGGTTTGTACGGCGTAAAACTACAGCTCCCAGCATGGCCGAAACAATGATAAGGATATGCTGGGAGATGCGGTTTCACAAAAAAAAATCATACCACCATCATCTCGCTGCAGATCATACAGTGACTACAATACTGATTAGAGGCAGAATAAACATTTACATTAAGTGACTCACCGGTGACGTCTCAGATTCTAGTTCTTTTCTTCTCCCTCCGGTTCAGACATCTATGATGGATTTCTCCCGGCCATGACCCATTTCTGCAGTTTTCCGTTTAGATGTCTTCAGCTTCTCACTTTTAAAACATTTCTGCACCTGTAATCAAAGTTAAAATTCTCAACACATCTAAATATAACTGTCACACACACACACACACACACCGTGCCCCCTGTAGATAGTGACCTACATAGAAGCCCCTGTAGATAGTGCCCACATATGGACTCCAGAGCTGCAAGGCAATAGTGCTAACCACTGAGCCACTGTGCTGCCCTACATATAGCTTCCCCTATAGTTAGTGCTCCACGTATAGCCCACCTCTGTAGATATTGTCCCACATATAGCCCACCCCTGTAGACTGTGCACTACATATAGCCACCCTGTTGCTAGTGCCCCACAGGTAACCCACCCCTGTATATAGTGTCCCACACATAGCCCACCCCTATAGAAAGTACCCAAAAAAATAGCTCCCCTATAGATAGTGCTCTACATATAGCCCACCCCTGTATAGTGTCTCACATATACTGCCCCACATATAGACCCCCCTGTAGATAGTGGCCCACATCCCCACATACAGACCTCCCCTGTAGCTAGTGCCCCACATATAGACCCCCCCTGTATATAGTGGCCCACATATAGACCCCCCTGTAGATAGTGGCCCACATCCCCACATACAGACCTCCCCTGTAGCTAGTGCCCCACATATAGACCCCCCCCTGTATATAGTGGCCCACATATAGACCCCCCTGTATATAGTGGCCCACACCCCCATATAGACCCCCCTGTAGCTACTGCCCCACATATAGACCCCCCTGTAGCTACTGCCCCACATATAGACCCCCCTATATATAATAGCCCACGTAAAAACGACCCCCCCCTGTAGATAGACCCCCCCACTATAGATAATGCCATTCACATTTTTATGAGGAAAAAAATATATAAAGTTGACATACTCACATTCTCCGGTTCCCACGCTGTTCACTGGCGATGCAGACATGCTCTCTTCTGAGCATGTCTGCAGGAGCTGAATGAGCGTCCTTCAATGACGCTGATTGGCGGGGCAGAATGACTTGCCCCGCCAATCAGCACCTTCCAAGCATGGAAGCGGCGCGATGATGTCATCGCGCCGCTAGCCAATCAGTGTCATTGTAAGGCACTGGATGGTCAGGCACGGAACATGCCCGGCCATTCAGTGCTAATACATGTATTTGGCTGCCGCTAGCACCGGGGCCCCCTCCGGTGCTAGCGACACCTACAGGCATGAGAGTGCCTGTGTAAGGCTCGGTGGCGCGGGCCCCACAGTAGCGGTGCTACCCCTGTAGCAGCCATAACGGCTGCTAGCGGCGCCACCGGGCATTTGGGAGGGCATGTCGGCTGGCGGCACGGGCCCCCTCAAGCCCCGGGCCCCGTAGCAGCCGCTACTGCTGCTACCGCGGTAGTTACGCCACTGAGAGCACCTTAGGCTTCTATGGAGCACTAACTTCCGCTTTTGTAAACTGCGGGAAGTACGAGTGTTGCGTCCGTAATACAGGTGCAAAAAAAGTACTTGTATAACGCTCATGTAAAAGCGACCTACGTGGCAGTTGCCTATTGATTTTTAAGCTTTCTATTTGAATTTCTTGTAGTCTAGAACTATTCTGTACTTGTAATGGAATTCTGCACTACATACATGAATCTGTTGAGCTTGAGTTTATACACAGCAGGAAATCTGAAGCAGAGCTGCAGTGGGGAAGGGGTTCAGGCTACTACAAACTCACTTAGACAATGCCTTTAAAGCGTACATAACTTTTCAAAATATTCTGTCATATGTGTGTACATGAGGAATTACACTATTTTGGCCATTATATGTCTTGTACTCTAAATTATTTAGCAGTTTTCCCCTCTGCAGGCACTTTCTCTAATTTTCAGTTGTCTCTTAAGTAGTGCGCAGAGCCTAACTGCTATCATGTCTCCCATACACTGCACACATAGAAGAGGAGAATCCTGCTCTCCCATATCTATCTATCACTTATATAAACAGCAGCAGAATGGAGAAGAATATACAGCAGTATTGAGCAGTGTAGCTGAAAATCCAGCACTGGGGTGACATAGAAACCTCATGAGCAGCCTGTGTCTCCTCTCTCTGCTCCCTCTTCCCTCTCTATAGATCTCCGCATCTCCGGCAGCTGAAACTAGGAAGATACAGGTGGCCCCACTGCTGCACGAGAAATGTTGTGATACTGTGATACATTTATCCCATTCAAATTAATGTGCAACTATATAATTTATGGTCACCTTGATTCCTTTAGAGCAAAAGTTTCTATTTCCAGCAGTTCTCTACACTGGTTTATAGAGGGTGTCGTAAGCTGCACTGTGATTGGTTGCTATGGGCAACAAGGCGAGCTTTTCTCGGTCGGTTTTGATAAATGGCACCCTAGGGGTGGAATTTATTAACTTTTCTGCAAGTGTTTTGTGGCATAGAAAAGTGCAAACGGTACAAGTCGCAATATGCAAGAAAAAATTCAACTTTCGCGCCATTTCCACCACTCACGGCACTTTCCTAAAAAGTAGGTGGATTGGCAGGGACACCCACAACCCAATCACTGCGATCATGCAGTAAAGAGGAACAAGGGTTGGGACCCCAGTACTAGTGATTGGTGGGGTCCCAGTGGTAGGGCCCCCAGCGATCATTTGTCACCTATCCTGTGGATAGGTGATACATTTGCTTAGTGGTAAATCCCTATAAGGTAAAACCGGAGACTGTGAGTATTCATGTCAGGAGTAAAGTAGGACGAACATTCCCCGAAATGGACACCTGTAGTAGTTACAGCACGCCCCCTCCTCCTCCTTTAGACTTGAGGTGAGTTTCCCGCGCTTTCTTCCTACAGAAATTGAACTCTCCCACCAAGTGAAAAGCAGAAGCGACATACCCGCTTCAATTGTACTTAAATATCACATATGGTTTCCATGGGAACCACATAGCGCGGCAGATCGACTGCTGGTTATAACCTCCTCGGTGTTACGACGGAAATGACGTCAGGTAAGCCGCCGCTGATGACGTAGCAGGCGGTGACAGGGTGGAAGCGCGGCCGGTGCTGGCTGGGCGTGTTTTCGCACCGGGAGTCTGCTGCGGCACATAGAATGGAGGAGCAAACACACAGGCCTGTTAAAGGCATTCTAAAGAAGAAGGCTTCAACGGCCACTGGCGTTCATGTGGTCAGCAAAGCGGAACTGAGCCGGGACAGAGATGACGACGACGACGACGACCAGAGGTGGGAGTGGTCCTGAACTGGAGAAGGGGGCTCAGGGGACTGCTGGGGGGAGGAGCGGGGGCAGCAGCAACTGAGGAGTGACAGGTCCCAGCCTTGTGGAACGTTTATCTGCTCAGCTGCTGGAAGTTTTCATGTACCTAATATAGTGCGCACGAAGTTTCAGCGCTCCGCTCCTCTGATAGTGACCTCGGCTACTTTCTATATGAGACGCATTAGTGGCCTCTATATGTAGAAAACTAGTAGGACTTTTGAGCATAGCATAGTACGACTCTAGAGTGTCACATGGTGCTAATGTCAGTGGCTTGTTAGGAGGGAATGTCATCACGTTGGGTCATTAGTGCAGACATAGTATCAGTGTTGCCCATAGTAACCAATCAGAATCTAGCTTTTGTTTTTTAAGTGTAAATTAAAAAGAAAATGGTAATCTGGTTGTCAACAAATCAAGCGGCAAAACTAGTTTGGCTCACATTTACTTTCCAAAGCCTGCCCGCTCCCCTGACTTGCCTTTATAAGGAAATACTTGTGTTTCTTATGACATAACAATTTTGGAGCATCTCTTCTTCAAACTGTCAAGCTTGTTCCTCTGTTATTCCTCCTTGAAATGTATTAGTATGTTGACAACTGGGTGTTACAAGTTGTGGGTGTGGTACATAGCCTGATAATGTTGATCAGTGCTGACCGTGAGATAGAAGGGACATGGTAACACCCAATTGTTAATAGATTCAGATATTTCTAGGAGGAATAACAGAGAGAAATGGCGTAGGCAGAGCTCTAAGAAAATGTTGTCCAGAATTGTTATATTATTGGGAACATAAGTATTAACTAAATTTACACATATAAGCAGAGATAACAAGTCCTCTTCAACTCCTTCCCGCTGCAGCCATTTTTCAGACTTTCACTTTTTCCTCCCCACCATCCAAAAGCCATGCCCTTCTTTTTTTTCTTTTTTTTTCTTCACTGTCGCTTATAATCCTAAAAGGGCTTGATTTTTGTGGGAGAAGTGAGTTTTTTGTGGCGCCATTTATTATATCATAGAATGTACTATAAAATAGGAAAAAAATATTTGTGGGTGGAAGATGAAAAAAAAAACCAGCGATTTCTCCATTTGTTTTTTTTTGCGCTTAGATTTTACGGAATTCACCGTGCAATTAAAACAACATGTTGACTTTATTCTGTGGATCAATATGATTGTGAAGAGAATATATACCGTATTTTTCGGACTATAAGACTAAGTTTTTTGCACAAATAAATCTTGCTAAAATGTCTCTGCGTCTTATAGTCCGCAGTCAAGGGACCCGGTTAACCCCTTCCCGACTCATGACGTTCCCAGCACATCATGGGGTGGGGGGGGGGGATGATGTATGGAGCGGGCTTACGCGCTGAGCCCACTCCATACACTGCAGGTGTCAGCAGCTGACATGCTGCTCACGGCCAGGAACAGCAATTTCGCTGTTCCTGGAAGTTTAAAGGGGTTGTGCCATAAAACACATGTATCCACAGGATAGGGGATACATGTGTGATCGCTGGGGGTCCGACCCCCAGCAATAAGGAGAACGGGGACCGAAACTCACCAAGAGCGCTACATGAGAAGCTTTGACTTCTGCGTTCTGTGTCCGGCAGCTTCATAGAGATTAATGGGATTCTTCTGCGCATGCGCGAGTGGCTCTCCATTGATCTCTATGGAGCTGCAGAACAAATAAGCCGTACACAGAACCCGGAAGTTCAGGCTTCTCATGTAGTTCTCTGGGTGACTTCAGTCCACTGTTCTCCTTATCGCTGGGGGTCCCAGTGGTCGGACCCCCAGCGATCCCACATGTAGCCTCTATCCTGTGGATAGTGGATACATGTGTTTGATGGCAAACCCCTTTAACTAGTTAAATGCTGCAGTCAATAGCGACCGCAGCATTTATAGGGGTTTTTCTATGAAGGACATTTGACGTATCCACAGGATATGTCATAAATGTCAGGTAGATGCGGGTCCCACCTCTAGGACCCACACCTATCTGTAGAACGGGGCCCCCTAAACCCCGTTCTAGCTTTCTGTGCTCTCCTGTAGTAGTTACAGGAACAGCGTAGCTCGCATGCTACGCTGCTTCCGTAACTGCTATTCACTACTATGAGAGTTAGGGAAACGGCGTAGCTCAGCTCAGGAAGTCACGTCACAGCGTGATCTCACGATATCACGCTGTGCAGTGAAACAAGCTGGGCTGGAATGAAGAGAAGTGTATGACGCTGATTGGTCAACGTCATACACTTCTCTTTACAAGACCCACTTTGTAAAAAGTAGAAAAACGGCCAGTTGGTCATTAATAACTAATTCGCATGAATCTAGAATTGCTCGTAACTTGCTCAAAAATAGTTTTTCAAAATAAAAACCACTGCTGTTATCTACATTACAGCGCCGATCGGATTAGATAGGAGATAAAGCACTTATAATCTGGTGACAGCCTCTTTAAGCTGCTCTGGAAAAAATTAAAGCTGCATGGTTGCTATGGGCAATGAGGCCAATATTTTCTGTTAGGTACTATTGATAAATATGGTTTATTGTGCGTTTTTTCTCGGATCTACGGCCACAAAATAAGGGGACTGCTTCTGCTACTTGCAGTTTAAGCAGCATCTAGGTCCAACATGAAAATTGTAGTAGTCTTGAAAATCTGTATGTAGTGACAATCCATTGGTCTCTTATTTTCAGTTTCCAGCAAATTTACTGTTCAAATACACACAACATAAGCATGAATCACATTAGCTCTGATCTCCATAAGGGATGATGTAACTCTAATGTCCAGAACCATTACCAAGCCTGCAATATTTTTAAGTGTCAAGACATCGGACACCATGTAGTAGCTGCGTTATTTCTTATTTTGTCCCTAGGAGCACAAATGCATCAGTTATGTCACTATCCAGCACTAAAACAGCAGATGCAATTTTATTGCTACAGGGATTTCAACATGCTAGTTTTTCAAGTCTTTGTCACTTGAATTAGCATGAGCTGCAGTACCAGAGAAAGCTGCACGTAGATGTGCTCCTTTGCGCAACTAAACGTTAAACTGGTGGTCACTGGAGCGCCATAGCCCCTTAGTTCAGATGATTGGTGAAGGTCTCTGGAGTTGGACCCCATCTGATCACAGATTGCAGGCCTTTCCTCTACGGACAAGGTAAATTCTGGAAATCACACTATAAAGGAACGCTCCAGTGAATATATATATATATAATTTATATCGTGATCCCTGCTTTGAATGTACACCTGGTAAAAGGTAGCGCAGGGCATCCTCTTACCTGTCAATTTGCTGGGGAACTATCTCTTCCGATTCTGCCGCCGTTATGTCATGTGACTGCAATGTGACTATCTGATTCCTACAGCATCTTCTGTGTGGACAGGAAGTCTTTTACTATGCGTTCCTAATAGATGCTCAAAGTAAATCTCCTAGAAATGCATAGTGAAAGACTTCCGGTCCACACAGCAGACGCTGTAGAAATCAGGCAGTCATGTGACATAACGGTGGCCCGAGAACGGAGCATATAGTTCGGCAACAAAGCGCCCGGTTAGGCCCGAAGCACACGACCGTAAAAATCGTCTGCAATTATGGACCCATTCACTTCTATTGTCCACGGACACTTACCCGTATGTTTACGGGAAGGCGTCCGTGCTGTAGAAACCTTCCGCAAAAGATAGGACATGTCCTATCTTCTGCTTTTTACGGACCGTGCTCCCATACTTTATAATGGGAGCATGGCCCGCAAATGCGGTCGACTGTCTGCGACCGGCAGTGCCCATAATTACGGACCGTGATTACGGGCACGGTTGTGTGCATGGGGCCCAAGAGGATGACCTGCACTTCCTCTTACCAAGAGTACTTTCCAAATGGGGATGATAAAAACAAAAATTCACTGGAGTGTTCATTTGAATATACAGTTCCTGCATGGCGCTGTCCTTCTGTTTTAGTGGAAAGGATTTACTTCTTTTCATTGAGGACATTGAAAAATTAGTTTTCCACCCTCTGACGACAACTGATGGCCTATCCACCGGATAGGTCATCAGTATATCATCAGTGCGGGTCCGACACCCGCACCCCGCACTGTTAAGCCGCTCAGGTGGCCTGCGGGCAACGGATGTTGTGGCCACATAACGCTTTGTAAAGAGCCTGGAAGCAGTTGGCTCCGTACATGGCATAGCGGCCGTGCTGCAGAACTACAGGTCTGCTCCTATTCTCTTGAATAGGAGCAGTACTGCAGCTCGGCCACTATTCCGTGGCCGGAGCCAACTGCTTCCAGCATGCACGTCTAGTGCACGGAGGTACCGGACCAGCTGATCTGTGCGGTGGATAGGTCATCAGTTTTCAGAAGGTAGAAAACCCCTTTAAGAATATTTTTACTTGTGGCTCAAACCTATTTAGTTTAGGGTTGGTTCACATCTGCGTTCCATCGTTCTGCTCAGTCATAGGAGAATTGACTTCAATGGGTTCTGTCGGGTCTCTGTCATTTTGCCGGACATAGTAGCGCAGCATGCTGCGCTATTTTGCCCACAGAAACGGAATCTGATGGAAGCCCCTAACGGAGCTTTCAACGCAGATGTGAACAGCCCCTTTAGAAGCTATGGCATTTGCTAGTCCTTCTCAATGCACGTACTTGTTTATGGTTCTTGGTCTCCAAGGAGAATAACTGATGATGGGGAAGCCTTTATGGAGAGCTATCTGTGAAATACAATAAGCATAGACCTCCATTAGTTACTTGACTTCTTTCTATTAGGCCATAAATAATTGATAAACCAGCTTTCAAAGTATCATCTCATTTTTATTACTTAGAAATCTTGTTCTGGGGTAATTTTTCTTCCCTTCTGTTTTCCCAGTGTCAGAAACCAGTACCGCTTTTTTTTTTATTTTTTATTTTTTTTTTTTTGTGTGGTTTTTCTGTTTTTTTTTTTTATTTTATATATCTTGTCTTTGACAAAGTAATGGCTTGAAGATCATTCTTGCACTCGTTTGATATGTGGTTAAATTTGTACTTCCTTTTTTTTTTTGCAGTAAGAAGTCGCAGAAGTGGGATGAGATGAATATTCTTGCTACTTATCATCCTTCTGATAAGGACTATGGCTTAATGAAAATAGATGAACCAAGTACTCCCTACCACAGGTAGTAATAATAATAATGTCTTTTAGTAATAGGGTGTCTGTGGTTTTCTTTTTCAGACCGCAAACTATGGATCTGTGTCCATACATATTATCAGAAATCATCAATAATCTATCCCTTTAATGTCCCAATCGTAATACGGATAGATTTTTTTCAGATCCATATAACTGATGCAAATATTTTGTGTCTCCATTGACGTCTATGTGGGTTTCTCTGCTTCAAATTGGCACCCAATAATGCATGCTATTTCTATGGCATCCGACTGCGTATTTTCATGTAACTTCAGTAATTTACTATTATAGGGTCAGTGTGCAAACAGTATTGCACTTTTTTTTTTTTACTAGGATACCACATAGAGGCAGAAAAAAACTGTTGTGTGAATTAGCTCTAGTACTGTATTTCAGGGGAAAACAAAAAAGCTAAAAATTTGAATATAAAACAAACTGTACCCTCAAAGTCCTATTCATACTACATTATCGTTTCTTTAAGGGCTCTGTTACCAGATTGTGCCCTATCTCCTACATAATCTGATTGGCGCTGTCATGTAGATAACAGCAGTGGTTTTTATTTTGAAAAACGTTAATTTTTTAGCAAGTTATGAGCAATTTTAGATTTATTCTAATTCGTTTTTTAATAGACAACTGGGCGTGTTTTTACTTTTTACCAACTGGGCGTTGTACAGAGAAGTGTATGACGCTCACCAATTCAACAACATTGAATGCCCCAGAGCTCCGTAGCTCTTTGGCATGAACAAACGTACAGCTAATTTCATTCTCCCATTAAAACTTTTTAGATACTTCACTATTTGGTTTGTTGTCATGTTTATGTCCTCTCACTTTACATTGAAATAGACACTTTTTTTTTTTTTGTAGACCGGATAATACGTATGATTATGGTGTGGTGGGTTGAATGGAACAATGGTAAATCAAAGTACGAACATTTTGTATTTTTTTTCTTTCCTTTCCAGAATGGTTGGCGACGATGACGATGATGAAGGAGCAATGAGTGATTCAGAGTGTAACGAAGCATTAACCGCTGATGTCTTGGCTCAAAAGTAAGTATAGCTCCTAGGTCTGTTTGAAAGTGTGTAGGATATATAGGTACTTTCCATAGACTGTTTACAGCTTCTGTTTTCATCACGGAGTTCAGTTAAATGGGTTTCCTAATAACAGTCATTTATCACCTATTCACAGGCTAGGTAATAAACGTTAGATCGCTGAAAATGCTGCAATGTAGATTACAGTAACGTTTTTATTTTTAAAAAACGAGCATTTTTGGCCAAGTTATGACCATTTTTGTAGTTATGCAAATGAGGCTTGCAAAAGTCCAAGTGGGCGTGTATTATGTGCGTACATCGGGGCGTTTTTATTACTTTTACTAGCTGCGCGTTCTGAAGAGAAGTATCATCCACTTCTCTTCAGAACGCCCAGCTTCTGCCAGATCACGCTGTGACGTCACTCACAGGTCCTGCATCGTGTCAGACGAGCGAGGACACATCGGCACCAGAGGCTACAGTTGATTCTGCAGCAGCATCAGCGTTTGCAGGTAAGTAGCTACATCGACTTACCTGCTAACTTGGACTTTTGCAAGCCTCATTTGCATAACAACAAAAATGGTCATAACTTGGCCAAAAATGCTCGTTTTTTCAAAATAAAAACGTTACTGTAATCTACATTGCAGCGCCGATCTGCTGCAATAGCAGATAGGGGTTGCAAAATCTGGTGACAGAGCCTCTGTAACATCAAGATCTTATCTGCTGAAACTGGGGTCTACTCGTAGATTGCGATCTACTATTTGCCGACTACTGACGTATAAACATGGACACGTTAGGCTCTGTTAACTTCACATTTGGGCTCTAGGTTCAACGTGTACATCAGGAAATGCTCTTCAAGGGAGTATGTCAGTACTTTTGTCCCCCACTTCCCAGTAGACCGGTGTAGAGGAAACACAAGTTTAGGCATACCTATGTCAGCGATGTGGCTGAAATACTCATTCTAGAAAAGGAGTTTTAATCTCCATGCGCTGAATAGGAAGTGTCCGGCTCCCTGCTGTAACCCCTCCCCTCTGCTCTTGAGTGACAGCTTTACTGGTCCTCCGCCTCATATGCTGTGCGATCCAAGAGCTGTCACTCAAGCGGAGAGGGGTTGGGGAGGAGTTACAGTGTGGAGCTGAACACTTCCTATTCAGGGTGCAAAAGATGAAAACTTCTTTTCCTGGGTGAGGATTTCAGCCACAATGCCTAACTTTTCTCAAAAGTTGTGACCAAATATATATATATAGTTGGCCAGATATACGGCAAGTGTCCTTTTGACATAAATTCGGCCATTATACATCGGTATGCGAATATTCAAAGTGAAAGCTAAGAAATAAAATATACAGTAATATTATTGGTAACATGTCTGACAGATTTTTCTAAAGCGTTATTCCCACAATCGTTTGTTTTTTTAAAAAAGGTCAGTACCATTATAACCTGTGTAAATGTACTTCTCCTTGCTAAAATAAACTTACTTGGCCCAGCAGTTCTGTGTGTATATAGCTCCACTTTCTTCCTTGTATTCTGTCTTCTTCATCCAGCCTAATGGGCGGTCCGGATCCTAATGTCACGTGACTGCTGGGAAATGCATTTCACAGCAGCACACAGCATCTCCTCTGTGCTGCAAGCACCTCCCTCTTCTGTGTATGTTCAGTTGCGCATGCACGGCTCCAGCTGACAGCGGCGCTTAGTGGAAGCGGAAACCAGAACAAAACTAGTATCCTAGTCTAATCCAGCTGCAATACTGTCTGTACACTGACCCTATAATAATAATAAAAAATCTATTCAGGTGGCATAAAAATGCAGCATGCAGTAGTGGATGCAGATTTATTATAAGGATCGGAAAAAAAAACCCTCCATATTAGATCTATTATTACAGTTAAGACCATAATCGGAGGGTTGTATTTTTGATTTTCTAAGCATATATGTACGTTAAAAAAAAAAAACTGTCCAACACACACGGCCGTAATACGGACAACGTTTTCTGGACGTAATATGGAGGTTATTTTTATGGTCGTGTAAATATGACCTAAGGCTACATTCACATGAGTGTGACCGCTTTACGCACGTAAAATCTGTGCGTTACGTTTTGCAACAGTGTGCTTTGCGAGTAGCATGTGGTTTTTTTCCACCCACTTGAAAGGAATTTTATTTTTATTTTTTCAATGGAATTGGGGCGTAAAACACGGACAGCATGTGCGGAAACTCGCTGCATGAAAACTCACGCATGTGTGAATAGCCCCATTGAAATCAATGGGGTCGTGTTCTGTGCGTTTCAACGCACAGCACACGGGCGAGAATCACGCTTTTGTGAATGAGCCCCAAGGATAATGTAATTGACATTACACAATGAGACACAATTTAATTTCTATTGTCTGCTTTCATAACGTTTTTACAATTGTAAGTTTGTAAATGGCTTGTTTGTGTTTAGGTTGGAAGAAGCAGAAGGAAAAGATCCTAAATTCTTGGCACAAGAAGAAAGTAGTGAAGAAGAAGATGATGAGGAGCTGACACCGGAGGAGAGAGGTACTATCAAGTAATTTCTTCTAGTGTGGCGAGATCCATAGATTCTAGTTAGTTCATGCTAACCCCTTAGTGACCAGCCTATTTTAGGCCTTAATGACCGAGCAATTTTTTTTCTCATGTAAAGAGCTCTAATTTTACCTTTAGGCCCCATGCACACGAACATGCTTTTGCAGCTGCCATTCCCCCGAAAATCCACGGGAGAATAGCAGCACCATTCATTCCTATGGGGCCATGCACACGACCATGGTTTTCACGGTCCGTGCATGGCCCGGGAGCCTGGACCGCAGAAAGAACAGACATGTCTTGTTACGGCCGTGTTCTGCGGTCCAGGCTCATTGAAAATAATGGTCGCAGCCACGTGCGCTGACAGTCCGCTGCCGGCCGACCCGAAAATCACGGCTGTGCACATGGCTACGGTCGTGTGCATGAGGCCTTATTCTATGGGCCGGTACGATTACGACGATACCACATACGCCTCGTCTCTTTCCAAGAGCCATCATTTTCTTTGTTTTCCGTCAATGTAGTTATTTGGGTTTGTGGGTTTAATTTTTTATTTTATTTTACACTTCTACTAAATCCAACACTTTTTAATGGATAAATGGTTTTATCATTTTTTATTTTTTTTAACTGTAATCTTTATTAATAATTTTTAACTTTTAATTCCTTATTTTATTAATCCCACTAGGCGGCTTCACTATGCGATCTTTTGATCGTATATTTAGTTTACTAAAGCACTACTGCCTGTCAGTGTAGGGGCGCTTTCTCCCTCTGTAAACCACTTAAATGCCACGGTTGCTATTGACCGCAGCATTTAAGGAGTTAAACGGCCGCAATCTAAGTAAACTTCGATTGCTATCGTTGAAGAAGGAGCCCGGCTGTCATCAGACAGCTGACCACCTGCTCCAGCCTGCATGGGACACCCATGCAGGACTTAGACTAGGCTGCCGGAAAAAGGCGGCGGCCTAGCCTAAGGCCCCTTAGTGACCGCCCTGAAAAGGTATATTGGTGACCACTAAGGGGTTAAAAAGATTTTCTGGTTTTATTAAAATAAAGGCTAATCATTGTATAAATTAAAAGTTCTAAAAATTTCTAATAGACTATAGGAGATTTATTGCTGCAAAGAAAAATTGGGGTTGCTGCCCATAGCAACCAGATTGCTTATTTCATTTTCAAAAGGGCATCTAAAATGAGTTTAAACCTGATTGGTTTAATAAATCTCCTGTTTTCAAGATCTTTGCTTGCTGTCAATGAATAATAATAGTCTTGTTTACATTCACAGGCTGAAAACATGTACATGCCTAGCCCTGCTCTAAGCTAAGATTCAGTCTAAGGCTGGGTTCACACGACCTATTTTCAGATGTAAACGAGGCGTATTATGCCTCGTTTTACGTCTGAAAATAGGGCTACAATACGTCGGCAAACATCTGCCCATTCATTTGAATGGGTTTGCCGACGTACTGTGCAGACAACCTGTCATTTACGCGTCGTCGTTTGACAGCTGTCAAACGACGATGCGTAAAAATACAGCCTCGTCAAAGAAGTGCAGGACACTTCTTTCAGACGTAATTTGAGCTGTTCTTCATTGAACTCAATGAAGCACAGCTCAAAATTTACGGCTGTCAGAGAAGCCTCGCAAAATGCGAGGAGGAGCTTTTACGTCTGAAACGAGACAGCTGTTTTCTCCTGAAAACAGTCTGTCTTTTCAGACGTAAAAGCCTGCTACCGTGTGCACACACCCTTATGCTTAATGTGACCATGTATTTGCGTGTGCAATTTATCCACATTTTTGCGAATAAATTGCTCACCAATTAATTTCTATGGCCCCATGCACACAACCGTGATTTTTACTGATTCCGTGATAGGGCCGGACTGCAAAAGCTCAGGACATGTCATTTTACGGCTCTGATTTATAGGCTCACACCACTGGGGAGATTGTTGTGAATCCTGATGACACACTGATGCATAATAAAGGTTTTTTTGTGGTCCGATGGACCGCAAAACCAGGTAGTGTGCATGAGGCCTAAGCAATTCTTTGAGCTAAAACATGTCTACAACTGCTACACAAATCTGTTAGTTTACTACGATTTATGTCTGGAGAGCTGAGCGAATGAGCAGGCATTTACAGTATTCTCATTCACTGAGATCAAGCAAATATGTTTAAAGGGGTTGTCCGAGATCCCAAAATTTTTTCAAAAACTCTGTCATACATTACCCCTTATACAGACAACCTAAATAAAGCATGCTTTTAAAAAAAAATTCTACTTAGCACATTTCTTCTTTGAATTCAGCACAGCTTGTTTACATGCAGTTCAGCTCTGGTTTGTTGATCTTTCCTTGTGATGAAACTTTTTTCACGTGCACGCTCATTGCAGGCTGCAATGAGCGTGCACGTACCTTCCAAGAGTTCATGTGAGCTGTCCTTGCTCCTCCCGCTGACCTCCTTCACTGGACTGGTCTCCTTGCTGACATTCTTGAAGGATGATGAGCAAATGTTCTCCCCCCATTATGTTTTTCACATTTATGTTTTATTTCTCTTTTCAGGTCTATAAACCTCTTCGTGTCTACTCTAAGGGTATGTTCACACGCACTAATTACGGACATAATTCGGGCGTTTTTGCCCCAAATTACGTCCGAAAATAGCGCCTCAATAGCGTTGACAAACATCTGCCCATTGAAAGCAATGGGCAGACGTTTGTCTGTTCACACGAGGCGTATATTTACGCGCCGCTGTCAAATGACGGCGCGTAAATAGACGCCCGCGTCAAAGAAGTGACCTGTCACTTCTTTGGGCATAATTGGAGCCGTTACTCATTGACTCCAATGAATAGCAGCGCCAATTTGGCCCGTAATGGACGCGGCGTTCAAGCGCCTGCACATGCCGTTACGGCTGAAATTACGGTGATGTTTTCAGGCTGAAACATCCCCGTAATTTCAGCCGTTACGGACGCCCTCGTGTGAACATACCCTAACCCTTGTCCGCCCTCCTCTATCTCATGCCTCTCTCCACTAAGGCTATGTTCACACACAGTTTTTTGGCAGGAACAATATCTGCCTCAAAATTCCATCTTGAAGTTTGCGGCAGATTTACCTCTCCCTGCACGTTGTTTTTTGCGTCGTTTTTTGTGCGCTGTTTGCGTTTTTATTTGCCGATTTTTTTTTTTCGTTGCGTTTTTCGCTTACTTTATCTTGGCGTCTTTTGCTTGTTTGCGTCTTTTTTTGCGATGTTTTCCGTTTCGTTTATCGTATCCTTTTTTTCGCGTCGTTTATCGTTTCTTTTTTTGAGTCGTTGTTTTCGGAAATTTTTTTTATGCGTTTTTCATTGCGTCTTTCGTGTCTTTTTCCCCGTTTTTTTTTCGCAGCCTTCTTTGCCTCTTTGTTTGCGTTTTTTTTTTTCGCGTCATTTTCCGCGATCTTTTTTTCGGCGTTTTGCGTGTCGTTTATCATAGCCTTTTTTCCGTCGTTTTTCGCGTTTTTTTTCTGCGTTTTTCGTTGCGTCTTTCGTGGCGTTTTTCGCAGCGTTCTTTGCCTCTGTTTGCGGCTTTTTTCGCGTCATTTTCCGCAATGTTTTCCGTGGCGTTTATTATATTCTTTTTTTGCTTCGCTTTTCGCGTCTTTTTTTGTGGGCGGTTTTTTTTTTCTGCGTTTTTCGTTGCGTCTTTCGTGGCGTTTTTCCTGTCGTTCCCTGTCGATATCTACAAAGGGGGCTGTATGGCGTTATCAAAAGGGGGGGGGGTTTGTAAAAAAAGGCACTATCTGCACCCGGGGGAGGGGGGGCCCCAGTCAAAAGTTTGCTATGGGGCCCAGTCTTTCCTAGTTACACCCCTGCCAGTACCCCTGGTGGCGGAGGGTACCAGGGTCATAGTGATGGTTAGCGTTCGTCCAGCCCCGTCTTATGCCTCATGCACACTTGCGTGTAAGGTTGACGCCCGTGAGAAACGCATATGAATCGGGTCAGTTTGTGTGCGTTATGCATCAGTGTGGTTAGCAAGTGGCATGCGTTATTCATGCACTCAGAAAGGCCATTTTTTTGTTACACCAAATTGCAGCATAAATCACGCACCAAACACGCTTGTTTGGTGCATCGTTTTCACGCACGCACTGACTTCAATGTGAGTGTAGGTGCATGATAACGCAACAATAGAGGACATGCAGTATGTTTCACGCAGCGGACTCTCGCTGCGTGAAAACAGGCCAATTTAAAATAATGGGTCGCGTGTGCTGTGCGTGGTTTTCACGATCAGCACACGGGCGAGATTCACCCTGTTGAGAATGGGGCCTTAGGCACGATTTACACAAGCGTGAATCACGTCCGTGTGCTGTGCTTTGAAAAAACGCACAACACACGCGACCCATTTATTTCAATGGGGCCGTTGACACATGCGTGGCTTTTCACGCAGCGAGAGTCCGCTGCGTGAAACATACTGCATGTCCTCTATTGGTGCGTTATCATGCACCTACACTCACATTGAAGTCAATGCATGCGTGAAAACCACGCACCGCACACACGTGTTTGGTGTGTGATTTACACAATTTGTTCGAAGAAAAAAATGGGCTGGCTTTGTGAGTGTGTGAATAACACATGACAATCGAAAAGCACACTGATGCATAAGGGCGGATTTACACGAGCGTGTGCGTTTTGCGCACGCAAATACAGTGGCGTTTTGCGTGCACAAAATGCACTTGACGGCTCCGTGTCATGTTGACATGGATGCGCGGCTGCGTGCTTTTCGCGCAGCCGCCATCATTATGACACTACGTTTGGATGTTTGTAAACAGAAAAGAACGTGGTGCTTTTCTGTTTACATTCATACTTTTTACTGCTGTTGCGCGAATCACGCACGTCCCACGGAAGTGCTTCTGTGTGGTGCGCGTGATTTTCACGCACCCATTGACTTCAATGGGTGCGTGATGCTCGAAAAACGCAGAAATATAGAACATGTCGCGAGTTTTACGCAGCGTACTTACGCTGGGCAAAACTCACGGACAGTCTGCATGCCCCCATAGACTTGCATAGGTCCGTGCGTCCCGCGTGAAAACCACGCGGGTTGCACGGACGTATAGCACGTTCGTGTAAATCCGCCGTAACGCACACACAGACATGATTGACGCAAGTTTTTCACGCGTGTAAAATACACACGCTCGTGTGCATGAAGCCTTACTAATGGACGCTGTTAGACAGCAATGAACTAGTAAGGCCTCATTCACACGGCAGGGTTTCCCGGCCGGGTGCCGGCCGTTCATAAATCGGCCGGCACCCGGCTGCATTAGGAATAATAGACCCCTAATGGGGCTATTCACACGACCGATTTTTTTGACGGCCGTCAAAAAATAGGACATGCTCTATCTTCGCCCGGGTACCCGGCCGCCCGGCTCCCATAGAAGTCTATGGGGCCGGGTATTACACGGCCATCACCGGAATGTGTTCCGAGTGATGGCCGGGTTTCCCGGAGCTTGCGCTCTATCTCCTCCTCCTCACAGCGCAGAGTGCATGTGAGGAGGAGGAGTTGATGCCATTCTGACGAATGGCATCGCTGTACACTGTGTGGCAGGGCCGGGGTGTACAGCAGGTGGAAGGGAGCGCTGGCTCCCGTCCCCTGCTTGTTTTCCTGGCCCGGCGACACCTTCGATGGCTGCTACTGTAGCGACGCCACTACAGCAGAGCAGGGAGGTATCTCACCGCTCTGCCATGTGCTAGCCGCACTTTAGCTCCTTGAAGGAGCGGAATCCCCGTGTTTTCGGGGATTCCGCTCCTGGACAGAGCGCTTGATGTCTATGTCTATATCTGGGCAGTGACATCAGGGGAAACTCCTGAAGCGGAATCCCCGAACACATGGGGATTCCCCTTCAGGAGTTGCCGCTGATGTCACTGTCCGGATCTGCCCGGCCCGGAACGGATGCAAAACTTTATGCACACCGGCCGGGCAGAATGGCCGATTTTACCGGCCGGCACTCGGGCTCGGGAACGACCCGTTCGTGTGAATCCCACCTAACAAATTTTAAAATAAATGAGGACATAGAAAAAAATTTGTAATGAAATAACACACACAACACTGGTTAACGATTTTATTAAAAATAAAAAAGGGTGTCATTGAAGTAGTCCTTGAACTTGATGTAGTACCAAGGACCCAACCTGTAAAAAAACACATAACTAAGAAAAAAAAGTGATGCTTAGATACACTGCTCATGTGTGATACTGTCTGTTTGACCATGTATCTAAGCCTACCACAAGGTAGCCTTAGATACATTACCCAAGCAGACAGTGTCACACATGGGCCATGTATCTAAGAATACATGTTAGGCTTAGATACAGGGCCCCAAAACACAAATCTTATACAGGAATAAAAAGAATGTCATCTGGGGTCCTGTATCTAAGCCTACATTGTGTTAGGCTTAGATACAGGCTCCATGTGTGACAATTTTTTTTAGCCCCTGTATCTAAGCCTAACAATGTAGGCTTAGATACAGGACCCCAGAAGATCTTATACAGTTTAATATTATACGCTCTTCTCCGGGACTCGCCTGACATCGTAGTAGAGCCTATAATAGAGTAGTGCGGCTCCTCCTTGGGCCTGCTCGGTGCTACGGCGCAACGGTGTCCCGCGGGCCGCAGATAACAGCCTCAAGGGCTGCATGCGACCCGTGTGCTGCATCGTGTTGTCTGATCCCCTATCAAAGCCTACTATGTGTAGGCTTTGATAGGGGAAGAACTAAAAGTACAGAGGTCACTGTACCTCTCTAGTCCGCAGGTGCCGTCCCTCTTCACTTTTTTCACTGTGAACACGCATAGGCGCGCTCACAGTGAAAAAAAGCTGCATAGGCTGGGCGGGAACCCGCAGAAACGACACATCTCCAGTGACGTGTCATGTCCCATCCGAGGTCTCGCTGGGGCGAGACCATGTGATCGGGATACGACACGACAGTGGAGGAGGAAGAAAACGTGACGTCAGAAGACAGGTGATCGGAAGAAAAGAGCTGCCAGAACGGAGAACAGAAGCAAGAGTGCACAGGTAAGTATATTAGGGAATATTTAATGTGTGTATTGTGTGTTTCTAATATATAAGGCCCTAAAATCCACTTCACAATTGAACAGGTCCCTGTAAAAATAGCCTATAGAAATTTTCTTGAAAATGTGAGAAATTGCTGCTAAAGTTCTAAGCCTTGTGATGTCATAGAAAAATAAAAGGATGTTCAAAAAACTATGCTAATCTAAAGTAGACATATGGGTGATGTGAATTAGCAACAATTTTGTGTGGTATTACCATCTGTCTTACAAGCTGATACATATAAATTTAGAAAAATGCTAATTTTTGCAATTTTTCGCAAAATTGTGGTGTTTTTCACAATTAAATACTTTGTTACTGGCAAAATTTGCTCGATACATTAAGTCCAATGTGTCACGAGAAAACAGTCTCAGAATCGCTTGGATAGGTAAAAGCATTCCGGAGTTATTACCACATAAAGTGAAACATGTCAGATTTGAAAAAATTGGCTGTGTCCTGAAGGCCAAAACAGGCTGTGTCTTGAAGGGGTTAAGCATTCCGAAGTGATTACCACATAAAGTGAAATATGTCAGATTTTGAAAAATGGGCTCTGAGCCTTAAGGCCCAAACTAGGCTGCGTCCTTATTAAAGGATGGATCATTTTGTTGCTAAAAACCTACTTCTATTTGGTCGAAATCTCCACTGATACTTCTGTATACCGGTTGAATGTTAAAACTAACTTCTTCTTTGGGACTTATTTATTCATTCTGTTCATCTTTCAGAAAAGAAAAGGGAGTTTGAAACGAAACGAAAACACCATTATAACGAAGGCATGAATATCAAACTGGCCAGGCAGTTAATAGCAAAAGAGCTTGCAGGGGAAGACTACGAGGATGAAGAAGATGAAGAGATGCAAGATATAACAGACTCCGACAGTAAATCAGATTTCATTTATGTCACAAACTGGTCATCTTGAAAACAAACGAGTGCAGGGCTTGAAGGGGGAGGTGCATGACAGGGATTTTCACTATGGTGTCCTTTGAATCCATATATCGTGCTCTGCTTCCAAAGGCTCTTCCCTTGGCATAACAAAAATGTAAAGGCTTTACACAGTTTGTTTAATTATTGTTGGCTGTTCTTTTTAATTGTCAAGACGATGTACATGTAGAACTTGGTATATAACATGACCAGATTTTTGTATGTGTAGATGATAACTAAGGACCCCAGAAGTTGCTGTACCATATATTTATAATAAAGTCCCTATTGTAGTTTAACTAAACATCCCCTTCGCTGGTTTTTTTCTTTCCCTGTTGATCAGTTTGTGATACGCTATATAAGCTAATGCGACACTAACCAAGTATTCTATTTAACCCCTTTCCGCAGAATAATGTACATGTACGTCCTAATTTGCCTTTAGTTAGTTTGCCTTTTATCATACGGGGATGACACACGGAGCTGATAAGTGCCTTTTGCGCGCACAAAACGCACACGCTCGTGTGAATCCGGCCTAATAGCCTCCCATGTTTATTCAAGGCTGTGAAGTTGGTAAGCCAGTTTTCGAACTTCTATATTTTTCCACTCTCCGATTTTCACAAATGGTTCATTTATTATAACCAATTTACTGGAGTAAAATGGTAACCTTATGTGGAAATCTAGGCCAGCTAGCAGTTTCTGCTGCAAGAATAGCCAGAAAAATGCAACAAATTTATAGAGAGACATGCGCCAGTCTAAGTAAATCTCCATTGTGTCCTGTATGTAATTTGCAAAAATGGCCTTTAATCCAGCTGTTAACTTAAAACACACAGAGGAGTCCAAGCTCATTATTGTATTTCCTTTTCCAGCTCATCCCGACCAACTGCAGAGTAATAAACAAGTACTATAGAGGAAACGTTATTTGCACCGCTTGCTGAAGGTCTATTGCCACGCCACGCCACTGCACAAGCACTGATCCGCAGACCTATGGACTAAAGGCAGAAGGATGCTTTTCTGTTGCCAAAGTTATGTTGTGGGACCCTTAATTAATAAGCCAATTCTCATTAATGATTTACAAGCTTGTCCGGCATATTCTGTTTCCAAGATTGGCGAAGAAAGATGCAAGTATTGGTTTACGCTCCAGGCAGTTACATGCCATATGATTATTTGAAAGATTTTTGTGTGGCTTCCTGCATGTGGGTGCCTTGGTTAAAGGTTTTCCAAATGTTTTTTGTTCTATTATGGACTATTAGAAAAGAAGGCCGCATTGAGGCACAGAAAAGTCTCAATTTTTATTGTATTCAGACAGGTGAGATGTTTGGATCTTCTAATGGTCGCAACTGTACAACACTTGCTGAAAACAATCTTGTGTTTTATTTTGTCAGGAGATTATATTCTACTGATTCCATGAAGGGCAAAAAAAAAAAAAAAATTTTTATCCAGAATTTTGCTTTTCTTTAGCTTTAATGGGCTTCTGTAACTGTGAACAAGTAAGTCTTGATGGATCAGGGTGAGAAGTTCTGTAATCAATCCTTATAAAAGTGTTTAATACAAGTGCTGTAGGCATGTAATGTCGGAGGGCTGTCAGATGGACTGGAACGTGGTATCATCCGTTATGTCTGTATGACTTTCAGTTTATTCACTTCAAAGCTGTATCTAATCCATCAGAAATCTGTACTGACTTTTAAACAGTCGGCTTATGAATAAAGTTGTGGGACAGGAGTATCAAAAAATGAACTGAAAGTTTAGAGAAATGTGTGTTTTGAATAGAAAGCTATATACAACATATCCTAAAATGAATGTGATTCAGATAGTTTACAATGAAAACAGCCATGTTTAAGCCATTCACCAACACTGTTGCTAGTGTAATAGATCTGTGCGACGGCCGTTGAACGGACCTATATAATTCAATGCGGCCGTTTCAATGGAGTGTGTGAACGGTCCGTGAGAAAATAGGACGGGTCCTATATTTTTTTGCGCTTCACGCATCCCTCCATAGACGCTAGTCTACGGGGAATGCGTCATAACGCAGCCTGCAGCGTACAGCACGGATGCGCTTCAGATGTGCAAAACCTCAGTTTTTCACATCCGAGGTTCGCAACGTTCGTGTGAATCTGGCCTAAGTCAAAGTGTAGCTTGTCATACTCCCAGGGGTCCAGAAAGTTGCTGGTGGGCTTGTTTTTTTGTTTTGTTTCTCTTCCTTCATCTGTCCCTTTTTAAAAAGAAGGTACTGGTTCAGCAGTGCAAAAATGTGTGTTTTTGTTTTTTTTAAACGCTGCAGAGCTGCTACTTTGTCAGGCTACACGCACTGGAAACTGCATAACCGTTCTGCTTTTATTTAAAAATAAATACATTACTGTGCTGCATATAAAAACTGCAATGAAGTTATTGGGGAAAAGTGCTCAGTTTTCCACCACTCACTGTAAATGGGATTTGTTTAACATTCCATCTAGGAAAAAAAGGCGCAGCGGCATAACCATCAGCACCCTAGTGTGCGCTCCCTGCCAAACAACTTATATGTCTGCAGTCTGAAATTCTGTAAGTGTAAGGGCTTGGCAGAAATTCCCCTGCCAAAAAACGCACCATTTCCTGCGGTTTTTTACTGCAGAAAATGGTTCAGATTTTGCTTTTGCAATTCAGTCCGCTTTCCGCAGCAGGAATTGATATGCTGCCGTGTGAAAAATACGCATCGCAGGTGAGTTTCTGCTTGTAAATTTTACTCAGCGTGTGGATGAGATTTGTTAAATCTCACCCGCTTTGCTGCTATTGTATTCTGCGTATTTTCAATCTGTAATTCTGGGTGGAAAATACGCAGCAATTACGTTGTGTGGACGAGCCCTAATATGGAAAGGAGGAGCACCCACTGTGCAAAAACTGCATTTTATGTAAACCATAAGGACAAAGCATCTGTGCAGTCATGTGACATGCAGTCCTAATCCTGAAACGGCTTTATCTTTTGGCTCTGGCTCTGGCGCTGTATGCAGTTTATGGCCTGGTAAACCTGAAAGCAGTCACCCCTAAACTTTCGATATTAAGCTTTTATTCTGAGTAATTTCACAGAGGTTTTTTTTAACAGCTATAAGCGCAACACATTAAACAATATTCCGATTCTTTTCCTAAACAGACAATTCAAGTATTAAATCACGGTTTTCCTTGCTTTATAGGGCATTTCTAGTCTTGATTTGTTATTTTCATGTTCACATACAAGTTTGGTTAAAGATTTTATCTTCACTTTAATCACCGTTTCCTTTTTTTTTTTTCTTTCTCTTCTTCCCCTCCCCTCTTTATCCACAAAGGGCTCTATATTTAAAAACTAGTGCTCTTGAAATGTTTTTATTGTTGCCTATAGCAACTGGTCAGATCACATTTTGTTCCATTTTCTAGCCAGCACTGAAACAATGAAAGCCTGGTTCTTAAAGGCAACACTGCCTTTTTTGTTTGGACTATATAGAGAGTTTAGGCCTAATGTATACACACACTGATGCAAACTGTTAACTCTTAGGGTATGTTCATACTGCCTATTTTTAGCCGTTTGTCGGGCCCTAGATCCGAAAAACGGCTAAAAATGCAGGGGCTGAACGCCTCCAAACATCTGGCCGTTGATTTCAATTGGAAAAACATTGTTCCGTTCCCGTAAGGTATTTTTTACATGGCCGTTTTTATAAATGGACGCGTAAAAAAAACGCCTCGTAAAAAGTACATGTTACTTCTTGAGCCATTTTTGGAGTAGTTTTTCATTGACTCAATAGAAAATCGGCTCCAAAAATGGCCCTAAAAAAAGCTGCAAAAAAACGGCTGACAATCGGAGGCGGTTTTCCCTTGAAAACAGCTCTGTATTTTCAGACGTTTTTTTTGTTAAGCGTGTGGACATAGCCTTACTGCAAATATCCTACTCAGGTAGGGATGCATAGTTAAGAACTTCTAACCAACCTGAGACTGGAGCCTGTATATTATGTGTATCAATAAAAGAGAAGATGGGGTGTTGTGGCAGTTTGTTTATTGTGTACAGCTGATGGTTTACTATGTTGGTAACATTATCGTCTGGTTCAAACTTTTCATTTAAACTAGAAAATTTACAAAAAAGCTGGATTTCTGCTCTGTTCACATTCGACCTATGCATTTGAGGTATACCTTTTTAATAGACCGTCAAAGAAAACACACTTTAAGGGTCAGTTCACATGTTGCGTAAATACTGCAGTTTTTCCGCAACGGAATCCGTTGCGGAAAAGCCGCAGTAAATACAGTAGCAGCAAAGTGAATGAGAGAAGACAAATTTCATCCACACGCTGTGTAAATAGTAAGCGGAAACCCCGCACAGAAATTGATCTGCGGTGCAGAATTTTATTCCACAGCATGTCAATTGTATTTGAGGAAAGGCTTATTTGTTGCGGATTTTCCGCATTGAATTCAATATGTAGGTAAATCCTGCATTAAATAGCAGTTGTTGCATTTATTGTGGCGGGTTCGCAGCGATTCTGGCACAAAAAAAATAAAATCTCATGCTTACCCAGAAGTCTGTGTATGACGCCTCCCTCCAGCGTGTCCTCCTGGGATGACGGTTTATCCCACGTGACTACCGCTGCAGTGGTCTAGAATGAAACTAGTTTTCCGCAGCGGACGTTCCAGGCGAAAAAGGGCACTTTTTTTGCCCGGAATTCCATCTGGTGCACAGGGTGGATACGCTGCATGCTTTTACGCAGCGTAACCACCCCGTGTGAACTCAGCCTAAAGGGGTTGTCTGAGACTAGAAATTAAAGGGGTATTCCAATCTTATTCATTTATATTCCTCAATCATGGGACCATTGTTCCTTCAATAGGTGAAACCTGCACCTATCATGCATTTGCGGCATATCCACAGAAGGGGTGGATAAACCTGTAAGATAGGAATATCCCTTTAACCCCTTCCCGTCGTAAACAACTTTCAGATTTTCATTTTTGGTTTTTCCTCCCCACCTTCCAGAAGCAATAACGTCTTTATTTTTCCGTCGCTATAGTACTATGAGGGCTTGATTTTTGCGAGACGAGTTGTAGTAATTTGTGTCGCCAAATTCCGAGAGCCATAGCTTTTTTTAGTTTTCCGTCGATTTAAGTGGTATGAGAGCTTATTTTTTGCGGGATAAGCTGTAGTTTTTAATCTTACCATTTTGGTGTACATGCGACGGATTGATCACTTTTTATTTCATTTTTTGTGGGAGATTAGGTGACCAAAAAAATAGACATTCTGGCGTTTACAAGAGGGCTTAATAGGTGTACAAAGATGGCGGACCTGGGGGTCCTCATTAGGACCCCAGGCAGCCACAGCAACCATCACCCCCCCCCCCCCCCCCCACGATTGCATTGCGGGGGGTGTGATGAGCTGTTAGAGGGGGCCGGCCCCCCTCTTTCTAACGATTTAAATGCTGTGGTCTGTATTGACCGCGGCATTTAATGAGTTAAACTAGCGGGATCGAGCGCAATGCCGCTAGTTACTCTGAAGTGTCGGCTGTAACATACAGCCGACACCACCATCGTATGGAGCACGTTCACTCTGTGAGCCTGCTCCATACTTCCCCCTACCCGGCTATGACGTATATCATATGTCGGGAAGGGGTTAAGGGTCTGCTTCCTACCTGCCCTCAAAGATAGCGGCATTCCTGTCCATGGACTGTCTGGTTTTGAAGTAAATTGGGGGTAAAGGTACTCCAATTCACGCATTAAAAGCTTGCTTGAAAATATGAAATTACCATGTTCTCAACCTGTGTTGTGTACGCTAGGTGCTATATGCCATATAGCGAAGGAGTGCTCGCACTATCTTTTTCTGCCTCACACCTGCCTTTATTAATAATTAAAATCTTATGAGAAGTATGCATTGCTCACTCCCAGGGTGATTGTGGGTATGTGTGCTTTCCAAAGTCAATATAAGGCCCTGTTCACACAGAGGTTTTTGAACTTCGCAGGCAAGAAACGCTGCGAAAAATGCTTTCTCTGCCTCCCACTGACTTCAATAGGAGGTCAGAAGTGTAACCATGGTGTGGTGGAACAGGAGTGGTGTTCTGGCACCAAGTGTCAGATAATGTCAGTCTTTCCCACCTGTACCGCCTTTAGACAGTTGTTCTTAAATGAAGCCTGGTGATCGGCCCCTGTATCGTCCCTTTATTGCCCTCTATTTCCCCTCCTGGATTCTCCCATTATTCCCCTCATAGAATTTCCCCTTTTGGACTGTTCTGTGTGCAGGAGGCGTGGCTGTTGTTGCATGAAAGTTGGTATGAAAAAGCAGTTGGAGGTTGGAGTCAGTTTTTTTAAAGAGGCTCTGTCACCAGATTCTCAAATCCCTATCTCCTATTGCATGTGATCGGCGCTGCAATGTAGATAACCGTAACGTGTTGTTTTTTTAAAAAAACTTTAATTTTTGGCCAAGTTATGAGCTATTTTATATATATGCAAATGAGGTTTGAACTGGGCGTTTTTTTTTATGTCATGTCCAACTGGGCGTGTATTGTGTTTTTAACTGGGCGTGTTTACGTGTATGATGCTGACCAATCAGTGACCAGTCAGCATCACACACTCATCTCCATTGATTTACACAGCAGCGATGTGCAGCCACATAAACAGAGATTAACGTTACTGCAGTGTCCTGATAATGAATACACATGATCATCCAGCCTGGACGTCATGTGTATTCAGAATCCTGACACTTCTGAATCTTTTCTGTGAGACTCCGGCAAGGGAAGCGAAATCTCGCGAGATTTCAGAGATAAACGAGATTTTGTTTCCCTTGCTGCAAATCTCACAGAAAAGATTCAGAAGTGTCCTGATAATGAATACACATGACGTCCAGGCTGGATGATCATGTGTATTCATTATCAGGACACTTCTGAATCTTTTCTGTGAGATTTGCAGCAAGGGAAACGAAATCTCGTTTATCTCTGAAATCTCGCGAGATTTCGCTTCCCTTGCCGGAGTCTCACAGAAAAGATTCAGAAGTGTCAGGATTCTGAATACACATGACGTCCAGGCTGGATGATCATGTGTATTCATTATCAGGACACTGCAGTAACGTTAATCTCTGTTTATGTGGCTGCACATCGCTGCTGTGTAAATCAATGGAGATGAGTGTATGATGCGGACTGGTCACTGATTGGTCAGCATCATACATGTAAACACGCCCAGTTAAAAACCCAATACACGCCCAGTTGAACATGACGAAGAAAAAACGCCCAGTTGTCCATTTCAAACCTTATTTGCATATATATAAAATAGCTCATAACTTGGCCAAAAATGAATGTTTTAAAAAAAACGTTACTGTAATCTACATTGCAGCGCCGATCACATGCAATAGGAGATAGGGGTTTCAGAATCTGGTGACAGAGCCTCTTTAAGGATGAGGTCTCCAGGGTCCGGAGTAAAGAAAGAAAGCAGAGTATTTACCATCAACCAATAGACTTTATCACAGCAAGTGTGTGTACTATGCCCCTGTGTCTCCTTCAAATGAACACGCTGGTTTAACTGTAAGGGTATGTGCACACGAGAACTGCATTTACGTCTGAAATTACGGAGGTGTTTTTAGGAGAAAACAGCTCCTGAATTTCAGATGTAATTGCATGTACTCGCGTTTTGTGGGGTGTCCATTACGGACGTAATTTGGAGCTGTTCTTCATTGGATTCAATGAAAAACGGCTCCAATTACGTCCCAAGAAGTGTCCTTCACTTCTTTGACGAGGCTGTTATTTTACGCGCCGTCTTTTGACAGCGACGCGTAAAATTACAGGTCGTCGGCACAGTACATCGTAAGACCCATTGAAATGAATGGGCAGATGTTTGCCAATGTATTGGAGCCGTGTTGTCAGGCGTAATTTGAGGCGTAAAACGCCTCCATTACGCCTGAAAATAGGTAGTGTGAACCCAGCCTTAGGCCCCATGCACACGACTGTAGCCATGTACACGGCCGTGATTTTCGGGTCGGTTGGCAGCGGACTGTCAGCTGCAAGTCGCCCGCAAATCGCGGGCCATGCACATGGCCGCGGCCATTATTTTCAATGAGCCCGGACCGCAGAACACGGCCGTAATAAGACATGTCCGTTCTTTCTGCGGTGCGGGCTCCTGGGCCATGCACGGACTGTAAAAACTACGGTCGTGTACATGGCCCCATAGAAATGAATGGGGCTGAAATTCTACCGTGGATTTTCGGGGGAATTGCGGCCGTAAAAGCAGGTTTGTGTACAATGAGGCCTTAGGGTATGTTCACTCTGAGTTTTTTGCAGGCAGAAAATTCTGCCTGGAAAAATCAACTCCGGTTTTTTGAAGTGGTTTTGCACCACATGCGTTTTTTTTGCTGCGATTTTTGAGGCTTTTTTTTTTAGCTATTTGTTCAACAGAAGAATGGAATAACCACAAGTGGTTTTTGTCGAAAAATGCATCAAAAATCGTGGCAAAAAAACTTGTTTATTTCCGTCTCCCATTGATGTCAATGGAGTTTTTGAGGTGGAAAAGTCCTCAATATAGGGCATGTTGCTTTTTACCGCGAGCGGGTTTTTTTTGCTTACGGTAAAAAAAACACCTCCATCTCCCATTGAAATCAATGGGAGTCAATTTTGGTTCAAAAACTGCGGCAAAAAAAACTCAGTGTGAATAGGGCCTTAAACTATTTTTTGCATCCGTCTGGCTTATTTTACCCACAATGGCGATACTAAACTCCTGGTATGACCACATTTGGTGGCAGCTGTCGGATAACAATCGAGCCCGTACAACGGGGAAGCGACAGGGGACAGGTATTCCCGATACCAGCCAGTGCTTCGCGGCCAGAGTCAAATACAGCAGAGGACGTGCACACGGGCTACGACGCCTGCTTTGACCCCAGAAATGTCTTCTGACAGCCAAGGTGTTCCGGTGGACCCCAACAGCAACTCCTACCTCAAAAACACAAAAAGGACATTGCAGGAGCTTTGCCAAGTTCGAGGGATCGTGTTAGGGTATGCCTGTTTTTGGAGCTGTTTTCAATAGAGTCAATGAAAAACGGCTCCAAAAACGTCCTAAGAAGTGACATGCACTTCTTTTTTGCGGCCGTTTTTTTACGTGTCTTATTTTGACAGCGACGCGTAAAATTATGCCTCGTGGGAACAGAACATCGTAAAACCCATTGCAAGCAATGGGCAGATGTTTGTAGGCGTATTAGGGGCGTTTTTTCAGGCGTAATTCGTGGTGTAAAACGCCCGAATTACGTCCGTAAATAGGGTGTGTGAACCCAGCCTTAGAGTCGACTGAGGTAAAGGCCGTGCTGGCAAGCAAGCTCATTGTGTGGGACAGAGCGCACCACGAGTTGAGTGACGAAGAGAAAGAGGGGAACGGCCCCAGCGACCGATCTGACAGTCGGGGGTCCCTCCTCCTTGGCCACCGCCACTCTCATAGGTGAGATGTTCGCTGCCCTGGGCCCTAATTGAACTGAGCACGAGAGAGCCTGCATAATGGAGTCGGTGCTCCGGATCCCTGTGCGAATCCCCATCCCAAAGAGTGCACCAGGCACCCAGCGGCTACGGGGGGGGCCACACCTGCAGCTCAGCTACGTACCCGCCTTTAACGAGGCCACCACGGACATTGACACGCACCTCCATGTATTTGAGTCTATGATGGAGGTGCATACCAAAGTATGCGGGCCTCACCCTAATGGGTAAAGCCTCGGAAGTTTATCGAGCACTAAGTATGGAGGACTGCCGTGACTATTCCCGCCTGAAGGAGGCCCTGCTCCAGCGCTTTGCCATCACCCCAGAGACCTACCAAGTCAAGTTCCGGACCATGGGGTGCCTGGCCCACAGCACCTATGCATAGTTTGCTACCCAGCTACAGCAGAGCTGCACTAAGTGGCTGAGGGTAAAACAGGCGAACAGCGCAGAAGCTATTGAGAGTCACTTCATCCTGGAGCAGCTCCTCCTGAAGATGGACCCCGAGATTCGTGAGTGGGTCGCTGACCGGAGCCCAGACACCCCAACGCAAGCAGCTACCCTGGCGGACCAGCTCATTGCCAACCGGCCCAGATGGAGAGGTACCAGCCGTCCTGACCCTCGACCTACTCAGCATCCTCCACCCTGTCCCGAGGGGCCATCTCGACTGCCACTGAATCGTCCCTCCTTCCGTCCCGAGCCAGCCGTAGTCCCTCCAAGGGGACTGGACCTTCCGGAGATCCGTCGCTGCTTCCGCTGCAACCAAGCTGGGCACATGCAGCGCAACTGCCTGCGGAACCGAGCCCCGCTCCCAGGGCCACGTCAGGCCCCACACCATGTTAGCTCACCTCCAAGAGATGGATGATCCCCTTTGTGAGCACAACTACCTCTTAGATGCATCTAAGGTGGAGGAGGTAGCCTTGCATGTTGCAGGCCATGTGAATCAAGATACCCCAACCAACATGCTAAGCCATTTCCAGCCAATTGTGGAGGGTCATCAGGTCGTCCAGGGGATCAGCCAGTTCGTGGCCACAGTTACCCGCAGCTGGTCGCAGCAATCCCGCTCCCAGAACCACCGGTGGTAAGTGAACCAACCTCTGACTTTGCAAACACGACAGATGAGCCTGACTGTCAGGTAGACTTGGTGGAGTTGGATAGAGCAGAGTTCTGGACTGCTCAGGCGACTGACCCCTCCTTAGCTCCAGCGCGTAGCGCTGCAGATCAAGCCCCTGTAGAAGCCCAAGAGCAGTACAAATGGGAGAATGGATTATTATAATCGCATAAAACCCATGACATCACCCGAGGCCCCATGAACAGCCACTAAGCAACTGATGCCCTTGCGCTACCTTTCCCACTTGCTCTCCCTGGCCCATGATATCCCAGTGGCAGGCCACGCCGGCAATCTGAAAACCGGAACCCGGCTCCAGCGAAACTTCGTTTGGCTAGGGATGACAGGACGTACGGCGGTACCGAGCCCCATGCCCCGAATGTCAACGGTTAGGTGGAGCACCTTGCAGAGTTCCACTCCAGTCCATGCCCATTATCGGGGAAGCCTTCCAGCGGGTAGCCATAGATCAGATAGGGCCACTACCCGCCCCCACCCGTAGTGGGAAGAGCTACATATTAACGCTGGTAGATTTCGCTACTCGCTACCCAGACGCCGTGGCTCTCTCATTCCTGAATGCGGAGCATGTCGCCCAAGGCCTGATGGACATATTCAGTAGGGTAGGTTTCCCGCAGGAGGTGCTGACCGACCAAGGCTCCCAATTCCAAGGGGAACTGATGCAGTCCCTCTGGAATAGTTTCGGGGTATGTCCAATAAGGACTACCGCCTATCACACCCAAATGAATGGACTGTGCGAAAGGTTCAATGGAACCCTCAAGCAATTGCTGCTCCGGTATGTCCATGCGGCAGGGAAGGACTGGGAACGCTCTCTGCAACCGCATCTCTTTGCTTATAGAGAGGTGCTGCAGGAGTCTACCGGGTTCTCCCCGTTCGAGTTGATATACGCGAGGAAGGTTCTTGGGCCCTTGGACTTAGTCCGGGAAGGTTGGGAGGGATCTTTCTCAAGCCCGGAGGCCCCAGTAGTAGAATATGTGCACAATCTGCGGAAACGCCTGGCCAAATTGCTGGATTTGGCCCATGAGAATTTACGTGTCGCTCAGGGACGCCAGAGGCGAGGTTACGAACAGCGAGCCAGGCCCCGCGAGTTAGAAGTGGGAATGAAGGTATTAGTTCTGGTGTCCGGAAAGCGTAACAAGCTGCAAGCCAACTGGGCAGGACCCTTCACAGTAGTTGGACGGCACGGGGATCTAACTACTCAGTAGCCCTAGACAAAGAAAGGACCAGGATATGCCTGTATCATGTTAACAGATTAAAAGCCTACTTGGAGCGGGAAGTCACTGCCAATGTCCGTCTGTTGTCCGCCCATGGATGACCCCGATGCCGATCGCATCTCTGACCTGCTAGCCGAAGCCTGACAAGGTCAGGGAATAGCAGGAGTACAGCTAGGGTCACAATTGTCCCCCGCTCCGAGCAGACAGATGGGGTAGGTGTTGGATGCGCAGGAACCCCTGTTCACCACGCGTCCAGGCCGTACCTCCTTGGTCTCACATCAGGTTAACACTGGGGGAGCCCGGTCTATGAGGGAGCCATCATATCGCGTGGCTCCCGCAGTGTTAAACATGATGTGAAAGGAGATGGATGAAATGCTGGAGATGGGGATCATTGTACCATCTCACAGCCCTTGGGCAGCTGGCGTCAAGGCTGGTCCCCAAGAAGGACAAAACCACGAGGTTCTGTGTTGACTATCGGAGGCTGAACGAGGTAACCGTTACGGATGCCTATCCCATGCCCCGGATTGACGAGCTGTTTGATAGGCTGTGGGGGGGGCACGCTACGTGTCTACTCTGGACCTCAGCAAGGGCTACTGGCAGATTCCCCTGACCAGAGAGGCCCAAGAGCGCTCCGCCTTCATCACCCCATTTGGCCTGTTCGAATTTACGGGCATGCCGTTTGGGATGAAGAATGCGTCCGCGACATTCCAGAGAATGGTCGAACGGATTCTCATGGGGTGTCAAGATTATGCCCAGGCGTACCTGGACGACATAGCCATCTTCAGTGAGACCTGGAAGGAACACTTGGCTCATGTGGCACAAATTTTAGAGAGCATCAGGCTCGCAGGCCTGACCATTCGCCCTGACAAATTCCAAATGGGGATTGCTGAGGTTTCCTATTTAGGTCACCGGGTAGGAAGTGGGCACCTCTGCCCTGAGCCGGACAAAGTGGAAGCCATTCTCCAGTGGCCCCGGCCAACTAACCAGAAACAGGTCAGGGCATTCCCAGGGACTACAGCTCCCTGGCCAAACCCCTGACACACCTCACAGCCAAAAGGTTCAACAAGAATATGCCCTGGACCCCTGACTGTGACCAGGCCTTTGAGAGTCTTAAGGCCGCCCTGGCATCATCCCCTACATTGGCCACCCCTGACTTCCACCGGCGGTTCCTAGTACAAACAGATGCCTCCGATGTTGAACTGGGAGCAGTACTAAGCCAGGTTGACCAAGCCGGTCACGAGCACCCCATTGCCTACCTCTCCCGAAAGTTGCTGGACCGAGAGCGGGCTTATGCGACAATTGAGAAAGAATGCCTGGCCAGTGTGTGGGCCCTAAAAAAACTGCAACTCTACGTTTATGGTTCGGAATTCACCGTCATTACGGATCATAGTCCTCTTAGTTGGCTGCACCGGACTGCAGGAGATAATGCTCGGTTGTTGCGATGGAGTTTGGCTCTGCAATCCTATAATTTTGTTGTTTCCCACAAGAAGGGCCGAGACCACGGAAACGCCGACACTAATAGGCGTAGAACCTCATTATCGGGCCCCCAGGTCACCGTCGGCCCACCAGAGGGCCAATCGGACTCCCTGTGGATTTAAGAAGGGGGAGGTATGTGGCGGAATGGGAGTGGTGTTCTGGCACCAAGTGTCAGATCATGTCAGTCTTTCCCACCTGTACCGCCTTTAGACAGTTGTTCTTAAATGAAGCCTAGTGATCGGCCCATGTATCGTCCCTTTATTCCCCTCTATTTCCCCTCCTGGACTATTTACCATCAACCAATAGACTTTATCACAGCGAGTGCTATGTGTACTGTGCCCCTCTGTGTCTCCCTCAAATAAACACGCTGTTTTAACTGTTAAACTATTTTCTGCGTCCATCTGGATTATTTCACCCACAACGGCAATACCAAACACCCGGTATCACCACACATGGCAAGCAAGAGCATTCTGCTTTGTTTTTTTTTGTTTTTTTAACCACGAGCGGCTAAAAGCCACCTCAGAAAAAAAATGCCTCCGCCTCCCATTGAAATTAATCGGAGGTGGTTTCGAAAGTTTTTTGGCGCCGATTCCAAAACTGTTTCCGCATTTAAAAAAACTCTGAACTGGGCCTAAGGCCTGGTTTACACGAGCGTGTGCGTTTTGCGCACGCAAAAACCACTGCGTTTTGCGTGCGCAAAAGGCACTTAACAGCTCCGTGTGTCATCACCGTATGATGCGCGGCCGCCATCATTATGACACTCCGTTTGGATGTTTGTAAACAGAAAAGCACGTGGTACTTTTCTGTTTACATTCAGAGTTTGACAGCTGTTCGCACGGAAGTGCTTCCGTGTGACCTGCGTGATTTTCACGCACCCATTGACTTCAATGGGTGCGTGATGCGCGAACAGCGCACAAATATAGGACGTCGTGAGCAAAACTCACGGACTGTCTGCATGCCCCCATAGACTTACATAGGTCCGTATGACACGCGTGAAAAGCACGCGCGTCGCACGGACGTATATCACGCTTGTGTAAACGAGGCCTAATAGTGCTTTTCCCCTTCTGTACTAGTCAAAGTTGATGGACAAGCTAGTGGAGTATGGGGGAGGAGGGATGTGTCTATATACCCCTATGTGAATGGGTGACAACAGACCATAAATCGTAGCCTATGGCACCGTTCACATGTGTCAGATTTGGCATGGATTCCATGTCAAAATCGTATGACAATCCGCATTCCATTTGAATGTTTTTTCTCTCCGTAAAAGGAAAAAATTATCCGTGGAAATAAGTAGCATGCGGATTCTGCAAGGAAAAGTCAAGGATTAGCCCCTTTGAAAGACTATGGGGTAATCTTCATGTGAAATCTGCACGACCGTAGCACCTCTGCGGTAGAAATCCGAGTATGGCACATATTTCTGATGTGGAAATAAATGTCTGATTTCAAAGCAAGGTGTGAACGGGGCCTATGAATGAAACTTTCAGTAAAAGAAGCTCTGGACCACAAACAACTGAAATTCCGTGCCTACTAAGGCCTCAATCAGATGGTGCTATTTTGCCCATATTTAACGGTCTGTATTCTGCATGCAGCACCCGGACTTACAGGATCTGTCACTAGTTTAGTAATGCCCAACCTCATAGCTAACATAATAGGCGGTCACACTGATAATGCTAGAGAAAATTGTGTCCCAAAACTTCTATTATTTTAAAAGTTAGGAGCTTTCTTCCAAATACACAAATGAGGCTATACTTGATAAGTGGGTGTCAACACCAGCGATTCTCCTGAGGTGGCGCTACCTCACAGCCTCTGATGCTGTCCTATCAGCATGAAACTGCTTCACATAGTGTGAGAGACTGAGGCTGGAGGGAAGGAGGATCACTTCAAATAGCCATAGTTCCGGCTGTGGACCACCTAGAACAGAGGTTGTGGTGGCATATGAAAGAGGAGATTCTAATCTTTCATATGTCATCAGGATCGCAGTGTAAAACTGTGAAAGAACCGGAGGTAACACCAAGTGAAAACATAGTCGAGAATGGAAGCTGTATACTGTATGATCACGCTGGGCTGGGAAGGGGGAGAAGCTGTATGCTAATTGGACAGCGTCCAACAAAACATTACACCGCCCAGAGATAAAAGTAAAAATAACCAAATTTGGCTATTAGAGCCAAATTAGCATATTTATAAAAATTCACAAACTTTGCAAATAATAAAAGCTTTTGAAAAAAAATTACACTGTAGTTATCAGCATCATAGCGCCTATTAGATTACTTAGGGGATAGCACATTAATAAACTAGTGACAGATCCTCTTTAACCCCTTGAGTACCCAGCTCATTTTGGCCTTGAGGACCAGACCAATTTTTTCAAATCTGACATGTATCACTTTATGTGGTAATAACTCCGGAATGCTTTTACCTATCCAATTGATTCTGAGATTGTTTTCTCGTGACATATTGTACTTTAGTTTAGTGCAAAAATTTTTTCAGGGACGAGTTCAGTTCTGAAGTGGTTTTGAGTGCCCTATATATTAGAAACCCCCATAAAACACTCCATTTTGAAAACTGCACCCCTCAAAGTATCCAAAACAGCATTCAGAAAGTGTTTCAACCCTTTAGGCGTTTTACAGGAATTGAAGGAAAGTAGAGCTGAAATTTTCAAATTTCATTTTTTTTACAAAATTCATATGTAATACATTTTCTTCTGTACCACAGAAGGTTTTACCTGAGAAACGCAACTCAATATTTATTGCCCAGATTCTGCAGTTTTTAGAAATATCCCACATGTGGCCCTAGTGCGCTAATGGACTGAAACACAGGCCTCAGAAGCAAAGGAGCACCTCTTGGATTTTGGGGCCTCCTTTTTTCAGAATATATTTTAGGCACCATGTCAGGTTTCAAGAGGTCTTGTGGTGCCAAAACAGTGGAAACCCCCAAAAGTGACCCCCATTTTTTAAACTACACCCCTCAGGGAATTTATCTAGGGGTATAGTTACCATTTTGACCCCACAGGTATTTTGCTATATTTTCTGGAGTTAGTCTGTGAAAATGAAAATCTACTTTTTTTCTGGAAAAACGTAAAAATTTCTAATTTTTGCAAGAAATAAAGGAGAGAAAGCACCCCAACATTTGTAAAGCAATTTCTCGCGATTACGGAAATACCCCATATGTGGTAATAAACTGCTGTTTAGACCCACAGCAGGGCTCAGAAGGGAAGGACCCCCATTTGGATTTTGGAGCTCTGATTTTACTGGAATGGTTTTCAGTGCCGTGTCACGTTTGCAACGCCCTGGAGGGACCTAAACAGTGGAATCCCCCCAAAAGTGACCCCATTTTGGAAACTATACCCCTCAAGGAATTTTTCTAGTGGTATAGTTATCATTTTGACCCCACAGGTTTTTTGCTGAATTTATTGGAATTAGTCTGTGAAGATGAAAAGAGACTTTTTTTGGGAAAAAACACAGAATTTTCTAATTTTTATAAGGAATAAAGGAGAAAAAGCACCTCAACATTTGTAAAGCAATTTCTCCTGATTACGGAAATACCCCATTATGTGGTAATAAACTGCTGTTTGGACCCATGGCAGGGCTCAGAAGGGACGGAGCACCATTTGGATTTTGCAGCTCAGATTTTGCTGAATTGGTTTCTGGGGGCCATGTCGCATTTGCAGAGTCCCTGAAGTACCAGTACAGTAGAAATTCCCCAGATGTGATCCCAATTTGGAGACTATACCCCTGAAAGAATTAAATAAGAGGTGTAGTGAGCATTTTGAGCCCTCAGGTGTTTTATAGATTTTATTAGAATTGGTCTGTGAAAATGAAAATTTTTTTTTTTCCAATAACCTGTAGCTTTAGCTCAGAATTTTTCATTTCCACAAGGAATACAGGAGAAAAGACACCCCAAAATGTGTTACACAATTTCTCCTGATTACGGAAATACCCCATATGTGGTTGTAAACGGCTATTTGGACATACGGCAAGGGTCTAAACGGAAAAAGTGCAATTTCGTTTTTGGAGTGGAGATTTTACAAAATTTGTTTTTGACGCCATGTTGCATTGCGCTGAGGTACGAGTACAGTGAAAACTCCCGAGAAGTGACCCCATTTAGGAAACTACACCCCTCAAGGAATTCATCTAGAAGTGTAGTGAGCATTTTGACCCCCAAAGGTTTTGCAGAAATTAGTGCACAGTGGATGTTGCAGATTGAAAATTGACATTTTCCACATATATGCTATTTCAGTGCCCAATGCGTTGGGCCCAGCTTGTACCACTGGAGACATACGCCCCATAAATTGTTAAGCGGTTCTCCAGAGTACAGTAATACCCCATATGTGGTCATAAACCGCTGTTTGGGCACACTGCCAGGCCCAGAAGGAGCGCCATTTGGCTTTTGGAGCGCAGATTTTGCTTGGTAGTAGTTTTGTTTAGTGTTTTACTGGTGTTTCAGTTTATAATGTGGGGGCATATGTAATCTGTGCGGAGTACATACATTTTTTGCGTGACACACTGTCGTTTTTATTGGTACCATGTTTGGCTACGCGCGACTTTTTGATCACTTTTTATTCCATTTTTTTGGAAACAACGTGACCAAAAAAGGAAATTCTGCCATTGTTTTTTATGGTATTTTTTTTACGGTGTTCACCGTGCGGGATAAATAATATGATATTTTTTTAGGTCAGGCCGATACGAACGCGGCGATACCTATTATGTCTAGTTTTTGTCTTTTTTTTTCATTTTTTTTCTAATTATAAAGGGCTTGATCAGGGAAACAAGGCGATTATTATTTTTATTACGTAAAACTTGTATTTATTTATTTATCTAAAACTTTTTTTTTACTTTTTATTTTACACATACTAGGGGACTGGAAGATCTGATCTTCTGATCCCCTGCACAATACACTGCACTACTTCTGTATGTACTGATGTAGTGCAGTGTATTGTAACTGTCACTTTACAACTGACAGTTGAGCCTATTACGTCCTGCCTTGGGCAGGACCTAATAGGCTCCCGTACCTGGCAACCAGGAAGCCATTGCTAGGCTTCCTGGTTGCCATTGCAACCATCAGAACCCCGCGATTTTTCGCGGGGGGGCAATGGGGTGCAGAGGGAGCCCCCTCCCTCTGTATCAATCACTTAAATGCCGCTGTCGCTATTGACAGCGGCATTTAAGGGGTTAAACTACAGCGATCGGAGAGGACAGTGATCGCTGTAGTTGCAGTGGGATGTCGGCTGTATATTACAGCCGACATCCGATGAAGATGGAGCGAGCACAGCTCCTGTGCCCGCTTCATCCTCAGGGCGTTACTATACGCCCATTTTCGGGAAGGGGTTAATAAAAATAGTGTTGTTTTTTTTTACACCGCTTTCTCTGATCTCCTCACGTATCTCACAGAAGTGAGGAGATCAGAGAAAGTGACAGGAGCTTTCTCCTGCAGACGACGTCACAGACGGCTGTGATTGGTCAGTCTTCAGAGACTGACCAATCACAGCAATCGCCGGCATTGGGGACTGCTAATTGGTCCCCAGGCCGGTAGCAGAGACGGTTAGCTGTCAATGACAGCTGCCGCCGCTGTTCTGTCACTATGTGATTTCACATAGTGACAGTTTATTCCTGCGCCGTAATAGTACATCGAAGGTACGCTGGAATAAGCGGCCAGCGACGTACTATTACGTCGAAGGTACGCAAGGGGTTAAAGCTGTTCTACTGAACCAAACTTACGCATCATAGGGATCAAAGTTGGCTAACAATTATAATATGCTGCTCTAGTTAAGGGCATATTATGAGCATAGGTTCGCTATTTATCTGCACTAAGGATAATGAATTTGTAAACTATTTCTATAGGTCCTCCGGGTCAGAGTTCGATCTATTTTGATGTAAATTGATCTTTTAATTATTAGAATATACTGCAAGCCTTGAAAAATGATGTTTAGTCCAAAGACTTGCCATATGAAGTAATTTGCGTTGGACATGCAAGGAGAAAATAAACATTTTCCATTCTGTTCATGCTATGGACCTGAGTGTCCGTTGTGCAGTAGTATTTTTCTGTAATTTTTCCGCTGTTTAGGGCCCATTCTGTGTATGACCCTGTTATTCGGGGTTCTGCTTCCCTTGAAATTAGTCCCAGCGTTTTTGACGCATCTGTCGAAAATTAGACTGATTCCATTTGCAGACATGGAGAGATCTGTATGATACAATCTGTGTATAGCACTACAAAATACACAGTGGTGTAACATTATTATGACCACCAGCTATCCAGAGTAACCGCCGTGTGCAGCATGGACAGCAGCCAGACGGGATTGACTCAAGGTGCTGGTAGGTTGTCTCAGGTATCTAGAGCCATGCTGACTGCAGTGCATCCCACATTTGCTGGAGGGTGCGTGGGGGAGGATCCATAGAGCGAACAAGACTATTGAGGTGGACCCACAATTGGGTTAAAAAAAACTGTGTTAAATATTGGGTTAAAGCCGGGCGAATTAGTGGGCCAGGGAAGGACTTGGAAGACTTGGTCGTGCGCTTCCAACCACTGTTGGACATTTCTAGCCATGTGACATGTCGCATTGTCTTGCTGGAAAATTCCATCTGCCCCAGGGAAGACAAACAGCATGTATGGGTGGACGTGATTTGCAACGATGGATTCATACCCAAATCGGTTCAGAGTGCCTTCCACATGGGTGAGTGGGCTCAGAGAATGCCATGAAAATGTTACATACACCATAACACTGCCGCCACCAGTTTGTGTTCTGCCAGCAACGGTTGCAGGGTGTTTGTTCTTTGATGTTTCCCGCTTGACACACCAACGTCCATCCGTTCGATGAAGCAGAAAACGTGACTCATCGGAGAAGGCAATCATCGGTGGTCCAATTCCGATACTGCTGTGCAAATTGAAGCCTTTTTTTTCCAATGCACCTTTGTTAGCATAGGAGCAGTGACCATCCGTCTGCTTCGGAGCCCCATATGCAGTAGGGTTCATAGAACTGTTGTTTTAGACACGTCTAGTAGCCCTCTGGTTGATTTTCACGGTGAACTGCTCCACTGTAGCGTGTCATTTGGCCCTTGTGCACCTTCGTAGCCGACGTTCACCTCTCACATCAATGGCCCACGGTGCTCTGCAGTTTCCACGTCCGTTACTCCCAATGGTGCCATTTGTCCACTCGCAATATACTTTTCATCACAGCAGACGCAAACAGTTCACAAACTGCGCTGCTTGAGAAATACTGCCACCCTTGGCCCGAAAGCCATTAATCCTCCCTTTTCGCAACTCTGATAAATTTCCCCTTTTACCCATGTCAACAAGTGATATGTGTTCAGACAGCCTCTCACACACCTTATTTACCCACCAAGCCAGCCCACGACACATCACTTCCTTCATGGGCAACGTGTTACCGACGTCAAAAGTAGGAGGTGGTCATAATAATGTGACTCGACTGTGTATACTCACACTATGTAAGAAATAGGCATGGACGTAACTATAGGCATAGCAGCCTGCTATGGGCCCAAAGGCAGTGGGAGACCACTCAGGTGCAGCAAGGGTATATTCACACGAAGCTAATTTGTTGCTGAATTTTTTTGCGACTATCCTATTCTTCTAAATGGGCCTTACTTAAATCCATGCACCTGCTGCAGAAACAACCCCATTCAGTTGCAGAAATTTCTGCAATAAATCTGCCCAGGGTAAACATGCCCTGACAGTGTTCTTTTTTGTGAGTGAAAGAAGATGGCAGTGGTTTTCTCCAAGTACTACTTCTTGTTTTTCTTGGGTTCTTGTTTATGCAGAAGATGTGCTATATTGCAAAACTATCCATGTACTACAAATAGTTAGGTGGCTGCCAACTATTCTGTCTTACCCTGACTTTACTATGAGGACCTTTGATTTCTAGTTGTGCACCTGGTAACTGGAAATATTGCTTTGTAGCTGACAAAACAAGCATAAACATTGCAATAGTAATGCACTGCAACTAGTTGTTTGTGGTATTCTATTTAGAGCTTATTGGTTACTTCGTTAATATGACCGTTTAGGGTGTATTCATACTGTGCAGTTTTGCCGCGTGGCCATAAAACGCATGAGTTTTTAATGCGATTTGCCACGGTTTCTGGGCTAACTGCAAAACTGCGGCATATCGTGGTAAAAAAGCATGCATTTTTTCAGTGCGCTTTTCGGCCACGCGACAAAAAAAAGTGGCAAACGGCACCGTGTGAATGCACCCTAATGCAGAATTAACACGAGCATGTTCGGTCCATGATATACGGTCGTATGTCGGCCGCATTTCCCGGGCCGAACACACTGCAGGGATCCGGGCTCCTAGCATCATAGTTATCTATGACGCTAGGTGTCACTGCCTCCCCGCAGAACTACCGCCCTGTACTGAATACATGATTACAGTACGGGACAGTTTTCCTGCAGCGAGGCAGTGACACCTGGGTAAATATAAGAAATGCAATATCTGCTATTTGTTTTGTTGGTTTTACCTCCCCATTGAATTCAATGGAGAAAACCCACAACAAAAAAGCAGTGATCACGCAAATACAATTGACATGCTGTGGATAAAAAAAACGCGCCACAGGTAAATTTCTGAGCGTTTTTTCCGTTTATCTTTTACGCAGTGTGTGGATGAGATCTTGTACTCTGCTGATACCGCGTCGCAAAACTCGGCAAAAACGGCCCGAGAACGCCTCCCATTGATTTCAATGGGAGGCGTCGGCGTCTTTTTCCCGCGAGCAGTAAAACTGCCTCGCGGGAAAAAGAAGCGACATGCCCTATCTTCGGGCGCTTCCGCCTCTGACCTCCCATTGACTTCAATGGGAGGCAGAGAAAGCGTATTTCGCACTGTTTTATGCCGCGAAAATCAGTGTGCAGGGAGAGGAATATCTGCCTCAAAGTTCCAAACGGAATTTTGAGGCAGATATTCCTCCCCCAAAATACTCTGTGTGAACATAGCCTAAATAGGCTATGTTCACACGGGGTATTTTGCCGAGTTTTTTGACGCGGAAACCGCGTCGCAAAACTCGGCAGAAACGGCCCGAGAACGCCTCCCATTGATTTCAATGGGAGGCGTCGGCGTCTTTTTCCCGCGAGCAGTAAAACTGCCTCGCGGGAAAAAGAAGCGACATGCCCTATCTTCGGGCGCTTCCGCCTCCGACCTCCCATTGACTTCAATGGGAGGCAGGAGAAAGCGTATATCTCGCTGTTTTATGCCTGCGGCGCTCAATGGCCGCGGGCGAAAAACGGCGCGATAATTGCCGCGAAAATCGGCGTGCAGGGAGAGGAATATCTGCCTCAAAGTTCCAAACGGAATTTTGAGGCAGATATTCCTCCCCCAAAATACTCTGTGTGAACACTGATTTCAAGGCGTTTTTGAAACTGAAAAGGAAGCTTTTTTTTTAATTTAAAAGCTTATTTTGAGGCTTTTATTGAGAGTTTTTTTTTCAGGGTCAATGGAAATTTAGCCCCAAAAAAATGCCCCAAGAAGTGACATGCTGCTTCTTTTTACTAGGTTTCTTTTTACGAGGCATTTTTTTAAATTCAGCAGCGTAACAATAAGGCTGGGTTCACACGACCTATTTTCAGACGTAAACGAGGCGTATTATGCCTCGTTTTACATCTGAAAATACGGCTACAATACGTCGGCAAACAATTGCCCATTCATTTGAATGGGTTTGCCGACGTACTGTGCCGACGACCTGTCATTTACGCGTCGTCGTTTGACAGATGTCAAACAACGACGCGTAAATTGACTGCCTCGGCAAAGAAGTGCAGGACACTTCTTTGCAACGTAATTTGAGCCATTCTTCATTGAAGTCAATGAAGAGCAGCTCAAGATTACGGGCGTCAAAGACCCCTCGCATAATGCGAGGAGGAGCTTTTACGTCTGAAACGACGCAGCTGTTTACTCCTGAAAACAGTCTGTCTTTTCAGACGTAAAAGCCACTTCTCGTGTGCACATACCCTAAGGGTATGTTCACACGAGGTCATTACGTCCGTAATTGACGGACGTATTTCGGCCGCAAGTACCGGACCGAACACAGTGCAGGGAGCCGGGCTCCTAGCATCATACTTATGTACGACGCTAGGAGTCCCTGCCTCGCTGCCGGACAACTGTCCCGTACTGTAATCATGTTTTCAGTACGAGACAGTTGTATGTGCACACGTAGTGACCAAAAACGTCTCAAAATACCGAGCTGTTTTCAAGGGAAAACAGCCCCTGATGTTCAGAAGTTTTTTGAGCAACTCGCGGAGTTTTTCGCTGCGTGTTTTACGTCTGTTTTTGGAGCTGTTTTCATTGGAGTCTATGAGAAAACGGCTCCAAAAACGTCCAAAGAAGTGTCAAACGACGACGCGTAAATTACAGGTCGTCGGCACTGTACGTCGGCAAACCCATTCAAATGAATGGGCAGATGTTTGCCGACGTATTGGAGCCGTATTTTCAGGCGTAAATCGAGGCATAATACGCCTCGTTTACGCCTGAAAATATGTTGTGTGAACCCAGCCTATGCCTCATGTGAACAGCACAGTGTTTCCCATTTATTTCAATGGGAAACTGTAGGCGTTTTGCTATTCTTTTTCCCAAGGCTCATTTCAAGGCGTTTACGCTCGGAAATACGCCTGGAAAAACTATGTGTTCACATGGCTAAGGGTATGTTCACACGGCCTATTTACGGACGTAATTCGGGCGTTTTTGCCCCGAATTACTTCCGAAAATAGCGCCTCAATAGCGTTGACAAACATCTGCCCATTGAAAGCAATGGGCAAACGTTTGTCTGTTCACACAAGGCGTAATTTACGCGCCGCTGTCAAATGACGGCGCGTAAATAGACGCCCGCGTCAAAGAAGTGACCTGTCACTTCTTTGGGCGTAATTGGAGCCGTTACTCATTGGCTCCAATGAATAGCAGCGCCAATTACGTCCGTAATGGACGCGGCGTTCAAGCGCCTGCACATGCCGTTACGGCTGAAATTACGGGGATGTTTTCAGGCTGAAACATCCCCGTAATTTCAGCCGTTACGGACGCCCTCGTGTGAACATACCCTTATTTTTACGCTGAGTTTGGAGCATAAACGCCTCATTTAAGGGTATGTGCACACGTAGTGACCAAAAACGTCTGAAAATACAGCGCTGTTTTCAAGGGAAAACAGCCTCTGATTTTCAGACGTTTTTTGAGCAACTCGCATTTTTCGATGCGTTTTTCGGGCCGTTTTCGCAGCGTTTTTTACGTCCGTTTTTTGGAGCTGTTTTCATTGGAGTCTATGAGAAAACAGCTCCAAAAACGTCCAAAGAAGTGTCCTGCACTTCTTTGAAGAGGCAGTCATTTTACAGCTGTCAAACGACGACGCGTAAATTACAGGTCGTCGGCACAGTACGTCGGCAAACCCATTCAAATGAATGGGCAGATGTTTGCCGACGTATTGGAGCCGTATTTTCAGGCGTAAATCGAGGCATAATACGCCTCGTTTACGCCTGAAAATAGGTCGTGTGAACCCAGCCTCACACTCCGAAATACACTTGAAATAAGCCTGCAAATAGTTTCCCATTGATTTCAATAGGAAATACACTGTGCTGTTCACATGAGGTGTATTTTTACACTGCTGAATTAAAAAGCCGCCTGCTAAAAAGAAGCCTCGTAAAAAGAAGCAGCATGTCACTTCTTGCAGCGTTTTTAGAGCTGATTTTCCATTGACACTATGAGGGTAGTCAACCAAAACGTCTGAAAATCCAGAGTTGTTTTCAAGTGAAAACAGACCCTGCTTTTCAGACGTTTTTTTACCAACTCGCATTTTTCGCGGCGTTTTTCGCGGCGTTTTCGCGGCGTTTTTTACGTCCGTTTTTGGAGCTGTTTTCATTGGAGTCTATTACAGCCTCTCAAAAGAAGTGCAGGACACTTCTTGGGACGTTTTTGGAGCTGTTTTCTCATAGACTCTATTGAAAACAGCTCCAAAAACGGCCAAGAAAACGGCGCGAAAAACGCCACGAAAAACGTGAGTTGCTCAAAAAACTTCTGAAAATCAGGGTCTGTTTTCCCTTGAAAACAGCTCCGTATTATCAGACGTTTTTGGCTCAGCGTGTGAACATACCCTTAGGCCTCATTCACACGACAGGGTCCGAGTGTCGGCCGGGAAAATCGGCCGTTTTTGGCCGATATTCCCGGCCGGTTTGCATCCGTTTTGCATCCGTTCCGATTCCGTTCCGGGCCGAGTTGCCGTTTTTACCGGCCGATTTGGACCCGATTTGAATCCGTTTTTTTCCCTGTCCGTTTTAAAATCGGATGAATTTCATTTAAAATTTGTTGCCACACACAGCCCTTTGTAGATAATGCCACAGCCCCCCTGGTAGGTAATGCCACCTAGCCCCCTGTAGGTAATGCCACACAGCCCCCTGTAGGTGATGCCACACAGCCCCCTGTAGGTGATGCCACACAGCCCCCTGCAGGCGATGCCACACAGCCCCCTGCAGGCGATGCCACACAGCCCCCTGCAGGCGATGCCACCCTGTCCCCTGTAGGTAATGCCACCCAGCTCCCTGTAGGTAATGGCACCATGCCCCCTGTAAGTAATGCCACCAAGTCCCCTGTAGGTAATGCCACCAAGTCCCCTGTAGGTAATGCCACCAAGCCCCCTGTAGGTAATGCCACCAAGCCCCCTGTAGGTAATGCCACCAAGCCCCCTGTAGGTGATGCCACCAAGCCCCCTGTAGGAGATGCCACACAGCCACCTGTAGGCGATGCCACACAGCCCCCTGTAGGTGATACCACACAGCCCCCTATAGGTGATGCCACACAGCCCCCTGTAGGCGATGCCACCCTGCCCCCTGTAGGCGATGCCACCCTGCCCCCTGTAGGTGATGCCACCCACCCTGCCCCCTGTAGGTGATGCCACCCTGCCCCCTGTAGGTGATGCCACCCTGCCCCCTGTAGGTGATGCCACCCACCCTGCCCCCTGTAGGTGATGCCACCCACCCTGCCCCCTGTAGGTGATGCCACACAGTCCCCTGTAGGTTGCACCCATCCCCCCCCCCTTTCCAGGAGAAGTCACTGACTTCAATGTCCATATATGGACAGTGTAGTCACTGACTTCTCCTGAAGAGGAATTCCCTGCCACAGGTCGGGAATTCCGCTTCAGAAGTGAGTGAAGTCACTGTGTCCATATATGGACAGTGTAGTCACTCACTTCTCCTGTAGCTGAATCCCCGGCCATAGAGTCGGGGATTTCGCTGCAGAAGTGAGTCACTTCGCTGTGTCCATATATGGACAGTGTAGTCACTCACTTCTCCTGTAGCGGCATCCCCGGCCATAGAGTCGGGGATTCCGCTGCAGAAGTGTGTGACTTCGCTGTGTCCATATATGGACAGTGTAGTCACTCACTTCTACTGTAGCGGCATCCCCGGCCATAGAGTCGGGGATTCCGCTGCAGAAGTGCGTGACTTCGCTGTGTCCATATATGGACAGTGTAGTCACTCACTTCTCCTGTAGCGGCATCCCCGGCCATAGAGTCGGGGATTCCGCTGCAGAAGTGTGTGACTTCGCTGTGTCCATATATGGACAGTGTAGTCACTCACTTCTCCTGTAGCGGCATCCCCGGCCATAGAGTCGGGGATTCCGCTGCAGAAGTGCGTGACTTCGCTGTGTCCATATATGGACAGTGCAGTCACGCACTTCTCCTGTAGCGGAATCCCCAATCCCCAGCCGGGGATTGGGGATTCCGACTCCTACAGCGAGCAATAAAAGATCCTCCTCCTCACATGCACTCTGCGCTGTGAGGAGGAGGAGATAGAGCACGAGCGACGGTAGACCCGGCCATCACTCGGGACACATTCCGGTGATGGCCGTGTATTACCCGGCCCCATAGACTTCTATGGGAGCCGGGCGGCCGGGCACCCGGCTGAAAATAGAGCATGTCCTATTTTTTGACAGGCGGTTTTCCCGGCCGTCAAAAAATCGGTCGTGTGAATAGCCCCATTAGGGGTCTATTATTCCTAATGCAGCCGGGTGCCGGCCGATTTATGAACGGCCGTCACCCGGCCGGGAATCCCTGTCGTGTGAATTCCGCCTTACGCGTCGTCGTTTGACAGCTCTGGATTTTCAGACGTTTTTGTTGACTACGTGTGAACAACAAAAACGTCTGAAAATCCAGAGCTGTAGCCCTATTTTCATACGTAAAACGAGGCATAATACGCCTCGTATACGTCTGAAATTTGGCCGTGTGAACATACCCCCAGGCTGGGTTCACACGACCTATTTTCAGACGTAAACGAGGCGTATTATGCCTCGTTTTACGTCTGAAAATAGGGCTACAATACGTCGGCAAACATCTGCCCATTCATTTGAATGGGTTTGCCGACGTACTGTGCAGACAACCTGTCATTTACGCGTCGTCGTTTGACAGCTGTCAAACGACGACTCGTAAAAATACAGCCTTGTCAAAAGAAGTGCAGGACACTTCTTTGGACGTTTTTGGAGCTGTTTTCTCATAGACTCCAATGAAAACAGCTCCAAAAACGGACGTAAAAAACGCCGCGAAAACGGCGCGAAAAACGCCGCGAAAAATGCGAGTTGATCAAAAAACGTCTGAAAAGCAGGGTCTGTTTCCCCTAAGGGTATGTTCACACGGCCAAATTTCAGACGTATACGAGGCGTATTATGCCTCGTTTTACGTCTGAAAATACGGCTCCAATACGTCGGCAAACATCTGCCCATTCATTTGAATGGGTTTGCCGACGTACTGTGCAGACGACCTGTTATTTACGCGTCGTCGTTTGACAGCTGTCAAACGACGACGCGTAAAAATACAGCCTCGTCAAAAGAAGTGCAGGACACTTCTTTGGACGTTTTTGGAGCTGTTTTCTCATAGACTCCAATGAAAACAGCTCCAAAAACGGACGTAAAAAACGCCTCGAAAACGGCTCGAAAAACGCCGCGAAAAATGCGAGTTGGTAAAATAACGTCTGAAAAGCAGGGTCTGTTTGCTCTAGATTTTCAGACGTTTTTGTTGTTCACACGTAGTCAACAAAAACGTCTGAAAATCCAGAGCTGTTTTCAAGGGAAAACAGACCCTGCTTTTCAGACGTTTTTTTACCAACTCGCATTTTTCGCGGCGTTTTCACGCCGTTTTCGCGCGTTTTTTACATCCCCGTAATTTCAGCCGTAACGGCATGTGCAGGCGCTTGAACGCCGCGTCCATTACGGCCGTAATCAGCGCTGCTATTCATTGGAGTCAATTAATAACGGCTCCAATTACGGCCAAAGAAGTGACAGGTCACTTCTTTGACGCGGGCGTCTATTTACGCGCCGTCTTTTGACAGCGGCGCGTAAATTACGCCTCGTGTGAACAGACAAACGTCTGCCCATTGCTTTCAATGTGCAGATGTTTGTCAACGCTATTGAGGCGCTATTTTCAGACGTAATTCGGGGCAAAAACGCCCGAATTCCGTCCGTAAATAGGACGTGTGAACATACCCTAAGCTTCAAAAACGCCTTGAAATCAGAGGCTGTTTTCCCTTGAAAACAGCTCCATAGTTTTCAGACGTTTTTATTGTGCGTGTGAACATACCCTTAACAGTATGTTCACACGCTTACTAAAAATCGTCTGAAAATATGGAGCTGTTTTCAAGGGAAAACAGCTCATGAATTTCAGCCGTTTTTTTTAGCAACTTGTGTTTTTCACTGCCGTTTTTGGAGCTGTTTTTCTATAGAGTCAATGAAAAACGGCTCCAAAAACGTCTCAAGAAGTGACATGCACTTCTTTTTCGCTGCCGCATAAAAAAAAACAGCCCGTCAGAACAGAGCAGTGTTTTTCCCAGCAGAAACAGCCGAAAATAAGCCGTGTGCACATACCCTCAGAGTTTCTAGTCAACTTCTGAAAATTTCCCTTAAATGATCTGTTGGTGGCAGTAGAGGTTTACAAAAAATGTGCTTTCTTAGATCTTGAATGCTGATGTCTGTTTTCTTATTGCAGTAGATAGTATTTGCGACAGCATCCACAGTGTCGTTGTAGGCTACTTTCACTTATTTCTTTGAATGTTAGTAACATTAAATAACAGAATTAAAGGGGTTTTCCCAACAATTGGCATTTATCACCTATGAGTGTGATGGGGGCAATCAACAATTTGTCAAGTAGTTCAAAGCCCGTGCTTAGCCTGTTGAGACACTTAGTATTGTTGTGCATGAAATATAACATAAATTTCAGGGCTGAACATGTACCAGGGGTGAACAATGCCATTGCGGATACTCTCTCCAGGGGGAAGTGGGAAACTTTCTTTAGTTTAGTGCCCAATACACAGAAATATGGGGAAGTGTGTCCTAACGATCTTTGACAGATTATGACCCAATTTTAGAACAACTCATCAAAAATTCATTGGCGCCTAGTACCTGGCGAGCATACAGAGGAGCATGGAGAAGATGGGAGGAATTCATCAGCAGTAAACGTTTTGGGAACACGGTATGGAGCATGTGGAAAATGCTTGGTAAGATGAAGCGAGAAGGAGCGTCAAAAGGTAAGGCCATGACAATCGTGGCGGAAGTCCCGTTCTTCACGAAGTTAAGATGGAAGGAAGATCCCACTAGGGCGTTTGTAGTGAGAAGAGTGCTGAAAAGTTGGGCTAGGAGTGAGATCAAAAGAAAGGATCGGAGGGAACCGGTGGACTCGGCGCGGCCGAGTGAACTGGTTAAGGCATTGGAGAAAATATGCAAGGGTAGGCGGGAAACAAGGTTGTTCCAGACAGGGTTCGTGTTAGCGTTCAAAGGGGATTTCAGGATAGGGGCGATAGTGTCGGCTAACAGAAAAGGGGAGGCGCCTTTTGTTAGAGAATATAAGGGTAACGGGGGGCGGTGGCGTGTTTTATTAAAAAAAATATGAGACAGATAAGAAGGAGGTTGGCACCTGGATAGCAATGAAGGCAAGGGAAGGGGACTTGTGCCCAGTTGAGTGGGTATAGATCTTCTTGGTAGACAGGGGTTCAGCACTGGGGATTATCCTGAGACATAAAGATGGGAGCGCTTTATCCAGGTTTCAGTTTTGAGAGGTTCTAAAGCGGACAGCTGAGAAGGTAGGGATAGACATTAGGAAAATAGGGTACCACTTGTTTCGTATAGGTGCGGCATCAGAGGCAGCAGCAATGGGGCAGGGAGCAGAGTCAATAATGAGGTTAGGAAGGTGGAAATCGATGGCATTCAAGCAGTATGTGCGACCAATACTGAACCAATGCTAACAATAATTGTTTTGTCTACTGCAGGAGTGCCTGGATCATTCCTTTGTGTACTGGGCTGTTGAGAGGGCGAAAATGAGGCCATACGGCCTGCAACTGGGAATGTCGGCGAGCAGGATTAAAGCTAGGTGGCATGGAAAGTGGGGTCTTCAGTGGTCACAGATGAAGCATCTCATCGAGGAGATGACTAAAGACGACAGCAGACCAGATGCGATGATGCTATATGCAGGCGGCAATGACCACACAAGCTCAAAGACATTGGATTTGGTATAGGAAATTAAGCGGTGGTGGTGGACAGTTTAACACGGTCGCCGTATTTCAAGGTGTTATGGTCAGAAATCATACAGCTGAGAATATGGACATAAGCAAGGTCTACAGTGGCCATCAAGAAAGTGAGGAAGATGGTGAACAAAGCGATGAGAGACTTTATAAGTCACGAGGACATTGAGTTCAGCTGCGAAGGACTATATAGGTCAGACGGTGTACACCTTTTGGACATAGGTTTGGACATTTTTAATAACACCTGTAATGAATCAGGGTGGGGTGACGACAGATGAGCCCTAATCTACCCGCAACTCAGTCCCTGCCTACTTGAACGGCCCGTCCTAAGTGACGGCATACAACTGGGCGACGATCCCTACGTTCAGTACGTGCAAGACAGACAACACAAGACAAGGGCACACAGAAGCAAAGGGGAAGTAGGGTCAGTTGCCCACGGAAAACCGTGAGCAACAGGCAGTGGTGAACGAGCTGAGTCAAACCAGGAGAGTACGTAGTAGCAAAACGGAGCAGGAGAATAGTTAGGCAAGCCAGGGTCAAAAAGGTTACAGTGGTCAATCAGGTAAATAGCAGGAATAGCAGAGCCAGGAAAACAGAGAATCACAAGCAAGGAACATGCTGCAAGAGAGGGTATAAATAGACAAACAAGGTAGCTAACGTCTTGGCATTGGGTAGTTTCTTGAGGGGTACAAAGTGGCACATCTTACTGAAGCGATCTACTACAACCCACACCACCGACTTGCCTTGGGATGGAGGCAGATCGGGGATAAAATCCATGGAGATATGGGTCCAAGGTCTCTGGGGAATGGGCAAAGAACATAGTAAGCCCGCAGGTCGGAACCTGGGAGTCTTGGACCTAGCACAAATTTCACAAGCGGTGACGTAGGCCTTAACGTCTTTAAGCAACCCAGGACACCAATAGGTTCTGGAAAGGAGGTGCTTGGTACCCAGGATGCCTGGATGGCCAGATAGTGCAGAGTCATGATTCTCCCTGAGAAACCTTAGCCGGAATTGCGGGGGAACAAACAGCTTGTTCTCAGGAAGGTTCTTGGGAGCAGAACCTTGATCAGCCGCAATCTCGGAGGCGAAGTCTGAATCCACAGAGGATATGATTATACCTGGGGCAAAATACAAGCGGGATCCTCCTCAGGAGGAGGACTGGCCATGAAGCTACGCGACAGAGCATCAGCTTTGATATTTTTTGACCCAGCCCTAAAGGTAACCACAAAGTTGAATCTCGTAAAAAACAACGCCCATCGAGCTTGTCTCGGGTTTAGCCTCCGGGCAGATTCTAGGAACACCAGATTCTTGTGGTCAGTAAGAACCGTTACCTGGTGCCTAGCCCCTCCAGGAAGTGGCGCCATTCTTCAAATGCCCATTTAATGGCTAAGAGTTCGCGGTTGCCAACGTCATAGTTTCTCTCAGTGGAGGAGAACTTCCTGGAGAAGTAGGCACAGGGACAGAGATGGGTGAGAGACCTAGTACCCTGGGACAAGACAGCACCCACTCCCACCTCGGAGGCGTCAACCTCCACGATGAATGGCTCCATTTGGTTAGGCTTAATTCAGCACTGGGGCAGAGACAAAGCACCTCTTAAGGATCTCAAAAGCCTGGACCGCCTCCGGAGGCCAGTGGAGGAGATCAGCACCTTTACGAGTGAGGTCCGTAAGAGGCTTAGCGATGACCGAGAAGTTAGTAATAAATCTCCTGTAATAATTAGCAAACCCCAGGAAACACTGTAAGGCCTTCAGGGAGGCAGGGCGGACCCATTCTGCCACAGCCTTAACCTTGGCAGGATCCATGCGGAATTCGTTAGGAGTGAGGATTTGACCCAAAAATGGTATTTGACTCAAAAAGTTTACAGCGGTCAATCAGGTAAATAGCAGGAATAGCAGAGCCAGGAAAAGAGAGAATCACAGGCAAGGAACATGCTGCAAGTAGACCAAGGGCGGGAGCTAGAACCGTCAGGCCAGGCTGTGATAGGTTCTCCCTCTCCTCAGCCTGCAAGCCTGAGTGGTAACAGATCGCGTCACTCTAGCAGACCTTGGAACTGATGAAGGCTGATTAACCCCGGGCGTCGACACAGAATCTGTGTCAGGCAAAGCCTTTACACACCTTGCAGGAACACATAGATGATTTGGTTGGCCACAGTGAACAAGCCACGAGCCGTACGACAGAGCAACCTTGCTAGTAGCGGAACACGAGCTCTACGACAGGTTCCCAAGTAAGAATGCGGCCCGGGTATGCGGTAACTACGAAGGTTAGCTGGGTCGCCTGACAGCTGCCCGGCAGATGGACCTGGTCGGTCTTACGGTAGTGTGTCCCGGCTCATAGAGAGTGGTGTCGTAAATGGTCGGGCTCCCCTTATCACTGTATATTGTTGTAATAAAATGGGCTGATAGCCAAAGTTTTTTGCCAAAAACGACGAGTGGTGTGGTTACTGTTGGGAGTTGGTCAAAGGGCTTGGGGAGGTAGCATATGCGCTCCTTATATCTATAGGTATCATTACCATACACCAAGATCTGGCAGTAGCAATCTTTGAAGCTAGAAAGATATTATGAATGCGTTTGCGTGAATACTTAGATATGTGCGGTAAAGGACCATTTTAGTAGTGTTTTTTAAAATATAACCACAAATGTTTTTAATACTGGACAAAGATCTGGCTCCATGTGAAGTGCGCTTAATGTAAACATAAGGACCTAACAAGCAATTAATAAAGGCTCTCATTAGGAGGACTGCCCATTACAGCTTTCTTTACTACTGCCAGGTACAGCTTAGGTCTGTATCGATCCCGCCCATTGAACCCCTCAGATGCTTATGAGAGGTTTTAGAGGGAGGGTGTTCCCTCTCTCACCCCACCGGCACACCCACGATGCGATCGCAGGCTCCTGGTGGTTTCTATGGCAGCCGGGGGCCAAACAAAGGCCCACAGGTCTGCCTCTAGTTAATGCTTGTTAGGCCATGCCAGAGGCATGGCCTAACAGATGCCTGTCAGTTTTACACTGACAGGCTGTAATACACTGCAACACAGAAGTATTGCTGTGTATTATAAAAGCGATCAAATAATCGCATAGTGAAGTCCCCTATTGGGACTAAAAAGAAGTTTAAAAAAAGTTTAACAAAGTCTATAATAATTAAATAAAAATACCAAGTAAAAAAAAAATAAAAACCCACTTTTTCCCCTTACAAAATGCTTTATTATGAAAAAACAAACAAAAAGTAAAAAAGTTGCACAAATTTTGTATCGCAGCGTCCGTAACCACCCCAACTATAAAGCTATTACATTATTTAACCCACATGGTAAATGCCGTAAAAAAATAAAGAACGCTGCCAGAATTGCTGTTTTCTGTTCATCCTGCTTTCTAAATTTTTTTAATAAAAATTGATCAAAAAGTCGCATGTACTCCAAAATTGTACTAATAAAAACTACAAGTCGTCCCGCAAAACAAAAGCTCTCATACAGCTGCATCGGTGGGAAAATAAAAAAGTTATGGCTCCTAAAATATGGCGACACGAAAACAAATATTTAAAAATAAAAGTAGTAAAACATAAGAAAACCATATAAATTTGGTATAGTCGCAATGGTAACGACCCGTTGAATAAAGTTATTATGTTAGTTATACCACACGGTAAACGACGTAAATTTAGGACGCAAAAAAGAGTGGCAAAATTTCTGGGTCTTTTTCTATTCCCCCTCAAAAAAGTTAATCAATAAACTATATGTGCCCCAAAATGGTGCTATCAAAAAATACAACTTGTCCCGCAAAAAACAAGACCTTATACAGCTATGTCGACGCATAAATAAAAAAGTTATAGCTCTTTGATGGAAAAATATAGAAAATAGCTAGGTCATTAAGGCTTAAAGGGTAACTAAACGTTTGACAAACTTCTGACATGTCATAGTAACATGTCAGAAGTTTTGATTGGTGGGGGTCCGAGCACTGAGGCTCCCACCAATCGCTCAAACAAAGTGGCACATTGTGACTGTTCGGCTTTCTCCGGAAAGCCGATGTATCGGAGTACGGGCTCAAAGACTTTCTTACATTGATTTCCGGAAAAAGCCGAACATACACGAAGCGGCTGCGCGCTTCTGCCGCGTCGTTTGAGCGATTGGTGGGGGTCTGTCAAACGAACCCTTTAACATAGACTGGTCACTAAGGGGTTAATAAGCAATTAAACTAAAAATAATTTTTGCAACTATAGAAAGTTCATTGCACCCTTTATTCCTGGTGATACCTACTAATGGCGAGCTGGTTTTGCCCTTTTTTTTCTTTTTGTTGTGTCTGGCTATGTAAAGATGGATGCATTTCCAAAATGTAGAAACAAGCATATACATGTACATGATTGTAACATCAATGCTTTTGTCTTTTAAGACACAAATTTAATGATAAATGCGCATTGAATGGGATAAAGTATACATACTTTGTGTAGAAATAAAGGTAACATAACAACAATGTATGCAAATACAAGGTGCCATAGGGATTAAAGTATTATTTTCTCTAATCTCCGTCCCGACACTCCGACACATAGGAACTGGATGAAAGAATGTTATTACGTGAAAATTCCCAACACTGAGTATTAAGAAATTTCAGTCTAGTTTAGGTATGAATTTAGTTTACTGTCGTGATATTTTTAGGAACATCTTCATCCACATTAAACAACATTAGAAATGTATAAATGCTTACAAGTTACATCTTAGAATAATTCTTTACAAACTCAAGTTTATATTTATTCAATAAACACATACATTCCTTATAGTGAGCAGGGAGTATTGGTCTGTGGAGTGCTATATCCATATTATCTTTAAAAGTTTATGGTAGCAAATAATGTTCCCACAGTTAAAGGACGAGTGTCGCAAAAAAAATTTTTTTATATCAATTTGCTTTTAGTGCTTTATTAAAAAAAAATGTATTTATTTGTGTGTTTGTGTTTTACTTTTTTTTATTTTTTAACTTTTTCTTGTCTATGGGGGCTGCCATTTTTTTTTTCCATCTCTGTATGTGTCGATTAACGACACATACAGACATGGAATACGGCACATACAGCCCCATAGTGAATGCGAACGGGACCCGTTCCATCCACTATGCTGTACGCCGCTCCCACACAGTCCAAATTGAAGGTCTTCGGCCGAGCGATGTCCGGCGCCATTTTCTTGTGGACCGGAAGCCGCGGCCGGACAGTAAGATTACTACTTCCGGTCGCGGCTTCCGAACTTGTGTTCTGAAGCAAGCACTTGGAGCGGAGGGAGCGGACGGACCGGAGGGAGCGGCGGCGGCAGGAGCAGATAAGTTATTTCTGTGTATGTACGTGTTTTAGTGTGTGATTACTACTGTATGTAAACCTACTACACTGTGTGTTCGCTCAAAAAATGGCGACACACAGTGTAGGCGGTTTGAACGTTCAATCCCCTCCTTTCTCGTGGCACTAGCCAGGATAAAGGAGGGGGGATTCTATGAGCTCACTAGAGCGAGTGTGTTTTCTCAAATTTTGCAGCATAAAGCAATGTGGTTGCTTTACCACATGCCAATGCTGCAATTTTGGGAATTGCTCCATCTAGTGACCAGCACTGGGAAATGTTATAAATTAGAATCTAATTTATAATATTTCCTGACTTGTGAAAAAATTAAAAAAATTAGAACAATGTTTAATTATTTATACACTAACTGTTTAACTAAAAAAAAATATATATATAATTTTCTAGCGAAACATTCCCTTTAAGCCAAATTCCCCTTACTAGGTTTTGCATTCTTTTAAAGATTCCAGTTTGATAGACGTTCACAAGAAAAAGGGTTGCTGGTGTTTTATCTTACATTCCATATACCCTGGTGTAATAACTTTATCTACAACCACAGTGATGGTCGTAGTCTTCGGCCTCCTATTGCCTTCACTTATACTAATGAGTAACACATGTTAACATCCATCTGTAGTCAACCATTCTATGTATTATTAATGTCAAAATACCAAAGCCTGTGTAGGTAGAAATATCATTTCTCTGTAGGATTTTCTGCTGACTCTGGCTTGCCTTAGATCACATTACCAATGTCTGCATATTAACTCTCTAAATTTATGCTGGAGTTATATACATTAGCAGTTTCTGCATTTTACTGTTATTACTTTGCAGTCACAGAAAAAAAATGGAAAGATTTTTGTGAACCGAAAATATATATTTACAATTAAACAAATGTATATTCTGTGGTAAGGGAATATGATGTTTGGGAAAGATCAGGGAAATGCAGGGAAAATATAAGAAAATACAGCGCAGCGCTAGCACATTAAATGGATTGTAGCTTAAAGATATCTGTATTGAAGGATGTCAAAAAGCTGTGCACAGGGCAAAAACTATTTGTGAACACAGGCCACTTGTGTGTGTATAATAATAACATATTTATATATATATATATATATATATATATATATATAGCACCAAAATATTCCGCAGCACATTACAATTGAGAAATATCAAACAAATAACAACTGGTGGGAAGTGAACATTAACCCTTTCCCGACATTTGTCGTAAGTATACGTCATGGAAAGCCAGTGCTTCACGCAAAATGTCGTATACTTACGACAAACGGATGGCACTGGCTCAGAAGCTGAGTCGGTGCCATCATCCCCGGATGTCAGCTGCATCTTACAGCTGACACCCTGCTGTAATGGCGGGGACCGAAGTTAGCTTTGATCCCCACCGATAACCCCTTAAATGCAGCGGTCAAAAGCGATCGCTGCATTTAAGGTGTTTGCAGTTCATCTGCACCCCTGCCGGGGTGTCGGTGGCTGCAATGGCAACCGGAGGCCTAATAGTGGCCTCCCGTTCTCCTAGTATGGAAAACTTCCAGCCTGGAGGCGGGTCCTAAAAGGCTTCTGTAGCCGTCGGCAAGATGGTGCCGGCTCAGGGGTAAGCCGGCGTCATCAGCGGTGGATATCAGCTGTATGTTACAGCTGACATCCGCCTGTAAAGGCAGGAACCGGAGCTAGCTCCGATCCCTGCCATTAACCCCTTAGATGCAGCGATTGAAAGCGATCGCTGAAACTTTGTGGTTGACTGCTACTATGGCAACAGGAGACCTAACAATGGCCTCCTGCTCTGCTATTACGGAAGCTTATTAGGCCCCGCCCGGAGGTGAGGCCTAATCGGCTTGCTGTCAGTGAATGACTGACAGATCTAATACATTGCACTACATAGGTAGTGAAATGTATTAGAAAAAAAAACTGACAGTTGGACCTTCAAGTCCCCTAGTGGGACTAAAGAAAAGTGTAAAAAAAGTGAAAAATTTGTAAAAAATATAATAAAAGTTTCAAGTAATAAAATAAAACACAATCACCTTTTTTTCCCTTATCAAGTCCCTTATTATTGGAAAAAAATGCAGTGAACATCGTAAAAAAAAAACCATGCCAGAATTTCTGTTTTTTGGTCACTTTGCCCTACAAAAATTTCAATAAAAAGTGATCAAAAAGTCGCATGTATCCAAAAATGGTACCTATAAAAACTATAGCTCACCTCGCAAAAAACAAGCCCTCATACAGCGCCGTAAGAATTTAAAAGTTATGGTTCTAAAAACATGGCGACAGAAAAAATACATTCTTTTTACAAAAGTAATTTTATTGTGCAAAAAGTTGTAAAACATAAAAAAGTGCTATAAAATAGGTATCGCTGGAATCGTATTGACCCGCAGAATAAAGTTAACATGTAAATTATAACGCATGGTGTACGCTGCATAAAAAAAACTATGCCAGAATTGCTGTTTTTTGGTCACCTTGCCTCCCAAAAAATAGGATAAAAAGTGATCAAAGAGTCGCATGTACCCCAAAAGGGTACCAATAATAATTACAGCTCATCCCTCAAAAATTCAGCCCTCATATCACTACGTCTATGAAAAAAATAAAATTAGTTAAAGGAACAGTGTCATCACAAATTATTTTTTTATATGTTAAAGATGTTAGTGCTTTATTAAAAACGTTTATATTCATTTGTGTGTTTGTGTTTTACTTTTTCTTATTTTTACACTTTTTCTTCCCTATGGGGGCTGCCATTTTTTGTTCCATTTCTGTATGTGTCGATTAACGACACATACAGACATGGAATACGGCAGCCACAGTCCCAGCCACAGTCCCAGTCAGTGTACGGCGTCTGTGTGGGAACTGCGCATGCGCCGCTCCCACACAGTCCAATTCGAAATTGGCGCCGTCCGGCGCCATTTTCCTGTGGACCGGAAGTCGCGGCCGGACAGTAATATTACTACTTCCGGTCGCGGCTTCCGGATTTGTGCACTTGGACCAGCGGCAGCAAACGGAGCGGACGGGCCGGAGGGAGCCGCGGCGGCAGGAGCAGGTAAGAGATTTCAATGTATGTTCGTGTTTGTGTGTGTTTACTACTGTATGTAAACCTACTACACTGTGTGTTAGCTCAAAAAATGGCGACACACAGTGTAGGAGGTTACACCGTTCAAACCCCTCGTTTATCCCGGCACTAGCCAGGATAAAGGAGGGGGGGATGCTGAGAGCTCACTAGAGCGAGGGCTTTTTACCCAATTTTGCAATGCTGCAATTTTGGGAATAGCTCCATCTAGTGACCAAAAATGGGTAGTATTATAAATTAGAATTAATTTATAATATTTCCTGACTCGTGAAAAAAATAAAAAAAATTTGAACAATGTTTAATCACCCACACACTAAATGTTTAATTTAAAAAAAAACAACATGTTTTTCTGGCAACACATTCCCTTTAAGGCTCCAATAAGACAGGAAATAAAAATATGAGGTTGTGCAGGCCCGAGGGGAACATTTCTTCTGTTTCAAGAAGCGATTTATCGAGGCCCTAAAATCAGGCAACTAGGACGGGTAGGGCCCAAACATATCTGCTGGAAGCAAGGGTGCCCGTATTATACCAGGACAACACTTCTCAGCAAAACTCCCCAAACTGCAACGGTGCCGAGTGTAGACCCAAAAGGGGATAAGAAAGGACATCATTTATCAGTGCGACACTGGCCTGTGTATAAAGGATTGCCTCACAGCGTAACAAATATCTATGGATTATTTTATTGTTTTTTTTTTACCCCATTATTATACCACCTGACTATGCCCCTGATGCACTCTGCCCAGCTTACATATACTCACACATTATAAACTACAATACCAGTAACACTCCAAACAAAACTACTACCAAGCAAAATCTACGCTTCAAAAGCCAAATGGTGCTCCCTCCATTCTGAGCCCTACAGCGTGCCCAAACAGCAGTTTCCTTCCACATATATGGCATGGCCATACCCGGGAGAACCCTTTTAACAATTTTTGGGGTGTGTGTCTCCAGTGGCATAAGCTGGGCATGACATATTTGCAACTGAAATGGCATATCTAGGGAAAATGTTAAATTTTTACTTTGCACCATCTGCAGCGCAATCATTTATGGAAAAGACATGTGGGGTGAAAATGCTCACTACACCTCTTAATAAATGCCTAGAGGGGTGTAGTCTCCAAAATGAGGTCACTTCTCAGGGGTTTCTTTTATTATTTCACATCAGAGCCTCTGCAATTGTGAACCAATACTTTGTAAATCGCCAAATTAGGCCTCAATTTTACATGGTACTCTTTCACTCCTGAGCCCTGTCGAATGTCCAGGCAAAAGATTATGGCTACATGTAGGGTGTTTCTAAAACCGGGAAACACAGCATAATAATTAGAGAGCTGTCTTGATATGGTGGCACAAGCTGGGCACCACGTATTGGCATACAGTATCTATGGAGAAAAAAAACAATTTCTCACTCTGCAACATCGAGTGCACACTAATTTCTGCAAAACACCTGTTGGGTTAACATGCTCACAACACTCCTAGGTGAATACCTTGAGGGGCGTAGTTTCCAAAATGGGGTCACTTCTGGGGGGTTTCCACTGTTTTGTCCTACAGGGGCTTTGCAAATGCTACATAGCGACCAGAAACCAATCCAGCAAAATCTGCACTCCAAAAGTGAAATGGCGCTTCTTCCCTTCTGAGCCCTGCCGTGTGCCCAAAAAGCAGTTTATGACCACATATGGGGTATTGCCGTATTCGGGAGAAATTGTTTTACAAATGATGGGGTGCTTTTGTCTCCTTTATTTTTTGAGAAAATGAAAAATTTGGAGCTAAAATGCTACGTCTAATTGGAAAAAAATTTAATTTTTATTTTCACTGCCCAATTCAAATAAATTCTATGAAACAACTGTGGGGTCAAAATGCTAACTACACCCCTAGATTAATTCCTCAAGGGGTGTAGTATCCCAAATGTAGTCACTTTTGGATAGTTTCCACATGCGACATGGTGTCAAGAAACCAATCCAGCAAAATCTGTACTCCAAAAGCCAAATGGCGCTCCTTCTCTTCTGATCCTTGCCGTGTGCCCAAACAGCAGTTCATGACCACATATGGGGTATTTCCGTACTCCAGAGAATTTGTTTTACAAATTTTGGGTTTCTTTTTTTCCTTTATTTGTTCAGAAAATTAAAAATTTTGAGCTAAAGCTACGTCTTATTGAACAAAAATTATTGTTTTTATTTTCACTGCCCAATTCTAATAAAATCTATAAAACACCTGTTGGGTCAAAATGCACATTACACCCCTAGATAAATTTCTCAAGCGGTGTAGTTTCCTAAATGTAGTCACTTTTTGGGCGTTTTCACTGTTTTGGTCCCTCAGGGGCTTTGCAAATGCGACATGGCCTCCGCAAATCATTCCTGCTAAATTTGAGCTCCAAAAGCCAAATGGCGCTCTTTTCATTCTAAGCCCTGTCCTGTGTCCAAACAGCCGTTTATGACCACATTTGGGGTATTGTTTTACTCAAGAGAAATTGCTTTACAAATGTTGTGGTGCTTTTTCTCCTTTAGTCCTTGTGGAAATGAGAAAAAATTAGCTAAAACTACATTTTCTTTGAAAGAATGTAGATTTTCATTTTCACGGCCTATTTCCAATAATTTCTGCAATAAACCTGTAGGGTCAAAATGCTCACTATACCCCTAGATAATTTCCTTGAGGGGTGTAGTTTCACAAATGGGATCACTTTTGGGGAATTTCCACTGTTTTGGCACCGCAAGAGCCCTTCAAACCTGACATGGTGCCTAAAATATATTTTAATAAAAAGGAGGCCCAAAATCCACTAGGTGCTACTTTGCTTCTGAGGCCGGTGCTTCAGTCCATAAACACTCTAGGGCCACATGTGGGATATTTCTGAAAACTTCAGAATCTGGGCAATAAATATTGAGTTGCGTTTCTCTGGTAAAATTTTATGTTACAAAAAAAATTGATGGAATTCCTGCAAAAAAAAAATGACATTTGTAAATTTCACCTCTACTATGCTTTAATTCCTGTGAAACATCTAAAGGGTTAAGAAACTTTCTAAATGTTGTTCTGAATACTTTGAGGGGTGAAGTTTTTAAAATGGGGTGACTTATTGGGGGTTTCTAATATATAAGGCCCTAAAAGCCACTTCACATCTAAACTGGTCCCTGAAAAAATAGCCTTTTGAAATTTTCTTGAAAATGTGAGAAATTGCTGCTAGAGTTCTAAGCCTTGTAACGTCCTAAAAAAATAAAATGTTGTTCAAAAAATGATGCCAATCTAAAGTAGACATATGGAGGATGATATTCAGCAACAATTTTGTGTGGTATAACTGCCTAATTTACAAGCAGATACATTTAAATTTAGAAAAATGCAATTTTTTACAAAATTTGGGTGTTTTGCACAATTAAATACTAAATGTACCGATGAAATTTTAACAGTAACATAAAGTCCAATGTGTCACAAGAAAAAGCGTTCCAACGTTATTACCACATAAAGTGAAACATGTCAGATTGAAAAATGAGACTCTGTCAGGAAAGTCAAAAGCGGGTTAAACAATAAGATGAATGTAGCAAGGCACCTGCACATAGGAAAGCAAGAACTAAGGGCCCATTTACATGGGCAATTAATCGTTCCCAATCATTTCCCTGTGCAAATAGGGCAGCGATTTGCCGACTTGCGTTCGTCAGCTGTTTTAATCTTTTATGTAGCATCTCCCTGTGTAAATAGGGTATGTGCTGCCAACATTATAAACACTGTATGGGGACCGAACGATTGTATTAATGTTCGTTCGTCCCCATACAGTTTCCATTGGCTTATGTAAAGGGCCTTTTAATGAGCGCCGATCAACTGGTAATTATTGGCGCTCGTTATGGGCACATATCTGCCCGTATAATCCTAGCTTAAGTTCAAAGATTTACCCCCTTCCCTTCCACATCGTCTTCTTTCCCTTAGTTGTACTTTCAACCATACTATATAACTATGACTTAGGTTGGACATACAGATTGCAGACATACCACATCTGTAATGTGATGGCCGGAAGTCAAGGACTGCCAAAATCTTACGTTAGATACACGATAGGAAATTAACTCTTCAACAATGTAAAATGTAAAATGTAAAATGTAAAATGTATTTAAATGGTTTGTGAAAAATATTTCCTAGTCCTATTGAAGCCTATGATGATTTGCTATCTCCACTATTCTTCTCCTACCCCCCCCCCCCCCCGCCCCTTTAGACAACCTACATAAAAGAGCAGCAACCCTAAATGTTTTTCCTTGCTTCCATATTGAAACTTTTTTTTAGTTTGGATAGGTCTTTCCAATATGGTTTTAAAGGGAATATATCGTCAGAAAATGGGCAATTTTTATGTTAAACATATGTTGTTTTTTTCCCCATATCCCAATCTATTTAAGAGAAAAAAATACTGAAATCTTGCAATTTTAACTCTGGCTACTGAGGCCCTGTCCATATCATGTTAATGGCCTCCGTTTAGCGTGTGCACTGGGAAAGGCCAAAGAGTGTTCTTTTGGCCTCCGTCGGGCTGTTATATGTAAACGTGTACAGTATATCACAAAAAAATAAAGTATAAATTAGCGTAGAAGACTAGACTATTCCAATCTTCCATACAAGTGGATTTAGTAAAAAAATGTATATATGCGCGGTATATGTATTTTTTTTTATGGGCTCCTATGAGTGACATATCCCACATTATGCCTATATACGCCGGGATACCTCACAGGGATCCGTTGGAGGTATAATTCAGGTGATCCTCCAGACGTGTACTGTACCTGTGATAGGTTTATGCAGAGAGCATGGCACCAGGTTGAAGGCACATCAAGGAGCCCCTCTCTATGCTCACCAGTGCAGCCGGTAGCAGGGGCTGAAGGACGCAGTGCAGGCGACTTCTCACTCGGAACTGCAGCTGCTCTCTCTTGATGTCTCTGTTCTGCATGTTCTTGGCAGCAGCTCTCAGCGCTCCTGTCTTGTCCACGCTGCGGCGCTTGACTATCGTGTGGGTGTTGTGGGGCAACAGTCAAAGCTGAAGGAGGCCAGGGATCCGCAGGCACCTAAAAGAGAAGTCTGTGGGAGGAGGGGACTCTGGTGCCTGTGCTAGATAATGGAGGACTTCAATGACACTACCATACTCTTTCTCATTGGAGCGACGATAACGTTTCTATTGTCATCATTGGACTAAAAGGTAAAGGTGCGCTCCATCCATGTCCCATGAACCAGTGCACTTCATGTCGCTTCCTGTAATTTTATTACCTGGGACAGTGTAGAGCAGGCTGGGGCTCTCCTTCCTGTCCCCTCAAAGACTGACAAATGAGAGAGAGTAGCCGGGTAGATGACTGTGCTGTGAGGAGGGACAGTATTGCTAAAGAGCCTTTAGGCGACGCATCCCATTGTATGTCTATATAGTGGGATACGTCGCAGCCTTCATTCGAGGGGAATATTTCATGAGTCTTTCCGACATATACCTCTAACGGAGTGCTCACAGTGTGATGTAAACAAGGCCTTGAGGCCCATTTACAAATCGGTCAGATTCTAATAATTATCACTTAATGTGAATAGGTGTAGCGACTGAACGACAAAAGATAGGACGCTTGTTGATCGTACAAGTGATCATTTATGTTAAACATAAAAATAATCATTGGTCGTTCTGATATTTTGGTATGTAAACTTGAATTGTTTGATAGCAGATATGTGACGTTTAAATAGGCGACCAAAATATACATTTTCTAACATTTATTGAGACCAGGGGCGTAACTAGGAAAGACTGGGCCCCATAGCAAACTTTTGACTGGGCCCCCCCTCCCCTGGGTGTCACACAACCCCCCTTGTAGATAGTGCCTTTTTTACAGCCCCCCTGTAGATAACGCCATACAGCCCCACCTGTAGATAACGCCATACAGCCCCCCTGCAGATAACGCCATACAGCCCCCCTGTAGATAACGCCATACAGCCCCCTGTAGATAACGCCATACAGCCCCCTGTAGAAAACGCCATACAGACCCCTTTGTAAATTGCGCCATACAGCCCCCCCTGTAGATAACGCCATACAGCCTCCTCTGTAGATAACGCCATACAGTCCCCCTGTAGATAACGCCATACAGCCCCCCTGTAGATAGCGCCATACAGCCCCCCTGTAGATAGCGCCATACAGCCCCCCTGTAGGTAGCGCCATACAGCCCCCCCTGTAGATAGCGCCATACAGCCCCCCTGTAGGTAGCGCCATACAGCCACCCCTGTAGATAACGCCATACAGCCCCCCTATAGATAGCGCCATACAGCCACCCCTGTAGAGAACGCCATACAGCCCCCCCTGTAGGTAACGCCATACAGCCCCCCTGTAGATAACGCCATACAGCCCCCTCTGTAGATAACATCATACAGCCCCCCCCTGTAGATAACGCCATACAGCCCCCCCTTGTAGATAACGCCATACAGCCCCTCTGTAGATAACGCCATACAGCCCCCCCTGTAGGTAACTCCATACAGCCCCCTCTGTAGATAACGCCATACCGCCCCCTGTAGATAGCGCCATACAGCCACCCCTGTAGGTAACGCCATACAGTCCCCCCTGTAGGTAACGCTATTACAGCCCCCCCTGTAGGTAACGCCATACAGTCCCCTCTGTAGATAACATCACACAGCCCCCCCTGTAGATAACGCCATACAGCCCCCCTGTAGATAACGCCATACAGCCCCCTCTGTAGATAACATCATACAGCCCCCCTGTAGATAACACCATACAGCCCCCCCTGTAGGTAACACCATACAGCCCCCCTGTAGGTAACGCCATACAGCCCCCCCTGTAGGTAACGCTATACAGCTTCCCTGTAGGTAACGCTAGCACGGGCCCCCTCATGCCGCGGGCCCCGTAACAGCCGCTACGGCTGCTATAGCGGTAGTTACGCCACTGATTGAGACCATAACTTAGTGTGTAAATACTTGTCTGTAATTGAATATTTGATCGCCAGTACCAATCTATTGAGGATCGCTCATATGAATATCTGCTTGTGTAAATGGCCGGCACTTTCTGTTCTGTAAGAAGTCACTTCTCAGAAGTCATCTGATTATCATCACTGTCAGGATTACAAAAAAGGCAACACCTCTATTATAAAGCTGGAGGCAGATGACACAGGATCCACCATTAACAATAGATGATTGACACAATCACCTCCTCCCACTCCCTGCACAGTGATCTCTGCACATTTCTCAGAGCATGCCTAGAACACTATTCCATAGAAGTCATCAGAACGTCTTCTGACTTAGTTTGCTAATGTGTGTGCCTGTTGTAAAACAAATTTCTGAACTGCAGTTCACAGCTCGGAGCAGCAGTTCAGGTAAGAAAATCATGATTAGAAAATAGAAATAAAAATATGCAGTCTAAAAAATGTTGTTTTAGTATCTAGTTTTAATTAGTAAAAAAAAAATATAGGTGATACGTTCCCTATAATTGTCCTCTCGCCATCTCTAAACATCATCACTTAAATATAAAATGTCAAATATTAAAGGCTATGCAAACCTTTGAAAGCGATTTGCTTTCATAAAAAGTTCAATTAGTGTGTTTTGTACACCTTTATAAAAAGTATCAATCAGTGTGTTTGGTGCAACTTTATAATTACTTTTTATTAAAAATTATTTTTACTTTTTTAGATACAGCTGCTTTGTATTCCGTATATAGAGCAACTTTATCTTACCCTGAATCCTGAATCCTGTACCTGTCAGTGACAGCGGCTCCTACGCAGGTCCGAGATGTTACCAATCACATCTAAGTTCATAACTTAGATGTGATCGATTACAGGTGGATCCTGCGTGTCAGAGACATGCAAGACCCGCTGACACTGATTCAGGTCTTTGCGCACAATACAGCTGCTCTATACAGAATACAGAGCAGCTGTATCTCAAAAAGTTAAAATCATTTTTAATAAAAAGTAATTATAGACTTCCGGTTCCGGCGCTGGGGATGCAGGACGCGAGTGACTGAGCTCCCGCTCCCGTCCAGCCTGTAAGCTCGCAATAGTCGCTACGGCGACGATAATCAGCGGGGAAGTCACCAGCCTTGCACACGGCAACATCATCGGTGGTGCCTGTATGGACAGGTACCTCCTCAGAAGCGCGCAGAAGCCAGCCATGGAGGAATCAGCCGCGGCCGTGGTAAAGGGAGGTAAGATGGCGGCGCTTCCCGCCACTGCGACCCTGCTATACACACAGGAAGATGAGCTGCAGCACCATCAGTCCTAGCTTTCAAGCCCGGCAGAGCATGTACTGTCCGCTCTTCCAGTAGCCATTGACTATGTAACCCTGGCCCGTGAAGTAGCCAAACAGATAGCGCCAGACCTGCAAAAGGCGCTGGAAAAAACGGTGCAAGATTCTCTAAACCGCGTGCATGCGGAGCTGGCACAAGTCACTATCAGAGCTGATGAGTTAGAACAGCGTATGACGCTGCTGGAGGATGAAAATGAACGCCTGCAATCCAAACTCAAAGGGGTGCTGTCTGTTACTGCGCAGTTGGGGGACAAGGTGGAGAATCTGGAAAACCGCTCCAGGAGGAGCAACCTGCGACTGGTGGGGCTGAAAGAAGCGGTGATATCTGCTGATTTGCAACGAGTGTGTGAGAGGACATTGCCGGAAGCCTTAGGTCTCCCCCGTCCATGCCGGGTGGAGAGGGCGCATAGAGTGGGGCCGGACCCCAGAAACCTTCCAGCAACAGCTGACCACAATTCACATCGTCCCAGACAAGTGATCTTCAAACTGTTGGATTACAATGACAAGGTGGCACTCATGAAAGCTTTCCGCAGCAGATCGCGTCCTTTGGAAATAATGGGCATGAAAGTGCTACTATTTGAGGATTTCTCGGCGGAGGTTGCAAAACGAAGGCGGGCTTTCAGCAAGATCTGCACCACGCTGTTCCAAGCGAGAATACGCTTTAGCCTGCAGTACCAAGCCATCCTGCGGGTGTTTCAAGAGAACGGGCGGAACAAGGTTTTCACCACTCCACAGGAAGCGGAGGACGCACTTGCGGAGCTTTGTGGGAACAGATCACAGCAAGAGGAGCGTCACAGTCCAGTACATAGTCCGCAGCGCAAGTCAAGAGAAGACAAAAGGAACCGGCTAAATATGGAGCGTACCTGGGCAGAAGCCTTAATGCCCACACCTGGAAGATCCCGGGGGGGTCGAGCCGGAAATAGAGGGGACTCTCCGAAGCCGCAGAGGCGAACACGGGACCGCACCCGATCCACGTCTCCTGATTGACGGACGAAGTCCTTTTTTGGCGCATTTTATTTAAGCTGTTGTGATGATGATTTTGTGGACGCTGTAGACCAATTGCAGATTCCGACCAGATACAGATAAGTTTACAGATAATCTGAAAGTTATTGAGGGGGATATTTTGCAGTCTTATACAGCACTATGTATCGGTCAATAGTTGACCTATTGTTACAATGTTATCAAGGTTGAAGTATATGCATTCTGATATTTCCCTGCTTTTTCACTGCAAGATATTTGTGAGGGAGTTAGATCAGGATCTGAGATTGTCCCTGGTGGGCGGGATTGAACGGGAGTGATACAATGCCTCCCCCACGCAAGGGATTAGTGTTATCTGTTACAATGGCAGACTGAGGGAAATTGTGGTAGGAGATAGGGGACACGGAGGTAGGGAAACCTTGAAGCGAAGCAAGGTTCATAGGGAAATGTGAGGATGCAATCCTAACGGACTCTAGGCTGTTAAAGTAATGATAAGGGAATGTACATAAGGGTGCGCAGGTGACAAAGAGGTACTGAGGGGGCAAAGGCAGGTGTTACTTCCTCATGGAAGGAGCCATATAGGCAGGCTGGGGGGGGAGGGGGAGGGAGGGGCGCGTTCTGGTATAACAGAAAAAAGTGAAGTCACATACACCAGTGGGTATTAAGGGACTGCTAACCCTTGCCGCAGGTGATTTTATGATTTTGTTAGGTAAGGGATGGTTGGCCTTGTTGGTTCTGGCTTACAAGCCAGGGTTTGGTTATGATAATGTTAATGTTTGTACATGGCTCTTGGGAAAAGACGGATCTGACTCCCTGGACTCCACACGACTTTTAGGCATTTTAGCTCATCTTAAACACGGTCCAATAACATGAAAATAGTCTCTTGGAACGTTAAAGGGCTGAGATCCCCACAGAAACGGACCAAACTTTTAAGGCACATGAAACGATTGCATCCTGATGTGGCCCTATTGCAGGAAACTCACCTTACCGAGCCGGAGTTTAAGTATTTGCAAAAGTTCTGGGTGGGTCAGGTTTTTGGCTCGTCGGCAAGGGAGGGTAAGGCGGGAGTTATAATTCTGGTACATAAAAACTTTGCGTTTACGCTGGTGTCCCAGGAGCGGGATGACGAGGGCCGTTGGATCCATCTAGTGATGGAGCATGCAGGGGAAACCATCAGTATTCATAATGTGTATGGCCCAAATACGGTTAACACTGTTTTTTTTGGTCACTTGGAAACCCAACTCCAGCAGGATCGCACTAGGTTTTTGATTTTAGGGGGAGACCTTAACACTGTAAGGTCTTCAAAGGAGGATAGGAGCGCAGGGACTAGTTCGCAGAGCAATAGAGATAGGATCCTGCCCGACTTTTTAAGACACACGGCCCTAATAGATGCGTGGAGGAGTTTACACCCAGATGCGCGGGAATATACACATTTCTCTCATGTTCATCAGTCATGGTCGCGTATTGATTATTTGTTAGTTAGTGACGCAATGGCGCGACGTTTACGTGAAGCGGCAATTGAAGATTTAGTTATTTCGGACCATGCTCCGGTTACCATTACATTGGCTGACACAGTAGCTAGAGGAACGGATTTTATCTGGAGGTTTCCCGCTTTTCTGGCAAAGGATGAGGGCTTTACACAGAAGCTTAAGGGGTGGTGGATGGAATTCGATGGGGATAATGTAGCGCATCGCTCGGAACCGTCATTGTATTGGCGTACAGCCAAGGCGGTAATAAGAGGGAAAATCATGCAGTATATGTCTAATCTTAAACGTAAGACGACCGAAGGATACAAGGCAGCGAGCGACAGATTACGGCGTGCGTACACAGCATTCCTACATTCACCATCAATGCTATTGGGGGAGGAATGGAAGGAAGCCAAGCGACAGTTTGATCAATGGTTAGACAAAAGAGAGAGTATTTACCGGTCCCAATTTGATGCTGATTTAATGCATTTTGGCAATAAGGCGGGCAAATTATTAGCGCGGTTAGCAAAGGGGAGGTATGCACCGGCACATATTTCAACACTTAAAGAATCAAACGGAACTCCTACCTCGGACCCAAAAAAAATCAATACCATATTAAGTAAATATTACCAAGCCCTTTACTCAGAAACACCCATAGATCTCCAAAAAGGGAGGGAATTTTTGGAGAAGGTGAAGTTGCCAGGGCTCACCCAGGAGCAGAATGGTCATTTGAGCGCGGAGATTACACTAGAGGAAGTTTGGAGCGCCATTAAAACATTATCTAACGGAAAGGCCCCGGGTCCGGATGGATTCACAGGGGAGTTTTTCAAATCTCTGAGAGAAGAAATCAGCCCTACCTTGGTGGCATATTATAATACTTTACTAGGAACAGGAGCTTTACCAGCAGAGGCTAAGGTAGCGCATATAAAGGTGTTACCCAAGAAGGGGAAGAATCCTCTTGACCCGGGGTCGTACCGCCCCATCTCGCTGATAGATCAAGATCAGAAATTGCTCACAAAAATTTTGGCCAATCGACTGGCTATGTATCTACCCATACTGGTGGGAAAATCTCAGGTAGGCTTTGTAAAGGGCAGGGCTGCAGTGACAAATTTACGCAAGGTATTGACGGTGCTAGAAACAGTCAGGCACGATCCCCAGCCAGGTACCAGGCCGGCACTTTTAGCGCTAGACGCAGAGAAAGCCTTTGATAACATACAATGGGTATGGCTGGGGATGGTGCTAGACAAAATGAACATTCAGGGAGATTTCCGGGTCTTCCTGAAGGGAGTCTACACTAGCCCGCAAGCACGCGTTCACTCCTCGGGGTTCCTATCAGATCCCTTCCAATTACATAAAGGAACACGACAGGGTTGCCCCTTGTCGCCCCTGCTATTCAATCTAGCACTGGAACCTATGGCCAGATTCTTGGAGGAATCGGATATGTTCAGAGGCATTCAAGTGGGATCTTGTGCAGTGAAATTAGCCCTGTTCGCTGATGATGTCATACTTTTTATGTCAAACCCTCAGGAGCATTTAGGGAAGGTTTTTCAATTTTTGCAGGAATTTGGGCAATGCTCGGGATACAAAGTCAATATAGCTAAGAGCGAACTGCTGGAGTTGGGCAGGCCATTGCCAAAGACCTTTTGGCAATCCTTGGGTTGCGGGATATCACCGGTGGAACACTGCATTACCTATCTGGGTATCAAAATAGGGAGGGTACCAGACACTCTGTATGGCCTAAATTATCCCCCGTTAATTAAAAAAATACAAGCGGAACTCACTAGATGGGGCCAATTGCCGTTGTCCCTCTTGGGAAGATGTCATCTGATCAAGATGGTTAGTTTTCCTAGATTGCTATACCCCTTTCAAACGCTACCTCTCTTATTGAAGCATGTGGATGTCTCGAAATTGACGGCTTCATTCACTAAATTTATATGGGCAGGAAAAAGGCCGCGCATAGCACTCACCAAGTTCATGATGGGTAAACAAGAAGGGGGTGTGAACTTCCCGAATGTCAGGGGTTATAACGTGGTCTGTCTTATGCGTCATGTAGTAGATTGGCTTCATGAAACAAGTAATTATTCCAATTTAGATCTGGAAGGGGAGTATGCTTCACCTTGGAACCTGAAAGCTTTGTTACATTGTAGAATCGCTTCTCTTCCGTGCCGTCTCAAAACCTCCATTGTATTGAGAGATACAGTTCTAGCTTGGAAAGTGGTACGTAAGCAGTTTGGGTTACCCCACCTGGTATCGAAGTATATGCCGTTGAGCGGTCATCCGGAGTTTTTACCGGGAATGGACAAGGGGGACGGAATTGCCTCATGGGGGAGGGTAGGCATTGGTAGCGCAGGGGATCTTATGCATACAGAGGAAAAGAGGTGGTTAACTGTGGAGGAAATCACCGCTAAACTCAGACCCATAGTAGATAGAGTCAATTTTTTGCAAGTACTTCAGGTACGAACATTTTGTACCTCCAGGCTCAGGGATTTGAGTAAGGAAGCTACTACGCACACTCTGGATGAGGTCATAGGTCCAACAACTGGGCGGGCGACCATTTCAGGAATGTATAGAGCATTGAGAGAGGGTTTTGTTCGTCCGCAATTAAGGATTAGTTTTAAAAGCTGGGAACGGTGGACTCAGGATCCAGATATAGGAGAGACCATACTGGGGGGTTGGGAGACGGTACGGAAGAGTGTGATAAATGAGAGCTGGAGGGAAACCTATTTCAAGTTGATGCATACAGCTATATATGGCTTTAATATCTTGCCCTCACAATCTTTCCCTGATCGCATTACAAGTTGTCCCAAGTGCAATACGCCACTGACGAATTTGTGGCATGGAGTGTGGGGGTGTGTACATACGAAACGATTTTGGGGGATGGTACAGAAATATATTAAGGACCATTGGAAAACGAATCTCCCAATGACGCCTCAAGCGCTACTATTCCATCAGGCGTGGCCGCCAGAGGAAGAGGGTGCTCGAGGAGTAAGATCACCTCCCGTGTTGGTGCACACGATTTTACTGGTAGCTTTGAGATGCCTCCTGAGTCACTGGTTAGAGGCAGACACGCCGGGGTTAGAATTGATTGTGTCACGGCTGAAACAGTTATTGGTTCTTGAGAGGGTGGAGGTGGAAAGGCGGAAGGAAACGGGAACCAAGAAGCTATTTGATAAGTGGCAAGTATTTATAGAAACGCAATGTACAACAGCCGAAATAGCGGAAATTGTTAGGCCTTTCCAGTACACAAAGTGGTACTGCACGCAGCTCTTGGCAGGCGTTTTAGGGAGGATGCAACTGTGAACCAGCTGGGGGAGAAAGGATGAGTGGAAACTCATTGATGATCTAGGTGGTGTTGGAGTTGGGGGAGTCATGTTTGTTTGGTCCATCTGAAGATCGACAATTATGCCATGTTTCTATGTTGGTGTGTTTATATGTTATGTTGAATTTAATTTAAAAGTTAATCCCATGACAGTTGAGTGCTGCGCACTCATGATGTAACTCTTACGTGAAATGTTTGTAAGAAAATGTGAAAACTGACAATAAAAAGGATATTTAAAAAAAAAAAAAAAAAAAAGTAATTATAAAGTTGCACCAAACACACTGATTGACCTTTTTATTAAACATAAATAAATAAATCTCTTTAGAAGGTGTAAATAGCCTTTAACCCCTTAGTGACCAACAGTACGCCTTTTTACGTTCCTCACTAATGGGCTTTAGGCTAATGCGACGCCTTTTAACGTGATCGCATTAGCCTAAAGTAGCGCCGAAATTAAAGATCGGGGCTCCGTTCTCTCAGCTACCGGAGGTAGCTGAGAGTTCGGGGCAACGACCAGAGACCATAACGAGTGGTCTCTGGTCACGTGATCGCCGTGAATCGCTATTTCACGGCGTTCACGCTAAACCGGCGGATAATCGCCATTTCTCTCTCCTCTCATGGAATAACTCCTTAGAGAGGAGAGAGAACGGGTAAATAGTGCGCCCCCCCCCCCGTCCGATTCCCCTTCATGTCCGATCCCCCCCCCCCCCGGTCCGATCCCCCCCCCCCGTCCGATCCCCCCCCCACGGTCCGATTCCCCCCCCCCCAAAATGGCGCCCGAGTGCGCTTTGCATAACTTACCTGTGTCGTCATCTGGCACAGCAACAATCAGGGACCGTTGTGACTGGTCCCTGATCAGGTGATCTCTGTGATAAAACCTATCACAGAGATCACTGACAGTTATTTTCAAAACACAGCCAGGACATGGGCTGTGTTTCTCTCTCCTCCCATTGTAGTTGTTCTGAGAGGAGAGAGAAATCAGTCTAAGTCCTGTGCTGTGAAGAAAGAAAAAAAGTGATAAAAAATCATCGTTCTTATACATACATATATATATATATAATATATCAAATCTATATTAGCGTCAGCGCTAGATTAGCGTCAGCGCTAGTTTAGCGTTAGTGCTAGTTTAGCGTTAGTTCTAGTTTAGCGTTAGTGCTAGTTTACCGTTAGTTTAGCGTTACTTTAGGGTTAGGGCTAGTTTAGCGTTCGTGTTTAGGGCCGTTTAGAATTAATTTTACGTCTGTTATATAAAAAAAAAATAAATATAAAAAAAATATATATATAAAAAAAAAAAATAAATTGGTGTCGTTTTTAGGATTTTAGGTTTACTTTAGGGTTAGGACTTAAAGGGCATATATATATATATATATATACATACACATCTATAAATATGTCTCAGCGTATGTACAGCGCGGAGCAAGCCTACGCCTTGCTATGTTCCGACACTTCTGAAAGCGAAACAGACACCGCTTCAGAATTTGTTCCAGACAGTGACAGTGACGATTCTAATTCCACCGCTGAACCCCATAGTCCTATGGTGGTGGATACGTCAGTCGCTGTAGAGGTGTCAAGTGCAGGGCCGAGTGTTGCAGTCCCTCCCGTGATGTGGGATCCTGCACTATCATTTTCCCCCCAAGTACCCCAATTTGAAGCGACCCCAGGAATTAGTGTCGACGTCCAAAATTTTACCCCCTATAATTTTTTTAATTTATTTATATGTGATACGGTCCTAGACTTGATAGTCCAGCAGACTAATCTGTATGCTAGGCAGTTTGTTCTACAAAAGCCTGCATCTATGTACTCCAGAATGTGGAGCCCCACAAGTGTCCCAGAAATAAAAAATTTTTTAGGCATTACCCTCAATATGGGTTTGGTTAAAAAACCCTCTGTCCGGTCCTACTGGACTTGTAGTGCTGTCCACGCTACCCCTGTATTTGCAGCAGTGATGTCCAGAAACCGCTATGAGGCCCTAATGCGATTCATGCATTTTACTGATAATTCCCAAGTCCCCCCAAGAAGTGACCCAGCTTATGATCGGCTTAATAAATTAAGGCCATTAATCACCCTTCTAAATGATTTATTTTTAAAGTTGTACACCCCTGACAAAAATTTGTCAGTAGATGAATCGCTCATGAGCTTCAAAGGGCGTCTTTCCTTTCGTCAATTCATCCCTTCCAAACGAGCCAGATATGGGGTGAAATTGTACAAAGTTTGCGAGAGCACAACGGGTTACACCTGCGGTTTCAAAATCTATGAAGGCAGGGACTGCCAAATTTATACCCCAGGCTGCCCAGAAACTATTGGCACCTCTGGCAAAATTGTGTGGAACCTAATGGAGCCATTTCTGCACAAGGGGTACCACGTCTATACAGACAATTTTTATACCAGCGTTGCCCTTTATAAAGCCCTCCATGCTGCAAATACAGGGGCCTGTGGGACAGTACGGAAGAACAGAGTGGGACTCCCACAACAGTTGGTGTCCAGGCGTTTGGGAAAGGGAACATCCATGGCCCTTGCAAGTCAGGAATTGCTTGCAGTGAAGTGGGCCGACAAGAAGGATGTCTACATGCTGTCCACCGTACACACGGACACCACTGTGGCAATTACGGAGAGGGGGGCTACCACTGCAAAGCAGAAACCTGTCTGTGTAACAGACTACAACAAATTTATGGGGGGTGTAGACCTTTCCGACCAGGTGCTTCAGCCTTACCTGGTGAAGCGCAAAAATAAGGCCTGGTACAAAAAGGTAGCAATCTACCTCATCCAGGTTGCTACCTATAACAGTTTTGTTATTTTCAAAAAAGCCCAAGGAACGCTCACTTTCCTTCAATTTCAGGAGAAGGTCATTGAGCATCTCCTTTTTGAGTCCACTATACCGGCACAATCCTGCGAATCTGAGGATGTGCGCAGGCTTTCAGAGCGCCACTTTTTACACCCTATTCCCTCCACTGAGACCCAAAAATATCCCCAAAAAAGGTGTCGGGTATGTAGCAGGCATGGCAGGAGGAGGGATACCCGCTTTTATTGCCCCATGTGTCCATCAAAACCAGCCCTTTGTAACTATCCCTGTTTCGAAACCTTTCACACGGTTGCAAATTACTAGAATTTAACACAAAAAAAAATAATGGGTTGGGGGCCTTTTTAGGGAGTCAATTTCTTTATATTTTCTTTTTAGTTCGTGGGCTTTCCAAGTAGGGATTATTTCTTGTGGGAGAGGTTGTAGAGCACATTTTTTTCAGACCGTGAAACTAATTTTACCCCTTATGATTTTTTTTATTTATTTGTGGGTGATCAAGTGCTGGAATTAATTGTCCAGTACAAAATCCCACATCCACAATTTTTTTATTTTGACTGTTCTTATGACTATGTCCTGCCACATACAGCTGTTACATTCCTAATTCTGTACCGTGATACGGGCATGATCTTTTTTTTTTATTTGGAGGATCTCTAATAATTGAGCTGTTCCTTATCAATACACCATGGGCTTTGTTACGGTTCTTCTGGAAATACTGACATCATTTTGGGGATTAGTGATCCTTTACTGTTCCTATAGATGGTTTTGGACACTGTCCTTTTATATATTCTGTAGGTGATTGGTTGTTTTGTGCACATAGCGGTTCCTACCTTGCCGGGCAGGGGTCTGTTATGGTGTACCGCGTCACTTGGCACATTCGTCCCTCATAAGGATTGATGGAGCTAAAGAGACGTTGTACAACCAGTCACTGAAAAAAAAAATCCTTGTCATGACAGCCCTGCAGGTGTTCTTCTATCTAGTGAACAGACTCGAGTTTGCAACATAGTTGGATACATTTTCCTCCATTTGTTTGAAGATATTGCCCGTCACTCCAGTACAGTTTATTTTTTCCTCTCTGACTGATTTTATATTAGGACAGAATTCTGTCCACAATGACATCATAATGGCACCAACTGCTTCTTCAGCAAGACATAGTCATAAGTACAGGCAAATACGTCTATAGCAACATGTATCCGTTATGAATACACGGCTTCACTTCTATTCTGTGCCGCACAAATTTATTAATGTGGCGTATTTCTAACAAAATAACCTTCTACCACGTCTCCTCTATTTCATGTGGAAACGTAATAAAAGCTTGAAGAAAACATTATATACCCATAGTGTCTGAAATGATACCCATTATTTCCTCATTTAAAACATTTTTGGTCCGCATGCTCACTACACCACTAGATGAATACCTTTAGGGGTTTAGTTTTTAAAATGGGGTCATTTCTGCGTGGTTTTTTTTTGTTCAGGCAGCTCAATGCCTCTAAATGCATGATATGGGGCCTAGAATTTATTCAATTGTGCCCTGAAAGCCAAAGGGTGCTCCCTCTCTTTTTGGCCCAGCCACAGGTCTAATAAGCAGATTATGGCAACAATGAGAGTATTTTTGAAAACAGGAGAAACAGGGTGATAGATTTTGGGGTGTGTTTCTTCATTTTCATGTTCGCTTTACAAAGAAATCGGTCTTCAAAGTGATACTTTTATATAAAAAGTGTTTTTTTTTATTTTATTTCACCAGCTATGCATTAAATTTAGCAAAAAACTGTGGGGTCAAAATACTCACTACACCCCTAGATAAATACCTTAAGGGGTCTAGTTTTCTAAATGGGGTCGTTTATGGGGAGTTTCTATCGTTCTGGTAGTTCAAAACCTCTCCAAATGTACAGTGGGGCCTAAAACAATTTCAAGCAAAATAGGAGTCCTGAAAGCCACCGGGTGCTCCCTTTCTTTCGGGCCCTGCTGTGTGTCCAGGCAACACATTAGGGTCACAATGGGGGCATTTTTGAAAACAGGAGAAACAGGGTGATAGATTTTGGCGTGTGTTTCTTCATTCTTATAGTCGCTTTACACAGAAATCGGTCTTCAAAGTGATACTTTTATTAAAAAAGTGAATTTTTATTTTTTTTCACCTGCTATGCATTAAATTTAGCAAAAAACTCTGGGGTCAAAATACTCACTACACCCCTAGATAAATACCTTAAGGGGGTCTAGTTTTCTAAATGGGGTCGTTTATGGGGAGTTTCTATCGTTCTGGTAGTTCAAAACCTCTCCAAATATACAGTGGGGCCTAAAACATTTTCAAGCAAAATATGAGTCCTGAAAGCCTCTGGGTGCTCCCTTCCTTTCAAGCCCTGCTGTGTGTTCAGGCAATGCATTAGAGTCACAATGGGGGCATTTTTGAAAACAGGAGAAACAGGGTGATAGATTTTGGGGTGTGTTTCTTCATTCTTATGGTCGCTTTACACAGAAATCGGTCTTCAAAGTGATACTTTTATGAAAAAAGTGAATTTTTTTTTTTTTTCACCTGCTATGCATTAAATTTAGCAAAAAACTGTGGGGTCAAAATACTCACTACACCCCTAGATAAATACCTTAAGGGGTCTAGTTTTCTAAATGGGGTCGTTTATGGGGAGTTTCTATCGTTCTGGTAGTTCAAAACCTCTCCAAATGTACAGTGGGGCCTAAAACATTTTCAAGCAAAATAGGAGTCCTGAAAGCCTCCGGGTGCTCCCTTTCTTTCGGGCCCTGCTGTGTGTCCAGGCAACACATTAGGGTCACAATGGGGGAATTTTTGAAAACAGGAGAAACAGGGTGATAGATTTTGGCGTGTGTTTCTTCATTCTTATAGTCGCTTTACACAGAAATTGGTCTTCAAAGTGATACTTTTATTAAAAAAGTGAATTTTTATTTTTTTTCACCTGCTATGCATTAAATTTAGCAAAACACTGTGGGGTCAAAATACTCACTACACCCCTAGATAAATACCTTAAGGGGTCTAGTTTTCTAAATGGGGTCGTTTATGGGGAGTTTCTATCGTTCTGGTAGTTCAAAACCTCTCCAAATATACAGTGGGGCCTAAAACATTTTCAAGCAAAATATGAGTTCTGAAAGCCTCTGGGTGCTCCCTTCCTTTCAAGCCCTGCTGTGTGTCCAGGCAATGCATTAGAGTCACAATGGGGGCATTTTTGAAAACAGGAGAAACAGGGTGATAGATTTTGGGGTGTGTTTCTTCATTCTTATGGTCGCTTTACACAGAAATCGGTCTTCAAAGTGATACTTTTATGAAAAAAGTGAATTTCTATTTTTTTTTCACCTGCTATGCATTAAATTTAGCAAAAAACTGTGGGGTCAAAATACTCACTACACCCCTAGATAAATACCTTAAGGGGTCTAGTTTTCTAAATGGGGTCGTTTACGGGGAGTTTCTATCGTTCTGGTAGTTCAAAACCTCTCCAAATGTACAGTGGGGCCTAAAACATTTTCAAGCAAAATATGAGTCCTGAAAGCCTCTGGGTGCTCCCTCCCTTTCGGGCCCTGTCGTGTGTCCAGGCAACGCATTAGGGTCACAATGGGGGCATTTTTAAAAACAGGAGAAACAGGGTGATAGATTTTGGCGTGTGTTTCTTCATTCTTATAGTCGCTTTACACAGAAATCGGTCTTCAAAGTGATACTTTTATTACAAAAGTGAATTTTTATTTTTTTTCACCTGCTATGCATTAAATTTAGCAAAAAACTGTGGGGTCAAAATACTCACTACACCCCTAGATAAATACCTTAAGGGGTCTAGTTTTCTAAATGGGGTCGTTTATGGGGAGTTTCTATCGTTCTGGTAGTTCAAAACCTCTCCAAATGTACAGTGGGGCCTAAAACATTTTCAAGCAAAATATGAGTCCTGAAAGCCTCCGGGTGCTCCCTCCCTTTCGGGCCCTGTCGTGTGTCCAGGCAACGCATTAGGGTCACAATGGGGGCATTTTTGAAAACAGGAGAAACAGGGTGATAGATTTTTGGGTGTGTTTCTTCATTCTCATGGTCGCTTTACAAAGAAATCGCTCTTCAAAGTGATACTTTTATGAAAAAAGTTAAATTATATTTTTTTATGCCTGCTTTGCATGAATTCTTACAAAAAAACTGTGGGGTCAAAATACTTACAACACCCCTTAATAAATACCTTAAGGGGTCTAGTTTTCAAAATGGGGTCACTTGTGGGGGTTTCCACCATTCTGACACCTATGAGCCTATGAAAACCTGGCTTGGTGCAGGAAAACAAAATGTACTACAAAATTTATAAAATTATTACTTAACTTGTAAGTCCTCTAAATTGCTCAAAAATTATTTTTTTTTTTCAAAAGTGCTGCCAAAATAGAGTAAAGAGATGGAAATATATATTTAATAAAAAAAATTGTACAGTATGTGTGTACATATGTGACATATTGCAGTTAAAAATAGGGAAAAATGATAATTTTTACAAAATTTCTTCAATTTTTCTATTTTTTAAGTTATTTCCGCAAATCGTATCAGTCTACTTTTACCACTAAAATAAAGTACAACATGTGACGAAAAAACAATGTCAGAATTACTTGGATATTCAAAACTTTCACAGAGTTATTCTCTGATAAAGTCACACATACCAGATTTGACAAATTTGGCTTGGTCATTAAGGTCCAAACAAGCTTGGTCACTAAGGGGTTAATGCAAGCGAGACGACTATCCAAATCCACAGTTATTATGTCAGTCAAGATAGAGTGATTTAAAGGCACTATTGGGAAACTTGTTGACACAGTATGAACTGATCACCTTCAGATTTGAAACGTTCTCTTGAGAAGGGTCACTGATAACTATAATGAGGTGTTTACTCAACCTTTAGGGTATGGACACAAGCAGCGTAAACAATGCGGATTTTCCGCCACGGATTTCATTGCAGAAAATCTGCAGTGTAGTACAGTAGCAGCAGAGTGGATGAGACTTGAACAAATCTCATCCAGACACTGTGGAAAAAATCCGCAGAGAAACCGTCTATAAATTGATCTGCAGTGCGTTTTTTTTAATCCACAGCATGTAAATTTATGCTGCAGAATCGCTGCTATTTTGTTGGGTTTTTCAATGGGGAGGTAAAACCTGCAACAAATAGGCAAATGTTGCAATTTTGCAGCGGAAAAGCTGTTTTTCTGCAGTAGAAATCGCAAAGCAGTAAAAAACAAAAATAACCTTTTTTTGGTTTCAAAATAATAAAAAGGTTCATACTTACCCCTGGCCATTGTCATAGCGGCGCGATCAATAGCATACTAGCGGGGGGAGGGGGCAGGGGGTGCGGTGGCACCGGGCCCACTGAGATGGTGGGGCCCACTCACTGTGATGGTGGGGCCCTCCACTCCGCTCCTGCCGCTCTGCTCTTCTCCCGACGCTCCACTCTTCTCTCGCCACTCCCGTTGCTCTCACCGTGACTGTGCACAGCCACACAGTCATTCAAGCTAGCAGACGTGCGCGCACGCTAGGCACGTCTGCTAGTGCACACTTCTAACGCTGCCCGCCACGAACAGAAGAAGCCTGCCTGCGTGTGAGGAGAGGGTGAGCAAGCACCCCTTCGCAATGTATTCCGTTCTGATATTATACAGGGATAATGGCTGCTTTAAACAGGGATGATGAGGGTTAATACAGGGATGATGGCTGGACTATCCATCATCCCTGTATATAACCCCCATCATTCCTGTATATATCAACCATCATCCCTGCATATAACTGTATATAACCCCCATCATCACTGTATATAACCCCCATCACACCTGTATATACCAGTCTGGCTGGTATATACAAGTATGATGGAGGTTATATACATTGATGGCATTATATACAGGGATGATGGTTGATATATACAGGGATGATGGGGGTTATATATGGGGATGATAGCTGGAGCAGCCATCATCCATGTATATAACCCTCATCATCTCTGTACACAACCTCCTATCATCCCTGTATATACCAGCCATCATCCCTGTATATAACCCCCATCATCACTGTATGTAACATCCAGGGGCGTAGCTAAAGGCTCATGGGCCCCGATGCAAAAGTTCTTATTCCCCCCCCCCCCCCCCCCCGCAAACTTCTCATGGCCGACGGTCCGCAGCTTTCATCTGCATCGCTGGGTCTCCTAAGTGACCCAAGAATGCAGAACTAGCAGCCGAGGACGTCACTAAGGACTTAAAATGTCAGGGGAAATAGCCCCAATACATATTTGTCTCCCCCCCAAAAAAATGTATGTGTGTATATGAGACAGCATAGCATATCTATAGCACTACGACCCTATCAACTATAGATAGGATTAGATACAGTGGCTCAGCAGACAGTATCACACATGATAGGATTAGATACAATGGCTCAGCAGACAGAATCACACATGATAGGATTAGATACAATGGCTCAGGAGACAGTATCACACATGATAGGGTTAGATACAATGGCTCAGCAGACAGTATCACACATGATAGGATTAGATATAAGGCCCAGCAGATAGTATCACACGATAGGATTAGATACAGTGGCTCAGAAGACAGTATCACACATGATAGGATTAGATACAGGACTCAGCTCGCTGACATTGCAGCTTCAGCGCTGGACCCAGGAAAGGTAATAATAATTTTGCTTCTTTATGTGTTACTGATTATTTTTGTGTGTTTGTGTTTTTTTAGAGGTTCGGTTGTTGGACTTCGGATTCGTGGACAACTTCAATGACAGCGTTTTTTTATTGTCAATAAAATGGTTAATGGGGGTTGTTTTTTTATTTCCATAAAATATTTTTTCTATGTGCTTGTATCTTTTTAAACTTTATTATCACCGCCTTAGTAATGATTGGCAACCTCCATTACTAAGGCGGGGCTTAATGTTAGCCGGTGCAAAGGCCAACACTAACCCCCATTATTACCCCGGTACCCACCGCCACCAGGGGTACTGGAAAGAGCCGGGTACGAACCAGCACCCGACCATCTGTAGTGACGGGCAGGCACCAAGCCGGCCGCAGGCTGGTAGTATTAGGCTTGGGAAGGCCAAAACCAGTGGCACCTACCACCCTGGTAATGCTGCCTGCTGCTGCTGTGTTGTATCTGGCTGGTTATGAAAATTGGGGGGGGGGGACCCCACATCGTTCTTTCCAATTATTTTTTATTTTATTTTTTAAAATGATGTGGGGTCCCCCCCCATTTTTCATAACCAGCCAGATACAATAAAGCAGCAGCAG